>NW_024070187.1:3977589-4469765 GCF_014754425.2 Oryx dammah
AGAACTTGTCTTACAATACTTAGAGTTTTATCAGGAGTAAAATATTGAATTAATTCAATACCTTTTTGTGTCTATAGAAATAATGATAGGATTTATCTACTTAATTTTGTTATTGTGGTAAGTAACACCAATAGATTTTCTAATATAAAACTTCTATTGCAATCCTTAGGTAATCCCATCTTTATCATATTTTATAAGCTATTGATTAGATTTGGTTTTCTAATGTTTTGTTTTCGCTGATTCCTAGAATGTCGACGTTCACCCTTGCCATCTCTTGTTTGACCACTTCCAATTTGCCTTGATTCATGGACCTGATATTCCAGTTCCTATGCAATATTGCTCTTTACAACATCGGATCTTGCTTCTATCACCAGTCACATGCACAGCTGGGACTGCAAGGAGATCCACCCAGTCTATTCTGAAGGAGATCAACCCTGGGATTTCTTTGGAAGGAATGATGCTAAAGCTGAAACTCCAGTACTTTGGCCACCTCATGCAAAGAGTTGACTCATTGGAAAATACTCTGATGCTGGGAGGGATTGGGGGCAGGAGGAGAAGGGGATGACAGAGGATGAGATGGCTAGATGGCATCATGGACTCGATGGACGTGAGTCTGAGTGAACTCCGAGAGATGGTAACAAGCAGGCCTGGCATGCTGCATTTCATGGGGTCGCAAAGAGTCGGACACGACTGAGCGAATGAACTGAACTGAACTGAACTGAATGTTTTGTTTAAGATTTCTACACCTATATCATGAGTTAGATAGGTTTTTATTTCTTCAATTGTTCTTGCCTCGCTTTTGTTATAAGGTTCAGACCAACCTGATGGGAATCAAGAGACTGCATCAGATTAGAATTATCTGTCATTGACTATTGATAAAATCCTCTGGGCCTAGTTTCCTTGTGGAAAGGTTTTGAGTTACTAGTTCAATTCCTTTAATAGCTGTGCATGCATGCATACTAAGTCATTTCAGTTGTGTCTGACTCTTTGAGACCCTATAGACTGTATCCCACCAGGCTCCTCTGTCCATGGGCTCTCCAGGCAAGAATACTGGAGTGGGTTGCCATGCCTTCCTCCAGGGGATCTCCTGACTCAGGGATAGAACCAGCCTCTATTATGTCTCCTGCATTGGCAGACAGGTCCTTTGCCACTGAGCCACCTGGGAAGCCCATTAATAGCTCTCTGTCTATTCAAAAGCTTTATTTCCTTTAACTCAATTTTTGCAAATTATATTTTTCTAGTAATTGCTAAATTTCATCTAAGTTTTCACATTTATTGATGACATTTCACAGGTTTTCTCATTAAGAATCAAAATACTGAATTGAATAGGTGGTGATGATACTAAATAGAGTGTAAATTTCTCTAAGACTGTAGTTTAAAGTGTTACACCTTATTAAAGTTAAATCAAGTACAAAAATAAAAATATTTTAAAATTATTTTTCTTCTGTTTGGAGGCATGCAGAATTATTTATCAGGAAAAGAACTATTGAGCCACAGTCTTTACCAGGATAGACAGCTTTTGTCTCAATTTTTTCCTCTTAAGCCAAGATATATGGAGCCTCATAAAATGAATTACAAGTCTATAATTTTTTTAAAGATATTTATTCACTTTCTAGCATAGGGCAAATATTGTGTTATAAGAGAAACATATTTAATCACGATAATGCCTTGTATTTCCTTTTTTATACTTTATCTCATTATATCCTTTCAGTTCAGTTCAGTTCAGTCGCTCAGTCCTGTCCGACTCTTTGCAACCCCATGAATCACAGCACACCAGGCCTCCTTGTCCTTTAGCAGCTTTATTTAGTTTTCTGCTTAAAAGTCACAAAGGTTAGTTGTAAACTCTAAATTCATTTTGAGAAAGGACTCTGGAGAGTCTCCTGATAATAGTTTGCTTGAAAATACATGAGTTCATCCTTAATAGACTCAAAGATTTAAGTCCCTACCTGACTTTTAAAGCCTAATTCTTTAGACTCTGGACTGGCTTATGTCTGCTTGACTGTGTCAGTGGTCCAGAGTTATTCAAGGAAGAAATTAGAAATGAAACACTTGTGTATCCTGCTCAGATTATATTTGTGTGATCTTGAGAAAATAACTTAATGCTCCTTTACTTCCTCCTCTGTAAATCAAAGAGATTAGACAGCATTGCTGACTTTTATTCCATCTGTTTTTATGAAAGCACTGTCACCTCTAACTCTGTTCCTAAGCACATGTTTGGAAACTCCCTCCCTTAGCCCTGTGCTGCATTGCATTTAACTACACTCATTTATTCATTCTCCATTTATTTTAAAAATCTTTTTATATGTTAGGCATTGGGGTAAGTACTGGGGTTATAGAGGTAATAGATTTTAATTCTTGCCTTAGTTATGGTTTAATGTGGAAGTCTTTGCTGTATCAATATGCCTAGGGTATTACAGAAAATCAGATGAGTAAGATTATATGAGGTGGGAATCTTTGGGAACAAGTGATAATATGAAATCTAATTGGAAGGGCTAGTAGGAATTAGAGAAAATGACAGAGAAAGAAGTTCCAGGCAGAGGGAACAGATTCTGCAAAGATTGGGAGGCTTGTAACCAGATAATGTCCTTGATTTCTTGAGAGAAAATGCATGTATGAGGGAAAGAGATGAGACTTAGAGACCTGTACAGGGGTAAGATTATAAAAGGTCTATAAGTCATGCTGAGGAATTACCATGTTGAGTATCTTTAGATTTCCAGAAGGATTTTATGAGGGGTGGAAAACATTAGGGTTTCATTTCAAAGATTCTTCTGGCTTCAGTGGAAACATGTGAAAGTGATTATGAAGCATATTACAGATTAGGCTTGATTCAACTCTTATTTCAACTCCCTTCTATTATATCTTTTCATAATGTGAAGTGAAAGTCACTCAGTCTTGTCCATCTCTTTGCGACCCCATGGACTATATATGTAATTCCATGGAATTCTCTAGGCCAGAATACTGGAGTGAGTAGCCTTTCCTTTCTCCAGGGGATCTTCCTAATCCAGGGATCAAACCCAGGTCTCCCACATTGCAGACATTCTTTACCAGCTGAGCAACAGGGAAGTTCTTTCATAATGTAAGAGCTGAAAATCCAAAATGAACATTTTCCCAAACTCCCATAATACATGACTTAGTGCCTGTATTATGTACAGATGCATTCACACAAAAGTAAAAGCTAAACAAAACAAAACAAAACAAAAAAACTGATATGAAGCTGAGTTTCATGAGAGGCAGACTATGAAGATCCAGTTTGCTGGGGTGGAAAACTAGAGGAGGTGGCATAATTTTGGAGCTTGAACTGTTGTTATTGGGAAGGTCTAACACCAGCCAATTGATTGAAACATACATCCATCAAGTGGAGGTAAAGACAGAAACTCCTTGAGAGGCCCAGTTCTGTGCTATGGTTAGTGAGGTCACCACATGGTCTGTTTTCACAGCTCACTCAGCAATTCTAGGAATGATTCATATCACTTAGTAATTCCTTTCCTCTTTAACCAGGTAAAGAAGATTGTGTTGTCTGAGACTATGAATCCTGACCGACTCGTAGGAGGGTAAATTAAAGAAGTTGCAGTAGAATTTAATAGATGGATAAAGATATAAAGCATGTAATGGGATTATTAGTTATTCTTTACGTGGGAATTTTTTCTGTAGGTATAATGCTTATATATGCCTCTTTTAAGCTTAAACACATTGCCCAAGTAAAATGATTCCTACTGAGTCTTTGCCTTGGCTTAGAGATATGAACCATTTAGAGGAGCTTGAGCTTTTTTTATATTTCACCCTTCTACACAAAACTATAATGAGTTTCATATACCACATAAATCTTTTAAATATTTTTCTAGCTGAAGATGGAGAAGGCAATGGCACCCCACTCCAGTACTCTTGCCTGGAAAATTCCATGGATGGAGGAGCCTGGTAGGCTGCAGTCCATGGGGTCGCTAAGTGTCGGGCACGACTGAGCGACTTCACTTTCAATTTTCACTTTCATGCATTGGAGAAGGAAATGGCAACCCACTCCAGTGTTCTTGCCTGGAGAATCCCAGGGACGGGGGAGCCTGGTGGACTGCCGTCTATGGGATCGCACACAGTTGGACACGACTGAAGCGATTTAGCAGCAGCAGCAGCAGCTAGCTGAAGAAGTCAACAAACTCAAAGGCAAGATAACAAAGTGACTGTTAGCTCTTTGGCAGTGTAGTAACAGACTCACAAAGATAGTTAACAATACATAAGCTTTAGTTCTATGTAATATTGAAAAAAAATAAAATTATCTCCTACAAAATTGGTGCAGTGCCATAGTTACTGAATGATACTTATTGAACAATAATTACTGGTTCAATACATCACAGATAACACAATCTGTTTTTTATGGTTCATTTCAGACTAAACAATGGTATTATTTACCTTCCTTGAAGATGAATGTGAACAGCATTCCGTGAGATTTAGTTTCCTAAAAAAAAAAAAAAAATACTTCTTGCAACCCGAGAGCTAGTTATTTATTACCACAATGAGTAATATTTTGGGGGGGAGACATTTTATGTAGGAAGGACTATTAGTAATAGATAATTTCACGAACTAGGATTTGTAAGGGTATTTCATGTCATGATAAGTTTCTTTGTTTAATAGGAAGGGATATAAAAATAATTCATTGTACAAACAATTTCCCTACTATCTCCTACTCAGGATTCTTAGTGGGGGGTCCTGCTTTAATTAGCTTTTAAAAAATGTAAATTTATTACCAAGAGTTATGTGGCTATACAAATCTCTAGGAGATTTAGCAGATTTCGAGGCTGAAAAGCCAACAGAGTGTTCAAACCATGCCCTGCTACTGATGGGCAGGTGTGGCAGCTCACATCACTCAAGACTGTCTTCTAAAGTTCTAATTCAAAGCAGATCAATGTCATATCATATTTACCTTGGATGAATGTACTCCCCTCAGCTCCTCCCTCTTCCTGTTAGTCTTGCCTTGAGCAGTTGACTGGCAGAGCCCTCGGTCATTACCTGAGTCCAAGTTGTGAAGGCTCTGGGTAAACTCTTTTACCTGGAGGAGGCAGGACTTTAATGGTCGGAAATTCCCATATATGTGAGGTTGTGTACAGGTTATGCAACCTCAACATATGGCAGATATCCATTATATTCTCTGACAAATCAGGAACTCAGTCATGGACAAGGGTGTATAAAATTCCCTCCCAATCTCTGGTCTGGTTTCATTTAGTCTTGCATTTAAAAATCAGCTCAGGAGTAAGAAACTAATGTAGAAATGGCAGTGGCCCTTGGATACTGGGTTGTTGATTGATTTTTACCTTCACGATTATGAATTTGTATTTCAAGTATAGATGTGCCCAATACATGATAGCCAAGATATAGAATATTTGAAAGAACAATGAACTTTGGCAGGATGATCTTAAATTATTTCCAGATACAAGTATGTTTGTAAATGTCACCCTTTTACAAAACCTCAAGGTGATCTAGGAAAAAAAGGTTGACTTTTGCTCTTTAATGAATGGATTTCATAAAAACTGAGGGACTTCAAGGGGAAAGCATCAACTCAACAGACCCAGTGTATATGGAAACTCTCTGGGAGTGATGGAAAGCAGTTATCCCAGGGAGGTGGTGGATGATATGGGGAGATGGCAATGACTGGAACCTTTTTCGGTGATATAGGTTCAAGGAACAGTAATGTTAGTTTTCTTCAGGCTTCACTTGAGAAAAAAGTAATGGAAGGGGGATTAGGCTTTCTGTCCAGTTCAGTCACTCAGTCATGTCCAACTCTGCAACCACATGGATTGCAGCATGCCAGGCTTTCCTGTCCATCACCAACTCCCAGAGCTTGCTCAAACTCATGTCCATCCAGTCAGTGATTCCATCCAACCAGGTCAGCTAAATGGGGTGAGAAATGGGTGCAGCAGAACATAAGAAAATGCAGAGACAGAATAGCAAGAAAGATGTGACTGGGGGACTCAAGACCTCAAGGATCAAGAATCCCACTGACCAATTCCACATCACCTTTATTGAGCTCTTGGTATGCTGGTGGTGTCTAGTTTTATAGATAATACATGGTTCCCATGCCCCCAGTCACATCCCAGGGTTAATGTTCTTCTTTGTACCTTTATGTTATCTCCTAGTACCAAGGACATCACACAGCAGGGGTAGCGATCCTTGCAAGAATATCAGAGAACAATCAATGTATTCATAGGCAGCATTCTAACTTGCGCTGACCTGTTATTCCTAAGTCCGCACCTCCTGTCCTTTGACTGTTCATGCGGGTCTCACTGACCTCAGCTAATCAGCCCATGTACCCTGGTTACTTTAAACTGTATTTCCTGTTGTTTTCTCAAGGCTTCAAAAAGACATCTGGATGTTTTCCCACAGTTCCTTTCTCCTCTTGCCTTCAATCTTTCCCAACATTAGGGTCTTTTCAAACGAGTCAGCTCTTCGCATCAGTTGGCCAAAGTACTAGAGCTTCAGCTTCAGCATAAGTACTTCCAATTAGTATTCAGGACTGATTTTCTTTAGGATGGACTGGTTGGATCTCCTTGCAGTCCAAGGGACTCTCAAGAGTCTTCTCCACCACTGCATACAGTTCGAAAGCATCAGTTCTTCAGTACTCAGCTTCCTTTTTAGTCCAACCTCACATCCATACATGACTACAGGAAAAACCATAGCTTTGACTAGATGGACTTTTGTTGACAAAGTAATGTCTCTGCTTTTTAATATGCTGTCTAGGTTGGTCATAGCTTTTCTTCTAAGGAGCAAGCAGGAAGTCAAGTTTAGTTTCATGGCTGCAATCACCATCTGCAGTGATTTGGAGCCCAAGAAAATAAAGTCTGTCACTGTTTCTATTGTTTCCCCATCTATTTGCCATGAAGTGATGGGACCAGATGCCATGATCTTAGATTTCTGAATATTGAGTTTAAAGCCAGCTTTTTCACTCTCGTCTTTCTTTCACTTTCCTCAAAAGGGCTCTTTAGTTCTTCACTTTCTACCATAAGGGAGGCGTCATCTGCATATCTGAGGTTATTGATATTTCTCCCAGCAATCTTGATTCCAGCTTGTGCTTCATCTGCCCTGGCATTTCATATGATGTACATACAGCCTTGACATACTCCTTTCCTGATTTGGAACCAGTCTGTTGTTCCATGTCTGGTTCTAACTGATGCTTCTTGACCAGCACACAGATTTCTCAGGAGGCAGGTCAGGTGGTCTGGTATTGCCATCTCTTTAAGAATTTTCAACAGTTTGTTGTGATCCACACAGTCAAAGGCTTTGGCATAGTCCATAAAACACAAAGTAGATGTTACCTGGAACTCTCTTGCTTTTTCTATGATCCAGCAGATGTTGGGAATTTCATCTCTGATTCCTCTGCATTTCCTAAATCCAGTTGGAACGTCTGGAAGTTCTTGCCTTGAGAACCCCATGAACAGTAGGGTTTCTAATTGCAAACAAAAGAGGCCACATCTGGATGGATCTGAGAGAAGAGATATCTATTGGAAAAATGCATTTGGTAGCTTACAGAAGAATCAGGCTTGGGGAGTAGTGATGAATCAAGGAATTTGGGGTGTCTGAAAATACCCAAATTCATATCTCAGAAAAGTCTGGTGGAATGCCCTGGTGCCATCACGGGGCAACTCTTGCGATCATCCATGGAACCTCAACTCTGCAATCATCCTTTGAGCAACCGGATGGGCCTGCACCTTGCACAGCTCCCTCAGTATTCCAAGCCTTCAGTGGGATTTCCTACTGACATAGTTGAAGATACGTTCTCTGCTAATAGCTGCAAAGAACATTTTGTCTTTTATGGTAGAGGAGTGAGACCTTGTCTCTTTTTTAAAAAATTTAAGTTTATTTATCTTAATTGGAGGCTAATTACTTTACAATATTGTATAGGTTTTGCCATATATCAGCATGAATCCGCCACAGGTGTACATGTGTTCCCCATCCTGAACCCCCCTCCCACTCCCCTACCCGTACCATCCATCTGGATCATCCCAGTGCACCAGCCCCAAGCATCCTGTATCCTGCATCGAACCTAGACTGGCTGCCAGGGTCCAGCCCCGGTAGATCCAGGGTGATTCAAGGGGAGACAGAGTAGGTGAGGAAAAAACTTATTTATTTATTAATATAAGATTAGATTAGGAAGAAATAGTGTAATAGGAAAATTAAGTGGAGAAAAGAGGCTGAATAACTTGGTTTACGTGGAAAGCCAGTAAAGTTCCAGATAAGGAGCTTGCACCATCTACGTTAGGCCACTGGTGTCTGTTTGAATATCAGAGAGTGCCCTGCCTTGGGCTTTCTCTCTTACGGATCTTAGAAGCTGGGACAAATAAGTAGACATGGCGAGCATCCACGCCCCAGATGGGAATTCAGCCTGAAATTAGAGTAAAGAGGAGACACGGGGGAAACCAGTCCTTCAATGACTGGCCTGGCCTCTATTGTCTAGAAAACCTTTTATACCTTTTTGATTGTACATAGAGATCAATGGGTAATACAAAATTATGCAGCTTTAGCAGCCCAGGCTCTTATCAAAACTAGGCTTTTCTCTCTGCATACCTAGTTGTATACACAAGTCTTAGGTGATTTACATCATCTTCCGGCCAAAAGGGCCAATTAACATTTTACAGCCTTTTTTCTGATAAGGGTTTGTCAACCAGAAGACTTATTTGTGTTGATCTTCCCAAAGTCTGGTGCCACTCTCAGAAAGCACTAAATAAAGTTACATTCTTACATAGCAAAGATACAGCAATTTATAACAAGTAAAAAGAGTACAGTGATTTATAACAAAAGAAAAGTAATTAACTCAAAAGTCTAGTGTTGTTAACATCAAAACTATTATATATCCTTTTGCATATCCCATTTACATTGATTAACATCCTCCCAGGTGCCTAAAAGATAAAGAATATGGAGGTGTGGCAGCACTCATTGAGTCAACAGTGAAATCTGTCACCAATATGATTTTTAGCTCTTTAGAGAAGGCTCTGTATCTTTAAGATGCTGTTAAGCTTTGTGCTTCTTGTGGTTGGGGGGCTGTAAGCAATTCACAAGCTGTAAGAGTTCCGGGGGAACCTGTTAGGCAAGCTAGAGAGCTATCAGAGGGGGTTTTAAGCCAAGACATTCTTTTGCAGGAGACTAAAGCTCTGAATTAACTTTTTACAGAGAATGTCAGAAAAGTGGAAAAGCAGAGTACAAAGGCCGGCAGATTTTTGGTTTTGGGGGTACATGCTTAGGAAATTCCAGGGGGAACCCCTGAAGTCTGATCACGTCCTTGCTTTTTGTCAGGCTTCCTTCCTCATGACCTTGTCATGGGCGGGAGTCCTCACGCTGGCCCCCGGCAACTGGCAATTCGTTTCTTATATAATATTATACATGTTTCAATGCCATTCTCCCAAATCATCCCACCCTCTCCCTCTGCTACAGATTCCAAAAGACTGTTCTGTACATCTGTGTCTCTTTTGCTGTCTCGCATACAGGGTTATCATTATCATCTTTCTAAATTCCATATATACGCGTTAGTATACTGTATTAGTGTTTTTCTTTCTGGCTTACTTCACTCTGTATAATAGGCTCCAGTTTAATCCACCTCATTAGAACAGATTCAAATGTATTCTTTTTAATGGTTGAGTAATACTCCATTGTGTATATGTACCACAGCTTTCTCATCCATTCATCTGCTGATGGACATCTAGGTTGCTTCCATGTCCTGGCTATTATATACAGTGCTGCGATGAACATTGGGGTACATGTGTCTCTTTCCATTTTGGTTTCCTTGGTGTGTATGCCCAGAAGTGGGATTGCTGGGTCATAAGGCAGCTCTATTTTCAGTTTTTTAAGGAATCTCCACACTGTTCTCCATAGTGGCTGTACTAGTTTGCATTCCTACCAACAGTGTAAGAGGGCTCCCTTTTCTCCACACCCTCTCCAGCATTTATTGCTTGTAGACTTTTGGATCACAGCCATTCTGACTGGGGTGAAATGGTACCTCATTGTGGTTTTGATTTGCATTTCTCTGATAATGAGTGATGTTGAGCATCTTTTCATGTGTTTGTTAGCCATCTATATGTCTTCTTTGGAGAAATGTCTTAGTTCTTTGGCCCATTTATTCGTTGGGTCATTTATTTTTCTGGAATTGAGCTGCAGGAGTCGCTTGTATATTTTTGAGATTAGTTGTTTGTCAGTGGCTTCATTTGCTATTATTTTCTCCCATTCTGAAGGTTGTCTTTTCACCTTGCTTATAGTTTCCTTTGTTGTGCAGAAGCTTTTAATTTTAATTGGTCCCATTTGTTTATTTTTGCTTTTATTTCCAATATTCTGGGAGGTGGGTCATAGAGGATTCTGCTGTGATTTATGTCGGAGAGTGTTTTGCCTATGTTCTCCTCTAGGAGTTTTATAGTTTCTTGTCTTACGTTTGGATCTTTAATCCATTTTGAGTTTTTTTGTGTCTATGGTGTTAGCAAGTGTTCTAGTTTCATTCTGTGGGGGGCGCTCCGCAGAAAGAGAGAGGCAGTGGAACTTCCCTCAGCAAAGCCGAGGGGTCCCAAGGAGAGGTGAGCCTGCTGTCTGCCAACACAGCCCCTCGGCGAGCAAGAGGCAATCAGACGCGACAGGGGTTCCGTCTGAGCAGTTCCGCTTTATTGCCACAAACTCCTGGTTTATATAGGCAAGCAAGGGGGTTTTGCGAGGGACTTTCTATAGTTGCACCAATCACGTTAAAGGTCAAATTGTAATATGCCATAGTTGCACCAATCACGTTAAAGGTCAGATTGTAATATGCCATAGTTGCACCAATCACGTTAAAGGTCAAATTGTAATATGCCATAGTTGCACCAATCACGTTAAAGGTCAAGTCGTCATGTGCTTCATTGTAACAGGAGTCTATGGTGATCATGCACTGTCACGTGCACGGAAATCAAGAGAGCCAATCAAAAACTTTAACATAGACCATGCCCCTATCTCTTCTGCCAGATGCCATCTTAGTTTCCGACCGCAAAAGCTAGCCCTTTTTTTTTTTTTTAAGGTTTCCCACGTAGGGCCCCATACATTCTTTTACAAGTGGTTGACCAGTTTTCCCAGCACCATTTGTTAAAGAGATTGTCTTTAATCCATTGTATATTCTTGCCTCCTTTGTCAAAGATAAGGTGCCGGGGTCCTACCCTGGTGGACCCAGGGAATTCAAAGGGGAGATGGCGTAGGTGAGGAAACTTATTTATTTAGGAATACAAGAGAAATTAAGAAGAAATAGTGTAGTAGGAAAATTTAGTGGAGAAAAGAGGCTGAATAACTTGGTTTACAGGGAAAGCTAATAAAACCTCAGGACAAGAGATTTGCACCATCTACTTTGGGCCACCCGAGTCCGTTTGAATATCGGAGGGTGCCCCGCCTTGGGCTCCCTCTCTCATGGATCTTAGAAGCCAGGGCAAGTAAGTAGACGTGGTGAGCCTCCCTGTTCCAGATGGGAATTCAGCCAGAAAATAGAGTAAGAAAAGACACAGGGGAAACTAGTCCAGTGACTGGCCCATCCTCTATTGTTGTAAAGGCTTTTTATACCTTTTTTTTGTACATAGAGATCAATGGATAATATAAAATTATGCAGTGTCAGCATCCCTGACTCTTATCAAGACCAGGCTTTCTCTCTGCATACCTAGTCGTATACACAAGTCTTAGGTGATTTATATCATCTTCTGGCCAGAAGGCCAGTTAACATTTTACAGCCCTTTTCTGATAAGGGTTTGTCAACCGGAAGACTTATTTGTGTTATTCTTCCCAAAGTCTGGTGCCACTCTCAGAAAGCACTAAATAAAGTTACATTCTTACATAGCAAAGACACAACAATTTATAACAATGAAAGAAGTACAGTGATTTATAACAAAGAGAAAGTTAATTAACTCAAAAATCTAGTGTTGCTAACATCAAAACTATTATATTCCTTTTTCTATATACCAATTACATTGATTAATATCCTTCAGGTGCCTAAAAGATAAAGAATATGGAGGCCTGGCAGCAGTCATTGAGTCAACAGTGAAACCCATCACCAGTATAATTTTTAGCTCTTTAGAAAAGGCTCTATATCTTTAAGATGCTTTAAGCTTCATGCCTTTCACAGTTGGGGGCCGTAAACAATTCACAAGTTTGTAAAAGTCTTCAACTGTTAGGCAAGTTAGAGAGCCATCAAAGGGGTTTAAGCTGAAACATTCTTTTCATACGCAGGAGACTGTTAACTGAAGCCCTGAGTTAACCTTTTCCAGAGAATGTCAGAAGACTGGAAAGCACAGTACAATAAAGCAGGCAGACTATGGTTTTGGGGGGTAGATGTTCAGGAAAACCCAGGGGGAACCCCTGAAGCCTGACTTGCCTTGCCCATCAGGCCTCTCCTCGTGACCTTGTCATGGGTGGGACCTTCCATGCTGGCTCCCAGCAATAAGGTGTCCATAGGTGCGTGGATTTATCTGTGGGCTTTCTATTTTGTTCCATTAATCTATATTTCTGTCTTTGTGCCACTACCATAATGTCTTGATGACTGTGGCTTTGTAGTAGAGCCTGAAGTCAGGCAGGTTGATTCCTCCAGTTCCATTCTTCTTTCTCAAGATTGCTTTGGCTATTCAAGGTTTTTTGTATTTCCATACAAATTGTGAAATTATTTGTTCTAGCTCTGTGAAAAATACCTTTGGTAGCTTGATAGGGATTGTATTGAATCTATAGATTACTTTGGGTAGTATACTCATTTGCACTATATTGATTCTTCCAATCCATGAACATGGTATATTTCTCCATCTATTAGTGTCCTCTTTGATTTCTTTCACCAGTGTTTTATAGTTTTCTATACATAGGTCTTTAGTTTCTTTAGGTAGATATATTCCTAAGTGTTTTATTCTTTTCGTTGCAATGATGAATGAAATTGTTTCCTTAATTTATCTTTCTATTTTCTCATTATTAGTGTATAGGAATGCAATTGATTTCTATGTGTTGATTTTATATCCTAAAACTTTACTATATTCATTGATTAGCTCTAGTAATTTTCTGGCGGAGTCTTTAGGCTTTTCTATGTAGAGGATCATGTCATCTGCAAACAGTGAGAGTTTTACTTCTTCTTTTCCAATTTGGATTCCTTTTATTTCTTTTTCTGCTCTGATTGCTGTGGCCAAAACTTCCAAAACTATGTTGAATAGTAGTGGTGAAAGTGGGCACCCTTGTCTTGTTCCTGACTTTAGGGGAAATGCTTTCAACTTTTCACCATGAGGATAATATTTGCTGTGGGTTTGTCATATATAGCTTTTATTATGCTGAGCTATGTTCCTTCTATTCCTGCTTTCTGGAGAGTTTTTATCATAAATGTTGAATTTTGTCAAAGGCTTTCTTTGCACCTACTGAGATAATCATATAGCTTTTATTTTTCAGTTTGTTAATGTGGTGTTACATTGATTGATTTGCAGATATTGAAGAATCCTTGCATTCCAGGATAAAGCCCACTTGGTCATGGTGTATGATCTTTTTAATGTGTTGTTGGATTCTGATTGCTAGAATTGTGTTAAAGATTTTTGCATCTATGTTCATCAGTGATATTGGTCTGTAATTTTCTTTTTTTGTGGTATCTTTGTCAGGTTTGGGTATTAGGGTGATTGTGGCCTCATAGAATGAGTTTGGAAGTTTACCTTCCTCTGCCATTTTCTGGAAGAGTTTGAGTAGGAGAGGTGTTAGCTCTTCTCCAAATTTTTGGTAGAATTCAGCTGTGAAGTCGTCTGGACCTGGGCTTTTGTTTGCTGGAAGATTTCTGATTACAGTTTCAATTTCCATGCTTGTGATGGGTCTGAAACAGATTTTCTATTTCTTCCTGGTTCAGTTTTGGAAAGTTGTACTTTTCTAAGAATTTGTCCATTTCTTCCACATTGTCCATTATATTGGCATATAATTGCTGATAGTAGTCTCTTATGATCCTTTGTATTTCTGTGTTGTCTGCTGTGATCTCTCCATTTTCATTTCTAATTTTATTGATTTGATTTTTCTCCCTTTGTTTCTTGACGAGTCTGGCTAATGGTTTGTCAATTTTATGTATCCTTTCAAAGAACCATCTTTTGGCTTTGTTGATTTTTGCTATGGTCTCTTTTGTTTCTTTTCAATTTATTTCTGCCCTGATTTTTAAGATTGCTTTCCTTCTACTAACCTTGGGGTTCTTAATTTCTTCCTTTTCTAGTTGCCTTAGGTGTACAGTTAGGTTATTTATTTGACTTTTTTCTTGTTTCTTGAGGTATGCCTGCATTGCTATGAACTTTCCCCTTAGCACTGCTTTTACAGTGTCCCACAGGTTTCTTGGTGTTGTGTGTGTTGGTTTGTTGTGTTTTAATTTTCATTCGTTTCTATGCATATTTTGATTTCTTTTTTGATTTCTTCTGTGATTAGTTGGATATTCAGTAGCGTGTTGTTCAGCCTTCACATGTTGGAATTTTTAATAGTTTTTCTCCTGTAATTGAGATCTAATCTCACTGCATTGTGGTCAGAAAAGGTGCTTGGGATGATTTCAATTTTTTTGAATTTACCAAGGGTAGATTTATGGCCCAGGATGTGATCTATCCTGGAGAAGGTTCCGTGTGTGCTTGAGAGAAATTCATTGTTTTGGGATGAAATGTCCTATAGATATCGATTAGGTCTACCTGGTCTATTGTATCATTTAAAGTTTGTGTTTCTTTGTTAATTTTCTGTTTAGTTGATCTATCCATAGGTGTGAGTGGGGTATTAAAGTCTCCTACTATTATTGTGTTATTATTAATATCCCCCTTCATACTTGTTAGCATCTGTCTTACATATTGCAGTGCTCCTATGTTGAGTAAATATATATTTATAATTGTTATATCTTCTTCTTGGATTGATCCTTTGATCATTATGCAGTGTGCTTCCTTGTCTCTTTTCACAGCCTTTGTTTTAAAGTCTATTTTATCAGATATGAGTATTGCTACTCCTGCTTTCTTTTGGTCTCTATTTGCACAGAATAGCTTTTTCCAGCCCTTCACTTTCAGTCTGTATGTGTCCCCTGTTTTAAGGTGGGTCTCTTGTAGACAACATATATAGGGGTCTTTTTTTTGTATCCATTCAGCCAGCCTTTGTCTTTTGGTTGGGGCATTGAACCGATTTACATTTAAGGTAATTATTGATAAGTATGATCCTGTTGCCATTTACTTTATTGTTTTAGGTTCGAGTTTATACACTCTTTTTGTGTTTCCTGTCTAGAGAATATCCTTTAACGTTTGTTGGAGAGCTGGTTTGGTGGTGCTGAATTCTCTCAGCTTTTGCTTGTCTGTAAAGCTTTTGATTTCTCCTTCATATTTGAATGAGATCCTTGCTGGGTACAGTAATCTGGGCTGTGGGTTATTTTCTTTCATCACTTTAAGTATGTCTTGCCATTACCTCCTGGCCCAAAGAGTTTCTATTGAAAGATCAGCTGTTATCCTTATGGGAATCCCCTTGTGTGTTATTTGTTGTTTTTCCCTCGCTGTTTTTAATATTTGTTCTTTGTGTTTGATCTTTGTTAATTTCATTAATAGGTATCTCTTTAGGTGTTTCGCCTTGGGTTTATTCTGTTTGGGACTCTCTAGGTTTCTTGAAATTGGGTGACTATTTCCTTCTCCATTGTAGGGAATTTTCAACTATTATCTCCTCAAGTATTTTCTCATGGTCTTTCCTTTTGTCTTCCTCTTCTGGGACTCCTATGATTCGAATGTTGGAGAATTTAATATTGTCCTGGAGGTCTCTGAGATTGTCCTCATTTATTTTAATTTGTTTTTCTTTTTTCCTCTCTGATTCATTTATTTTTACCATTCTATCTTCTACTTCACTAATCCTATCTTCTGCCTCCATTATTCTACTATTTGTTGCCTCCAGAGTGTTTTTGATCTCACTTATTGCATTATTCATTACATATTGACTCTTTTTTATTTCTTCTAGGTCCTGTTAAACCTTTCTTGCATCTTCTCAATCCTTGTCTCCAGGCTATTTATCTGATTTCATTTTGATTTCATGATTATGGATCATTTTCACTATCATTATTTGGAATTCTTTATCAGGTAGATTCCCTATCTTTTCCTCTTTGGTTTGATGGGCATTTATCCTGTTCCTTTACCTGCTGGGTATTCCTCTGTCTCTTCATCTTGTTTATATTGCTCATTTTGTGGTGGACTTCCTGTATTCTGGCAGTTTGTGGAGTTTTCTTTATTGTGGAATTTCCTTGCTGTGGGTGGGGCTGGACAGGTGGCTTGTCAAGGTTTCTTGCTTAGCAAAGCTTGTGTCCGTGTTCTGGTAGGTGGAGCTGAATTTCTTCTCTCTGGAGTGCAATGAATTGTCCAGTAATGAGTTATGAGACGTCAATGGTTTTGGAGTAACTTTGGGCCGCCTGTATATTGAAGCTCAGGGCTGTGTTCCTATGTTGCTGGAGAATTTACGTGATATGTCTTGCTTTGGAACTTGTTGGCTCTTGGGTGGTGCTTGGTTTCAGTGTAGGTATGGAGGCGTTTGAGCAGCTCCTGTCAATTAATGTTCCCTGGAGTCAAGAGTTCTCTGATGTTCTCAGGATTTGGACTTAAGCCTCCTGCTTCTGGTTTTCAGTGTCATTTCTACAGTAGTCTCAAGACTTCTTCTATACAGCACCATTGATAAAACATCTAGGTTAAAGATGAAAAGTTTCTCCACAGTGAGGGACACCCAGAGAGGTTCACAGAGTTACATGGAGAAGAGAAGAAGGAGGAGGGAGTTAGAGGTGACCCAAATGAGATGAGGTGGAATCAAAAAAGGAGAGAGCGAGCTAGACTGTAATCACTTCCTTATGTGTGCTCCACAGTCTGGACTGCTCAGAGATGTTCATGGAGTTATACAGAGAAGAGAAGAGGGAGGAAGGAGACAGAGGTGCCAGGAGGATAAAAGGGGGGAATGAAAAGGAGAGACAGATCCAGCCAGTAATCAGTTCCCTAAGTGTTCTCCATCGTCTGAAACACACTGGTGATTCACAGAGTTGGGTAGAGAAGGAAAGGGGGAGGGAGAAGACAGAAGTGACCTGGTAGAGAAAAAGGAGAGTCCAAAGGGGAAGAGAGCAGTCAACCCAGTAATCTCGCTCCCAAGTAAAAATGGTTACTGAAGATTGAGTTCTCAATGGTACAAAATTGATAACAAATACCAAAAAGAAAAGATTAAAAATCTAGAGTAGAGGTTGGATTTCCAAAAATATAATATTAAAGAAAAGAAGAACAAAAAAAACCAGAACAAGACAAAGTCATAAAAAGTATATATATGAAGTTTTCTTTTAAAAAATAAGGTCCATTTCTGTTTTTTTTTTTTACAAAGTAATAGTAGGGTATAAAAATGAAAATTAAAGGAGTAATATAGGACTTAAAAATTTTTTTTAATTACAAAAAAAGAATGATCATAAAAATAGTAAAAATTTATCTAGGACTTTCTCTGGTGTTGTTGTGGGCAGTGTGAGGTCAGTTCATTTTTGGATAGTTCCTTGGTCTGGCTTATATTTCTCAAGATCTGTAGGCCTCTTCCTATGTAGTCGGTACTAACCACAGGGTTTTAATCTATTGCACCTGTCACTTCCAAGGCGGTACCCTCTGTTTTAGCTTCTTCTGTTTGCTGGTCTCTTCAGTGTCTGATATCAGCCCTGACACAAGGGGGACAGTGGTGGACACTTGTTTAAGGCTCACTTGTTCAGTCATGCTGTGGGGAGGGAGGGACGCTGCAAACAAATAACACTGGTGTGTGCTCGAAGTGCCTCAGCCACACTGGGCCTGCTCCCACTCACAGCACGTGTGCCCTCCCTTCCCACAGAGCTCAGGCTCTAGGTTGTTCCACCAGGAATCATCCGAGCCCAGCCCTGGGCTGCATGAACCTCCCAGGTCTAAGCCACTTAGGTTCAGGCACTCATGTAGTCCTCAGAGGCACAGACTCAGTTTTGCCTGCGTTTTGTGCCCTTCCCAGGTCCGAGAAGCTCAGGTGATGAGGTGTTTGGCAAGGGCGGTTGCTGCGACTTATCCCCTCCTCCATCCCTGCCACTTGGTTTTCTGGGAGTACAACTGGCGCACCTTCTCAGGTGGATGTTGACCATCCAGAACCTCAAGAAGTCTTAGCAAAGAAGCCTGCTTCTTTGGTAGATAATGCCGCTCTGGGGCTGTGACTGCCCCCTTCTAGCTCTGGCTGTGATGGCCAGCATACTCAGCGCAAGCGGCTGCAACGGCTGGCGCACTCAGCTTGGCCGAGAGGAGTCACCCCGCATTCGAGGTCAGGGGCAACGGTCTGGAGGAGCCACCCCATGTACAAGGCCAGAGTCAGGGGCCAGGAGGAGCCACCCCACATCCGAGGCCAGGGGCGGCGGCTGGGAAGATCAACCCACATTCAAGGAACAGTGGCTGCGCTGGTGCAGGAGAGCCTAGAGGAGCTATCACACGTTGAAGGTCAGGAAGGGCGGCAGTGAGGAGATACCCTTCGTCCAAGGTAAGAAGCAGTAGCTGCAGTTTGCTGGAGCAGCTGTGAAGAGATACCCCACGCCCAAGGTAAGAGAAACCCAAGTAAGATGATAGGTGTTGCAAGAGGGCTTCAGAGGGCAGATACACTGAAACCATACTCACAGAAAACTAGTCAATCTAATCACACTAGGACCACAGCCTTGTCTAACTCAATGAAACCAAGCCATACCTGCGGGGCATGGTGGAGAGGTCTGCCAGAATGTGGTCCACTGGAGAAGGGAATGGCAAACCACTTCAGTATTCTTGCCTTGAGAACCCCATGAACAGTATGAAAAGGCAAAATAATAGGATACTGAATGAGGAACTCCCCAGGTCAGTAGGTGTCCAATATGCTACTGGATATCAGTGGAGAAATAAGTCCAGAAAGAATGAAGGGATGGAGCCAAAGCAAAAACAATACCCAGCTGTGGATGTGACTGGTGATAGAAACAAAGTCCGATGCTGTGAAGAGCAATATTGAATAGGAACCTGGAATGTCAGGTCCATGAATCAAGCAAGTTGGAAACGGTCAAACAGGAGATGGCAAGAGTGAACGTCGACATTCTAGGAATCAGTGAACTTAAATGGACTGGAATGGGTGAATTTAACTCGGATGACCATTATATCTACTACTGTGGGCAGGAATCCCTCAGAAGAAATGGAGTAGCCATCATGGTCAGCAAGAGTCCGAAATGCAGTACTTGGATGCAAACTCAAAAATGACAGAATGATCTCTGTTCGTTTCCAAGGCAAACCATTCAGTATCACCATAATCCAAGTCTATGTCCCAACCAGTAATGCTGAAGAAGCTGAATTTGAACGGTTCTATGAAGACCTACAAGACCTTTTAGAACTAACACCCAAAAATGATATTCTAGGGGACTGGAATGCAAAAGTAGGAAGTCAAAAAACACCTGGAGTAACAGGCAAATTTGGCCTTAGAATGCGGAATGAGCCAGGGCAAAGACTAATAGGGTTTTGCCAAGAATATGCACTGGTCATAGCAAACACCCTCTTCCAACAACACAAGAGAAGACTCTACACATGGACATCACCAGATGGTCAACACCAAAATCAGATTGATTATATTCTTTGCAGCCAAAGATAGAGAAGCTCTATACAGTCAGCAAAAACAAGAGTGGGAACTGACTGAGGCTCAGATCATGACGTCCTTATTGCCAAATTCAGACTTAAACTGAAGAAAGTAGGGAAAACCGCTAGACAATTTAGGCATGACCTAATCAAATCCCTTATGATTACACAGTGGAAGTGAGAAATAGATTTAAGGGCCTAGGTCTGACAGAGTGCCTGATGAACTATGGAATGAAGTTCGTGACATTGCACAGGACACTGGGATCAAGACCATCCCCATGGGAAAAATAAATGCAAAAAAGCAAAATGGCTGTCTGGAGAGGCCTTACAAATAGCTGTGAAAAGAAGAGAAGTTAAAAGCAAAGGAGAAAAGGAAAGATATAAGCATATGAATGCAGAATTCCAAAGAATAGCAAGAAGAGATAAGAAAGCCTTCTTCAGCGATCAGTGCAAAGAAATAGAGGAAAACAACAGAATGGGAAAGACTAGAGATCGCTTCAAGAAAATTAGAGATACCAAGGGAACATTTCATGCAAAGATGGGCTCGATAAAGGACAGAAATGGTATGGACCTAACAGAAGCAGAAGATATTAAGAAGAGGTGGCAAGAATACACAGAACTGTACAAAAAAGATCTTCATGACCTGGATAATCACGATGGTGTGATCACTCATCTAGAGCCAGACATTCTGGAATGTGAAGTCAAGTGGGCCTTAGAAAGCATCACTATGAACAAAGCTAGTGGAGGTGATGGAATTCCAGTTGAGCTATTTCAAATCCTGAAAGATGATGCTGTGAAAGTGCTGCACTCAACATGCCAGCAAATTTGGAAAACTCAGCAGTGGCCATAGGACTGGGAAAGGTCGGTTTTCATTCCAATTCCAAAGAAAGCCAATGTCAAAGAATGCTCAAACTACCACACAATTGCACTCATCTCACATGCTAGTAAAGTAATGCTCAAAATTCTCCAAGCCAGGCTTCAGCAATACGTGAACTGTGAACTTCTTGATGTTCAAGCTGGTTTTAGAAAAGGTAGAGGAACCAGAGATCAAATTGCCAACATCCGCTGGATCATGGAAAAAGCAAGAGAGTTCCAGAAAAACATCTATTTCTGCTTTATTGACTATGCCAAAGCCTTTGACTGTGTGGATCACAATAAACTATGGAAAATTCTGAAAGAGATGGGAATACCAGACCACCTAACCTGCCTCTTGAGAAATCTATATGCAGGTCAGGAAGGAACAGCTAGAACTGGACATGGAACAACAGACTGGTTCCAAATAGGAAAAGGAGTACGTCAAGGCTGTATATTGTCACCCTGCTTATTTAACTTATATGCAGAGTACATCACATCATGAGAAACGCTGGACTGGAAGAAACACAAGCTGGAATCAAGATTGCCAGGAGAAATATCAATAACTTCAGATGTGCAGATGACAGCACGCTTATGGCAGAAAGTGAAGAGGAGCTAAAAAGCCTCTTGATGAAAGTGAAAGAGGAGTGAAAAAGTTGGCTTAAAGCTCAACATTCAGAAAACGAAGATCATGGCATCCGGTCCCATCACTTCATGGGAAATAGATGGGGAAACAGTAGAAACAGTGTCAGACTTTATCTTTTGGGGGCCTCCAAAATCACTGCAGATGGTGATTTCAGCCATGAAATTAAAAGACGCTTACTCCTTGGAAGAAAAGTTATGACCAACCTAGATAGCATATTCAAAAGCAGAGCCATTACTTTGCCGATTAAGGTCCGTCTAGTCAAGGCTATGGTTTTTCCTGTGGTCATGTATGGATATGAGAGTTGGACTGTGAAGAAGGCTGAGCACCGAAGAATTGATGCATTTGAACTGTGGTGTTGGAGAAGACTCTTGAGAGTCCCTTGGACTGCAAGAAGATCCAACCAGTCCATTCTGAAGGAGATCAGCCCTGGAATTTCTTTGGAAGGAATGATACTAAAGCTGAAACTCCAGTACTTTGGCCACCTCATGCGAAGAGTTGACTCTTTGGAAAAGACTCTGATGCTGCGAGGGATTAGGGGCAGGAGGAGAAGGGGACGACAGAGGATGAGATGGCTGAATGGCATCAGTGACTTGATGGACGTGAGTCTGAGTGAACTCCGGGAATTGGTGATGGACAGGGAGGTCTGGCGTGCTGCGTTTCACGGGGTCGCAAACAATCGGACACGACTGAGTGACTGAACTGAACTGAACTGAGCTCTGGCTGCCTGTCGCCGGAGGGAGATGGTCTGCAGCAGGCTAGTTCTCTTCAGTCCTTTTTTCTGTGCGCGAGCCTGGTGGTTTCTTAGGTTAGGGCTTTGCACGTGGTACCTATCCCACATTCTGGTTTGCTAGGCCAAGTTAATTTACTCAGATTGCCCTTGGCGCATTCAGCCCTGGTCCTTACTCTAAGCAATGCAGCCCGCGCCTCCCTGCCCATCCCCCAATTGCTAGTGGCGTGTGAAGGTGTCTGCACTGCTTCTCCACTGGGGGCGTTACCATTGGGCTCATAATGTGTGGGTTTTAATAATTTATTTATTTTTCCTCCCTGTTATGTTGCCCTCTGTGCTTCCAAGCCTCGCCACAGACCCAGCAGTGAGGATGTTTCCTGGTGTTTGGAAACTTCTCTCTTTCTAAGACTCCCTTCCCAGGACAGAGTTCTGTCCCTACCTCTTTTGTCTCATTTTTTGTCTTTTATATTTTTTCCTACCTCCTTTCAAAGACAATGGGCTGCTTTTCTGGGTGCCTGATGTCCTCTGCTGGCATACAGAAGTTGTTTTGTGGAATTTACTCAGCGTTTAAATGTTCTTTTGATGAATTTGTGGGGGAGAAAGTGGTCTCCCCATCCTATTCCTCTGCCATCTTGAGACCTTGTCTCTTAAAAAAGATCTACAAAGGGAAACTCCTTCCCCCAGTTAGGAAAGGTAATCAGACTGTAAAAGTAATAGCATCAACTTTGACAAATATCTGCAATTTGGGGGTCAACAGCCCTCTGCTGTGGGAAATAATAGCATATATTCAGACTTCCTATAATCTTCATGGGTTCAGCTTGACTCAGGGAAAAGAAAGGACATATGCATTAGAGCCTATCTCAGCAGGAAGAGGCATCCTGTCCATAGCAGTGTGGATGGCTAAAGGACCTGGAAAAGTAGGTCATAATTGCAGCTGTGGGAGAGGTGACTGGGTGAAGTGTAAGGCTGACAACAGTAGGGGAATAGTAGCCAAAGGATCTTTTTTTAAAATTAATTTTTATTGTAGTAAATCAATTTATAATGTGTTAGTTTCAGGTGTATAGCAGAGTAAATCAGTTGTACATATAGCCACTCATTTTTAGATTCCATTTCCACATAGGTCATTAGAGAGTATTGAGTAGAGTTATCCATGCTATACAGTATGTTCTTATTAGTTTCCCATTTTATATATAGTGGTGTGTATATGTCAGTCCCAATCTCCCAATTTATCCTTCCTCCTCTTCTTCATGGCAACCATAAGTTTATTTTCTATATCTGTGACTCTGTTGCTGTTTTTAAAATATGTTCAATTGTACTATTTTTTTTTTTAAGATTCCTCTTTTAAGCAATATCAAATGATATTTGTCCTTCTCTGTGTGACTTGTATCATCCAGTATAACAAGCTCTAGGTCCATCCATATGGCTTCAAGGGACATTATTTTATTCTTTTTAGTGGCTGAGTAATATTCCATTGTGTGTGTGCGTGTGTATATAACATCTTCTTTATCTGTTCCTCCACCAATGGACATTTAGATTTCTTCCATGTCTTGGCTATTGTAAATAGTGCTGCAGTGAACACTGGGGTATCTATCTTTTCAAATTATGGTTTTCTCTAGATATATGCCCAGGAGTAGGATTGTTGGATCATATGGTAGCCATGGGCTCATGGAACATGTTCAGCCCTGAGATGAGCTACAGAGCTTCTTAGTGGTATCCTCAGTCATTAACAACCGGAGAAGGCAATGGCAACCCACTCCAGTACTCTTGCCTGGAAAATCCCATGGATGGAGGAGCCTGGTGGGCTGCAGTCCATGGGGTCTCTAAGAGTCAGACACGACTGAAGTGACTTAGCAGCAGCAGTCATTAACAACAGTGCAGCTGGCGAAGAGAAAGGAGCAAAAAGGAGGCAGGGATTTTAGAATGATGCTGGCTATGGGTTTTGTTGCCAATGTTGAGTTACTCAAACTCCATTGGAAAAAAAAAAAAAAACAACTCCATTGATTATCTTTCCCAGGGCCAGTCACCAGGCATGTTATCAATATAGCTTTATTCATTTTTCTTAAAGCATAATGGCTCTATGATTTTTGTTAAAATTATACATTCTGTTATAAAAATCAAACAATATAGAAAAGATCATGACAAAAGTAAGTTTTTCTCTGAATTTCACCATCTGGAAAAAAATCATTAACATTTGGTGAATATTTTGTGAAAATTGCATATTTGGCTATATAAGTAGAGATAATTTTAGGAAAATGGGATCATATACTAAACATTTGATTTAAAAATAAAATGTTAAAATTGATACTTAAATTAAACTGAAGTAATACTAATTAAAAGAATATATTTTTTTTCAGTTTCTAAGTCATTTAATTTCCAACTCATTTAATTGATTTCCTGAATTGGTATATATGAATCGGTACTATACAAATCCATGTAACAGGGGCTACCCCTGTCACCTGGGGCGATCCCCTGCCCAGCTAACTCAGGCCCTCCTTCCAGATTTGGTCCAGCATGTGAAACGAGTGACAGCTTACAGACCCCTCCCCACCTTTGAACAATTTTCCAGAAGAGTTCAGCTAGTGGGGAGAGAGCCTCCAGAGTTCAGAGGCTGACTAGGTTAGGGAAAGTGATTAGTGTTTTGGGGCCTACTCCCAAAGAAATGGTTTTCCAGAATATTCACGGTTCCTTCTTTTGTCTCAAAAAGCAACATTTATTCAAGGAAAAAATAAAAGGCAAGATGTCTGGCCCTTGGCTCCCTTCCTCCCCCTTCTTACTGCTCCTTGGTCCGCCAAGGTAGATTCCTGTCTGGGGCTAGATAGTAGAACAGCTGCTGTCAGATGCAGTCAGCTACACTGAGGGGCAGCTCTTCATTGGAGGTGTTGCAGAAGTTGTCTCCAAGGCCTGTCACCATGTTAATAGCCACACTACCACAACCAAAATGTTCACCATGACTGATTATATGGACGTACTTTTTCCTGTTGGTGGGAAGGTCATAGTTTATGAATAAGGAAACCTGCCGCACATTGATACCTCTAGCCAGTAGGTCAATGGTAATCAATACTCTGCTAGAGCCAGAGGGGAACTCCCTCATGATTACATCTCATTTTTTGGTTCATATCTCTGCCCATGACAGAGACAGTGAAGTCTCAGGATTGCATCTTCTTAGTGGACCAGTAGGCCTTCCTTCAGGTGTTGAAGATGACTGCCTGTGTAATGGTCAAGGTTTTGTTTAAGTCACACAGTGAGTCTGATTTCGACTTTTCTCATTCTGCATTGATGTGGAATTGGTGGATACCCTCCAGGGTCAACTCTTCTTTCTTGACAAGAATTTTAATTGAGTCCCTCATGAACTTCTTGGTCACTTCAAGCACATTGGAAGGCATTGTGGCTGACAGCAGAACCACCTGGGTTTTGCTATTAATCTTTTGGAATAGGAATAGCTGTGAAAAGAAGAGACATGAAAAGCAAAGGAGAAAAGGAAAGATATAAGCATATGAATGCAGAATTCCAAAGAATAGCAAGAAGAGGTAAGAAAGCCATCTTCAGTGATCAATGCAAAGAAATAGAGGCAAACAACAGAATGGGAAAGACTAGAGATCTCTTCAAGAAAATTAGAGATACCAAGGGAACATTTCATGCAAAGATGGGCTCGATAAAGGGCAGAAATGGTATGGACCTAACAGAAGCAGAAGATATTAAGAAGAGGTGGCAAGAATACATGGAAGAACTGTACAAAAAAGATCTTCACGACCAAGATAATCATGATGATGTGATCACTAATCTAGAGCCAGACATCTTGGAATGTGAAGTCAAGTGGGCCTTAGAAAGCATCACTACGAACAAAGCTAGTGGAGGTGATGGAATTCCAGTTGAGCTATTTCAAATCCTGAAAGATGATGCTTTGAAAGTGCTGCACTCAATATGCCAGCAAATTTGGAAAACTCAGCAGTGGCCACAGGACTGGAAAAGGTCAGTGTTCATTCCAATCCCAAAGAAAGGCAATGCCAAAGAATGCTCAAACTACCGCACAGTGCACTCATCTCACATGCTAGTAAAGTAATGCTCAAAATTCTCCAAGCCAGGCTTCAGCAATATGTGAACCGTGAACTTCCTGATATTCAAGCTGGTTTTAGAAAAGGCAGAGGAACCAGAGATCAAATTGCCAGCATCTGCTGGATCATGGAAAAAGCAAGAGAGTTCCAGAAACACATCTATTTCTGCTTTATTGACTATGCCAAAGCCTTTGACTGTGTGGATCACAATAAACTATGGAAAATTCTGAAAGAGATCGGAATACCAGACCACCTAACCTGCCTCTTGAGAAATCTGTATGCAGGTCAGGAAGCAACAGTTAGCACTGGACATGGAACAGACTGGTTCCAAATAGGAAAAGGAGTACATCAAGGCTGTATATTGTCACCCTGCTTATTTAACTTCTATGCAGAGTACATCATGAGAAACGCTGAACTGGAAGAAACACAAGCTGGAATCAAGATTGCCAGGAGAAATATCAATAACCTCAGATATGCAGATGACACCACCCTTATGGCAGAAAGTGAAGAGGAGCTAAAAAGCCTCTTGATGAAAGTGAAAGAGGAGAGTGAAAAAGTTGGCTTAAAGCTCAACATTCAGAAAACGAAGATCATGGCATCCGGTCCCATCACTTCATGGGAAATAGATGGGGAAACAGTAGAAACAGTGTTAGACTTTATTTTGTGGGGCTCCAAAATCACTGCAGATGGTGACTGCAGCCATGAAATTAAAAGACGCTTACTCCTTGGAAGAAAAGTTATGACCGACCTAGATAGCATATTCAAAAGCAGAGCCATTACTTTGCCGACTAAGGTCCGTCTAGTCAAGGCTATGGTTTTTCCTGTGGTCATGTATAGATGTGAGAGTTGGACTGTGAAGAAGGCTGAGCACTGAAGAATTGATGCATTTGAACTATGGTGTTGGAGAAGACTCTTGAGAGTCCCTTGGACTACAAGGAGATCCAACTAGTCCATTCTGAAGGAGATCAGCCCTGGAATTTCTTTGGAAGGAATGATGCTAAAGCTGAAGCTCCAGTACTTTGGACACCTCATACAAAGTGTTGACTCATTGGAAAAGACTTTAATGCTGGGAGAGATTAGGGGCAGGAGGAGAAGGGGACGACAGAGGATGAGATGGCTGGATGGCATCACAGACTCGATGGACATGAGTCTGAGTGAACTCCGGGAGATGGTGATGAACAGGGAAGCCTGGCGTGCTGCGATTCATGTGGTTGCAAATAGTCAGACACGACTGAGTGACTGAACTGAACTGAATAGATATTCTGGTCGTTAATCATTTCATCAGCTTCATCTGGTATAAATATCTTGATGTGTTTGAGAGAAAGGTGTCTCTTGTTAAGCATATCAAACCTATGGCCTAGGGTACCCACAGTGAAATGAGAGCTTCTACCTATAAATTCTGCCCCTCAGCACACACATTAGTACTCGCAGTACCCCCAATGGAGGCATGGCAGAGGGCACCCATATAATCTCCTAATGCCGTGACTTCCTTCTGTATCTGCTGAGCCAACTCTGAATGGCTGCTAGGACCAAGGCCTGGTGGTCTTTAGATCAAATTCATTCTGTTGCAGAATTGATATGGCAAAGGTTGCCATTTTACCAATCCCAGATTGGGCTTGAGCAGTCACATCATAGTCCTTGATACAATGAAGAATGTTTCAGTGCTGGATGGCAGTTGTCTCAAAATCATAGGTGTAGATGTCACGAAGGAGGCACTCAGAGAGGTTCATGTCATCAAAGTTGTCACCAGTCTCTTTCTTGTTACTCTTGATGATGCCTTAGGGCTTTATCCCAATGGGGCTATTTTCTCTGGGTTGGGAATCTTGATTTGCAGACATGATCCTTACTGAATTAGTTAGCAAACTTCAGATCTATCTTTTTTCAATCATAAAAATTTGGGGAGTGAATTTTTTTGACATCATGTTATTGTTCAGTTGCCAAGTTGTGTCTGACTCTTCGAGACCCCCTGGTCTGCAGCATGCCAGGCTTCCCTGTCTCTCTCCATCTTCCAGAGTTTTCCCAAGCTCGTGTCCATTGAACTAGTGATGCCATCTAACCATCTCATCCTCTGTTGCCCTCTTCTCCTTCTTCCTTCAATCTTTCCCAGCATCAGAGTCTTTTCCAGTGAGTAGGCTGTTCACATCAGGTAGCCAAAGTATTGAAGCTCCATCTTCAGCATCAGTCCTTCCAGTGTGTATTCAGGGTTGATTTCTTTCAAGATTGATCTCCTTGCTGTCCAAGGGACTCTTGAGTCTTCTCCAGCACCACAGTTTGAAAGCATCAGTTCTTCAGTATTCTACCTTCTTTATGGTCCAGCTCTTTCTGTACATGACTACTGAAAGACCACAGCCTTGGCTATATGGGCTTTTGTTGGCAAAGTGATGTCTTTGCTTTCTAACACATCATCTAGGTTTGTCATAGCTTTCCCGCCAAGCAGCAATCATCTTCTAATTCATATGACATCATATAATACTGTAAAATGATAAACTTTTATAAATCTATTTTAAATTAACAATAGGTATAATAAAGCTTAATGCATTTTTATAAATGAATAAAACCATACAACTACAACCTAAATCAAAATTTAAAACATTCTCAGCCTCACAATCAGTATTCTGCTCCCAAAGGTAACCACTATTTTGATTTCTGTCACCAAGGATTAATTTTGCTTGTCTTTGAACTGCATGTAAATAAAATATTCTTTTGTGTCTGGCTTCTTTTGCACATTGTTAATGTCTCTGAGATTCATGCATGCTGTTGAATGTAGCAGTAATTCAGTCTTTTTCATAATTGTATATAAGTTTCAGTATATAACATTACAATTAGTTTACTCATTCTACTACTGATGGACATTGAGGTTGTTTCTAGATTTGTCTGTTATGTGTAAAGCTTCTATGAATATTTTATGTTGTTGACATACATCTAAGAGTGGAAGTGCTGGATCATGTTCAGATTTAGCACATATTGACAGTTTTATGAAATGGCTGTACCACTCTACATTCTCATTAGTTCTATTTGCTCTATGTCTTTGCAAATACTTGGTAATTAAAAAAAAAATCATCCTAGTGGGATGTAGTGTTACCACATTGCATTTTCAGTTTGCATTTCTTATGACCAAAGATGAGCATCTTTTTGTGTGCTTATTGGAAATATGAATGTCTTTTTCTTCTGAAGTGCCTTTTCAAGTCTTTACCTATTGTTAAAAATATGAATTGCTCCCCCCACCTCTTTTTTTTTTTTTTTTTGGCTTTTTAGATGGTTCATGTACTCTGAATATGTCTTTTGACAGATAGTTAAATTCAGATGTTTTTCTCACATAACTTTTTAAAATGTCATCTTCATAGAATTTTATAGGAACCTGGGATTTAAGCATCTCATTTTACAGTAAGAAAATAAACCCAACAAGTCTAGTTGATTTGCCCAAGGTGCCACAGAAGGCTAAAGATAAGAGTTACATTTCTCTCACTTTTAAAAATTCTAATACTCTGCCTAGCCTAAAAATTAAAAGTAAATAATTTAATCAACAAAGTTTTCACAGCATAGTCTATTCTACAGGTATTTGGATTTGTTTTCATTTATTAGTCAACAATCTTTCTTATCAAATTTACTGTTAATACTCTTAAAGTGAAAGCAGAGAGATCTTATGTTCTTCCACAGCACTGTGTGTCATTGCTTTCTTCTTAATGCCAGCTTGAGACTGAATTATTTAACTTCTATGCCCAAAGATAAGGTGAGGTCATTTACAGATTAGGTTAAAATGGAGGCATGATATTCAAGGATTTAGTAATTATTCCTTGGAGTCTAATCTCACAATTTCAAGGTTGGATATTGCTTAAAACAAGCCATTCAAAGGTCACTTTAAAAAGCAATACAGTAAAACCTTCCAGCAAAAAAATATCAACTACAGTATAAACTAAAAACAAAACAAAATGAAAGTCACTATTTAAAAGTTTATGGGCTTGCCTTTCTCTAACTAAATTTTTTTTTTAATATATTGAACTGCATGTGCTGCTTGTATATTTTGGAGATTAATCCTTTGTCAGCTACTTTACTTTCAGATATTTTCTCCTACTCTAAAGGCTGTCTTTGCATCTTGTTTATGGTTTCTTTTGCTGTGCAAAAGTTTTAAAGTTTAATTAGGTCCTGTTTGTTTTTACTACCATTACTTCAGCAGGTGGGTCAAAAAAGATCTTGCTGCAATTTATGTCAAAGAGTGTACTACCTATGTTTTCTGCTAAGAGCTTTATAGTTTCTGGCCTCACATTTAAGTCTTTAATCCATTTTGAATTTATTTTTGTGTATGGTGTTAGGAAGTCTTCTAATTTCATTCTTTTACATATAAATGTCCAGTTTTCCCAGCACCATTTATTGAAGAGGCTCTATTTTCTCCATTGTATATTCTTGCCTCCTTTGTCAAAAGTAAGGTGTCTATAGGTGTGTGGGTTCATTTCTAGGCTATCTATCCTATTCCATTGATTTATATTTCTGTTTTTGTGCCAGTACCACACTGTCTTGATTATCGTAGCTCTGTAGTATAGTCTGAAGTCAGGAAGGTTGATTCCTCCAGCTCCATTTTTTTTTTTTCCTCAAGATTGCTTTGGCTATTTGGGGTCTTTTGTGTTTTCATTAAAATTGTAAAATTTTTATTCAATTTCTGTGAAAAATTCTACTGGTAATTTGATAGGAATTGCATTAAATCTGTAGATTGCTTTGGGTAGTATAGTTATTTTCACAATATTGATTCTTCCAATCCAAAGACAGGGTATACCTCTTCATCTGTTTGTGTTGTCTTTGATTTCTTTCACTGTTTCCTGCATACAGATCTTTTTTCTCCCTAGGTATATTTATTTCTAAGTATTTTATTCTTTTTGATGTGTTGAAAGGGATTATTCCTTAATTTCTCTTTTTTTATTTGTTACTGTTAGTATATAGGAATGCAACAGATTTATTTCTGTGTATTAATTTTGTATCCTGTGACTTTATTGAATTCATTGGTTAGCTCTAGTAGTTTTCTGATGCCATCTTTAGAATTTTCTGTGTATAGTATCATGTCATCTGCAAACAATAACAGTTATACTTCTTCTTTTCCAATCTGGATTCCTCTTATTTCTTTTTCTTCTCTGATTGCCGTGAACTTCCAGAACTATGGACTTCCAGACCTATGCCAAATAATATTGAGAGTTAGCAGCCTTGTCTTGTTTGTGATCTTAGAGGAAATACTTTCAGGTTTTTACAATTGAGAATAATTTTCAATGTGGGTTTATCATATATGGCCTTTATTATGTTGAGGTAAGTTCCTTCTATGCCCAAACTTTTTAGAGCTTTTATCATAAATAGGTGTTGAATTTTGTCAAAAGAGTTTGCTGCCTCTATTGAAATTATCATATTTTTTATCTTTCAATTTGTTAAAATGGTTTTATTACATTGATTTATTTGCATATATTGAAGATTCGTTGCATCCTTGGTGTAATCTCCGCTTAACCATGACATAAGTACAAACAATAAATGCTGGAGAAGATGTCGAGAAACAGGATCTTTCTTGTACTGTTGATGAGAATGTAGACTGATACACTGCTGTGGAGAACAGTATGGAGATTCCTTAAGAAACTTGGAATAAAACTACCATATGACCCAGCATTCCCACTACAGGTCACATACCCTGAGAAAATCATAATTCAAAAAGACACATGTACCCCAGTGTTCATTGCAGCACTATTTACAATAACTAGGACATGGAAACAACCTAAATGTCCATTGGCAGATAAATGGATAAAGAATATATTGGGCATTTAACAGGGATGTTATTTAGCCATGAAAAAGAATGATATTGGGTCATTTGTAGTTTTGTGGATGAACCTAGAGTGTGTCATACAGAGAGAATTAAATCAGAAAAAAACCCCAGCAAATATTGTATATTATCACATACATATGGAATCTAGAAAAATGGTACTAATAAACCTATTTGCAGGACAGATATATAGACTTGTGGACACAGCAGAGGGAAGGAGGAGAGGGTGGGAAAAATTGAAATAATAGCACTGACATATGTATACGACTATTTGTAAAACAGATAACTAGTAGGAAGCTGCTGTATAACACAGGGAGCTCAGTTCAGTGCTCTGTCATGATGTAGAGGGGTGGGATGGTGGGGGTGGGAGGGAGGTTTAAGTGGGCAGGAATAGATGTTCAAGCTGGTTTTAGAAAAGGCAGAGGAACCAGAGATCAAATTGCCAACATCTGCTGGATCATTAAAAAAACAAGAGAGTTCCAGAAAAACATCTCTTTCTGCTTTATTGACTATGCCAAAGCCTTTGACTGTGTGGATCACAATAAACTGTGGAAAATTCTGAAAGAGATGGGAATACCAGACCGCCTGACCTGCCTCTTGAAAAACCTGTATGTTAGGTCAGGAAGCAACAGTTAGAACTGGACATGGAACAACAGACTGGTTCCAAATAGGAAAAGGAGTATGTCAAGGCTGTATATTGTCATCCTGCTTATTTAACTTCTATGCAGAGTACATCATGAGAAACACTGGGCTGGAGGAAGCACAAGCTGGAATCAAGATTGCCAGGAGAAATATCGATAACCTCAGATATGCAGATTACACCACCTTTATGGCAGAAAGTAAAGAGGAACTAAAGAGCCTCTCGATGAAAGTGAAAGAGGATAGTGAAAAGTTGGCTTAAAGCTCAACATTCAGAAAACAAAGATCATGGCATCCGGTCCCATCACTTCTTGGCAAATAGATGGGAAACAGTGGAAACAGTGTCAGACTTTATTTTTCTGGGCTCCAAAATCACTGTGGATGGTGACTGCAGCCATGAAATTAAAAGACGCTTGCTCCTTGGAAGGAAAGTTATGACCAACCTAGACAGCATATTAAAAATCAGAGACATTACTTTGTCAACAAAGGTCCGTTTAGTCAAGGCTATGGTTTTTCCAGTAGTCATTTATGGATGTGAGAGTTGGACTGTGAAGAAAGCTGAGCGCCAAAGAATTGATGCTTTTGAACTGTGGTGTTGGAGAGACTCTTGCGAGTCCCTTGGACTGCAAGGAGATCCAACCAGTCCATCCTAAAGGAGATCAGTCCTGTGTATTTATTGGAGGGACTGATGTTGAAGATGAAGCTCCAATACTTCGGCCACCTCATGTGAAGAGCTGACTCATTTCCTGATACTGGGAAAGATTGAGGGCAAGAGGAGAAAGGGACGACAGAGGATGAGATGGCTGGATGGCATCACCGACTCAATGGATATGAGTTTGAGTGAAGTCCAGGAATTGGTGATGGACAGGGAGGCCTGGTGTACTGTGGTTCATGGGGTCTCAAAGAGCCAGACATGATTGAGTGACTGAACTGAACTAAACTGATGTCTGATTCATGTTGTTGTACAGGAGAAACTAATACAACATTGTAAAGCAATTATACTCCAATTTAAACAAACTTTTTAGAGCTTATGGGAATGACTAATTTTGTCTTGTGTAAAAGTTCTGGAGATAGCTTCCTACAGAGATTCAAAGAAAATATGAAATATGTAGTAATTTAGAAGGAAAGGAAGATGACATACTGTGGAAACTGTTCAGTGGTTCTAGTGATTAGGGAGGCAGTGCTATCAAGGTTGCATGTGAAGAGGTTGAATAAATAGTTTTGTGCAGTGTAAGGATGGGGGAAAATTCAGTGTTTTAAAATTGCCATGTTTATTGTCATTTTACATCATACACATGTATGGATGTGAGAGTGGACCATAAAGAAAGCTGAGCAGTGAAGAATTGATGCTTTTGAACTGTGGTTTTTCAGAAGACTCTTGAGGGTCCCTTGGATAGCAAGGAGATACAACCAGTCTGTCCTAAAAGAAATCAGTCCTGAATATTCATTGGAAGGATTGATGCTGAAGATCCAACACTTTGGCCACCTGATGCAAAGAGCTGACTCATTGGAAAAGACACTGATGCTGGGAAAGATTGAAGGCAGGAGAAGGGGGAGGACAGAGAATGAGATGATTAGATGGCATCAGTGACTCAGTGGACATGAAGTTGAGCAAGCTCCAGGAGCTGGTGATGGACAGGGAGGCCTGGTGTGCTGTGGTCCATGGGGTCACAAAGAGTTGGACATGACTAAGCGACTGAACTGAACTGACACAAATATTTTAAAATACATATGTAACAAAATGAATAAATTCTACTTTTATGGAGTGATCTTACTGTTTCATCTACAGTCCTAAAATATTCTATTGTCAAGGGAGCCAAAATTTTTTATTTGTAGGGTCTACTTATTGGGAAGTGGAGATCATTTTACATTTGGTGTAATTTACTGCTTGAATGTATTTGCTTCTTTTGTCCTTTTTGTGCTTTCCAGAGCCCAGAGAAACATGTTCTGCTACTGACACAGTTTTGAATTGCCACCCCATGTGTTGGCAATAAGACAGTGTGTTGTTTTAAATTGGAAAATGGTAATAAAACTGACCAAAACATGCACTTGCTTTTATTATTACCACGTGCTGACAATTCTAAATGGTATCAGTGGTAAATGCTTTTCTTTACCCGAGGCTGTTCTCTTTCACTGATCCCATCCACCTCCTCCCCAGCCACCATCATGTCATTGGTTCCTTTTAAGTTTTTAAAGGATCATAAGAAATTTCTGGTAACAAAAAGGAGAAAATGACAATAACCGTAGTTTCTCATAGGATCAAATTTTGTGAAACTGTAACCTTTGAGTAGACAAGTATTCAGTTGCAGAAAAAACATTGGCATTGGAGTTAGGAGGTTAGGAAACCCGTTTCTGTCACTAATCAGATCGTGTATAAACCAATTCACCATTTCTGCCTTAGGAGAAATATCAATAACCTCAGATATGCAGATGACACCACCCTTATGGCAGAAAGTGAAGAGGAACTAAAAAGCCTCTTGATGAAAGTGAAAGAGGAGAGTGAAAAAGTTGGCTTAAGCTCAACATTCAGAAAACGTAGATCATGGCATCCGGTCCCATCACTTCATGGGAAATAGATGGGGAAACAGTGGAAACAGTGTCAGACTTTATTTTGGGGGGCTCCAAAATCACTGCAGATGGTGACAGAAGCCATGAAATTAAAAGACGCTTACTCCTTGGAAGAAAAGTTATGGTCAACCTAGACAGCATATTCGAAAGCAGAGACATTACTTTGCCAACTAAGGTCCGTCTAGTCAAGGCTACGGTTTTTCCAGTGGTCATGTATGGACGTATGCCATCTCATCCTCTGTTGTCCCCTTTTTGTCCTGCCCCCAATCCCTCCCAGCATCAGAGTCTTTTCCAATGAGTCAACTCTTCACATGAGGTGGCCAAAATACTGGAGTTTCAGCTTTAGCATCATTCCTTCCAATGAACACCCAGGACTGATCTCCTTTAGAATGGACTGGTTGGATCGTCTTGCAGTCCAAGGGACTCTCAAGAGTCTTCTCCAACACCACAATTCAAAAGCATCAATTCTTCGGCACTCAGCTTTCTTCACAGTCTAACTCACATCCATACACGACTACTGGAAAAACCAAAGCCTTGACTAGACAGACCTTTGTTGGCAAAGTAATGTCTCTGCTTTTTAATATGCTGTCTAGGTTGGTCATAACTTTTCTTCCAAGGAGTAAGTGTCTTTTAATTTCATGGCTGCAGTCACCATCCACAGTGATTTTGGAGCCCAGAAAAATAAAGTCTGACACTGTTTCCACTGTTTCCCCCTCTCATGAGCCTTTAAAAATTTCAGTTAGGGACAGAAGTTTTGGATAGCTTAGCACAAAGGATATGTCTTGGGTCTTTATTTACATTATCTGATGAGCAAATACGAAAGTTACATAAATCCCACAAGGATGAAGGTGAAGGCAAAATATTTTAAGCCAAAAAGGAGACCATACCGTATGATGAATGAGAGCATAACCTCTGACTAGAGAACTATATCTCAGGTCCAAATTCCTTCTGGACCTTAGTTTCCTCAACTATAAAGTGAGAGGAATAATAATTCATACTTAAAAGGATTTTCCTGAGAATTAATTAAGAAGAAAGGCATTTAGAGCCATATTGGGCATTTAGTATATACTCAACATGTACCAGCTATTTTTGATATTATAGATCACCGCTGGATAGCCTTGTGTAATAGATATAAATGTGTGTGATGTTAGAGGGATGTAAAGATTTTCCATTAGAGAACATAGAGCAAGACACGTTGGGTATTTCAGATTTGAATCACAAATTCTTGCCTCTTAGAAAGTCCCTGTCGTACATTGTGCTGAATTCTCCTCTCTGTATTTCTGTATTCTAATCATTTCTTTACCTAATTAGTACTCTACCTTCAAGACTCACATCAGAGATGAAATCCTTTGAAACACTTCCAGTGACTATCTTCCTCAAGACAATTTTTCCAATTTTAACACACTAGACTGTGAGTTTTTTCATGTGCTCATGCTAGGTTCCTTCAGTCGTGTCTGACTCTGTGCAATCCTCAGGACTGTAGCCCACCATGGGCTCCTCTGTCTGTGGGATTCCTCAGGCAAGAATACAGGGGTGGGTTGCCATTCCCTTATCCAGGGGACCTTCCTGACGTAGGGATTGAACCTATAATCTCTTACGTATCCTGTGCTGGCAGAAGGGTTTTTTTTTTTGTTTGTTTGTTTTGTTTTTGTTTTTTTACCACTAGCGCCACCTGGGAAGCCCTTTCATGTGCTCTTATGGCCTCAAATTCACACCTCCTTCATTGCCATCTTCATCTTTGTTGTTGTTCAGTTGATAAGTCATGTCCGACTCTGCCACCCTATAAACTGCAGCATGCTAGGCTTCTCTGTCCTTCACTATCTCTTGGAGTTTGCTCAAACTCATGTCCATTGAGTCAGTGATGCCTTCCAACCATCTCATCCTCTGTTGCCGCCTTTTCCTCCTGCTCTCAATCTTTCCCAGCATCAGGGTCTTTTCCAGTGAGTCAACTCTTTGCTTCAAAGTACTGGAGCTTCAGCTTCAGCATCTGCCCTTTCAGTGAATATTCAGGGTTGATTTCCTATGGGACTGACTGATATGACCTCCTTTCTGTCCAAGGAACTCTTGAGAGTCTTCTCCAGCAACACAGTTTGAAAACATCAATCCTTTGGTACTCAACCTTCTTTATGGTCCAGTTCTCACATCCATACATGACTACTGGAGAAACCATAGCCTTGACTAGATGGACCTTTGTTGGCAAAATGATATCTCTGATTTTAATCTGCTGTCTAGGTTTGCCATAGCTTTTCTTCCAAGGAGCAAGCGTCTTTTAATTTCATGGCTGCATTCATCATCTGCAGTGATTTTGGAGCCCAAGAAAATGAAATCTGACATTGTTTCCATTTAACTAAACAAATATTAACTGAGCATAAAATTTGTATTAGATGTGAGAAATGCTGGGATAAAATGGTCACAAGATCTCTATCCTCATGAGAGTTAACTAGAATGAAAGGTGAGCTGAGGAGTGGAGTTAAAAGACAGTAGATTTATGGAAGTTAAGTTACAACAATGAGGAGCAAACCGGAGGTGAGAATTGGTCAAGAGCAAAGGAAGACTCAGCTATTAACCAATCTAAGACTTACAGGAAAGAGAGGAAATGATTGCTTGATGGAAAAGTAATATCTGAGGGAAAATGTTCAGTTTGTATTTATTGAATTGTTTACTTTTTTAAATGGAGAGACAAGCATATTTCTGGGCTGAGGGAAATATCCAGATGGAAGGCAGAAAAGAGAGGGCAGGAACAAATTGGGGGCTTGAGATCAAGAACACAAGAGGATCATCAGCCTTGAAATAGGGCCCCTTTCAAGCAGAATGGAGAGAGGATGCAGAGAGAATGTTAATTAAACTTTGAGACAAAGGAAAGAGAAATCTAGAGAGTTCACATTGGATGAATGGCATCTAGCTACTCTGAAAAGCAGAGAGGGCGAGGACCAGGCGTGGGTTTGAAGAAACCTCCACAGGGAATTGTCATTGATCCATGGCCTCATGGTCACAGAGATGGGAGAGGTCAGGTTGTGAAGTGGAGCAAGTGGGTACAGAAATTATAGCTTGAAAATTAAGAAAAAAAAAAGTGTAAGAAATGAAAAGTATATTAAGAAATGTGCATTTCATAGATACACTTGAAATAGTTATATTCTAGATTCCAAACAGTGAGAAAATGCAGATCTGCCAGTTGACTTATTGAAATGGAAATACCCTTCCTGAAGCCAGAGAACAAAATCAAAACACGATTAAGTGGTTGGCAGTGGCCGCGGGTGGCAATCACAGAGCACAGGCTCCAGAGGACAAATTGGCTTCTCTTGAAGGTCGGGTTATAACCAAGTGGGAAGCAGACTGTGGCTGGATGTAGCCCTAGGACAAACAGGCTTCACTTGGTGGGAAGTGTTGGTGGAAGGGAGCCCCTCCAGCTTGGCCAGCTCACAATTCTTTTCTGCAGAAAAGGAATTCCCTCCGCTCCTCTTCTTACTGTGTAACCTCAAGCAGTTCAAATTTGGATATCTTATTTGTGTGTGAGAACCATGCTGAACCCCCAGAGATGGGCATAAATGTTTATGGGGCATTTTTTTGCCAGGTCCCAGTCAGTGCTACTCACCTTTTTCCCAACAGGTGAATGGAGAGCTGAGGGGGTTGTTCCTCGGGGCTCACCTTGTAATTGGTAGGGTCCCTGTGCACCATCTTTCCATTTATGAAGTAGGCTTAAGTTTTCTCCTCTCCCTCTTCTGTCTCTGAAATTGATTGGCTCAATAAGCCAGGGCTGGCTTTTCAGAATCCACCATCTTCAGTTGGAAGAAGAGAAAGCAGGAAACCTTAATAAGGTCTCCAGGACTAAGCTGTAGCCTACAGCTGTCACGTGTCAGCAGAGAGTTATATCTTGATTGATTGTGGGGAGAGGGGCCATTTAGTTTCCCATTTGGCTACTATTTCTTGCATCTTCCTCTCTTCATTGGAAATTGTGTGTAAAGAAGTGTGATTCATGTCAATGTATGGCAAAACCAATACAGTATTGTAAAGCAAAATAAAGTAAAAAAAAAAAAAAAGTGGAGTAAGGGATAGTTGTCACTGGGTCTCATGAGAAGGTTGAGAAGAGAGAAGTGGCCCTATCTTTCTGAGGTCAGGAGTTGAAGAAAAGCACTTTCTGAAGAGACTGCCATTAACACAGAAGGAAGCAGAAGAAAGAGTGAAAAGAGAAAGAGACTTTTCAAGGACACTGTTTTGAGTGTCTGTTCTTACTGTGCCTGAATGTAGAAAAATTCCTGGATTTTCCATTATAAAAGCATGTTCCTACTTTTTTTTTTCTTTCAGTAATTTGAGTTGGCTTTCTGTCACTTCTCTGGAAAGAGTCCTGAATAAAACAGGAGGTGATTAGTGAGGCCGAATCTAGGCATGTTCAGGACCCCTACTGCAACACTACTTTCTAAAATCATCAGACGCTCACTCCTATGAGTACACAAGCCCTTTTTCTTTACATGAACATAGACGTCGAATTAACTTAAAAATAAAATAGCACTTTCTGAAAAGGACAGCTCTAGTGCACGGGAGCTAGTGCTTGAAGTGTACACCCGTGGCGGATTCATGTTGATATGTGGCAGAACCAATACAATATTGTAAAGCAATTAGCCTCCAATTAAAATAAATAAATTTAAATTAAAAAAGAAAGAAATGGATGGAATACATTCCATTGTTGAGCTCTTGAGAATAAGCATGGCACTCTGGGGGTGGTTTAAATGCTATCCTGTCTAGAAGCAGAAGGGAGAATGGAGGCGGTCATCCCATTCCAGAAGTGCCAGCTGTTTCACACTGCTTCGTCAGAAACAAGGAGGGCTAGTTTAGACCATGTTGAGGGTAAATTGCTACTGACCACCTCCTATGCTCCCATTTTTATTCTTCCCTCTGAGTTTTAAATTCAGATACAATAAAAACCCAAGGCAAGAAACACAAATACCATATGATATCACTTAAGTATGGAATCTAAAATATGACACAAATGATGGCTCAGATGGTAAAGAATCCACCTGCAATGCAGGAGACCTGGGTTCGATCCCTGGGCTGGGAAGATCCCCTGGAGGAGGGCGTGGCAACCTGCTCCAGTATTCTTGTCTGGAGAATCCCCATGGACAGAGGAACCTGGCAGGCTACAGTCCATGGGGTCACAAAGAGTCAGACATGACTGAGCAACTAAGTGCACGCAAGCACAAAACAGAAACAGACTCACAGACTTGTGGTTGTCAAGGAGTGGGGAGTTAGATTGGTAATTTGGGACCAGCAGATGCAACTATTATATACAGAATGGATAAACAACAAGGTCCTATTTTATAGCACAAGGAACTATATATATATATATATTTCAATATCCTGTGATAAATGTGTATGTAGGTATAACTGAATAATTTTTCTGTACATCAGAAATTAACTCAACATTGTAAATCAACTGTAATTCAATAAAAACACCTCCTGAACCCCCCATAAACCCATGGCAAAATACTTATTGAGCACTTACAATTGGTCGGCTATGTTACACTTTTAGAATTACAGTGGGTTTTGGAGTTTATCTATGGGCTTCCTAGGGGCTCAGATGGTAAAGAATCTGCCTGTAACGTGGGAAACCGGGTTTGGTCCCTGGGTTGGGAAGATCCCCTGGAAGGAAAAGGCAACCCACTCCATTATTCTTGCCTGGAGAATTCCATGGACAGAGGAGCCTGACAGACTGCAGTCCATGGGATCGCAAAGAGTTGGACATGACTGAGCGACTTTCACACTGAGAGTTTCTCTACTCCAGAGCCCTTCATTTAAAGTTGAGATAACTGAGATTCAGAAACAGCATGTGGTCTAGCCCAAAATGGGATAGTTAGTAAATAACAAAGCTGGGATTCAAACCCAGACTTTCTGACTCCAAATTTGTAGGTTTATATTATAATGTGTTCTTTCTCTAAGAACTATTGGAAGAAATTAGATTCTTTTAGACTTCAGGGGGTAACTGATGGTGGTGTGTGAAATATAGAGTGAAATGGCAGTATATAGCTCTATTTATGACATATTAAATGGGCTCTAGCTAATGCAGCTTTCAATAATTGCCTGGTAATTAAAACACAGGAAGAACTCAAGCACAAATACTGCATAAGCATACCTCATCAGAAACGTGCGATCTGAAATTTTAATTAGAAAGGGCAAAATATGTTTTCAAAATTAAATCATTCTCTTGATTTCCTGGGGAGCAAAATCTCATGTACCTAGTTCCACTTTAATAATTCTACATAATAAGAGATTATGTTTTTCTTGGTACTAATATAACTTTCTTTGTTTCCATATGAGAGTCTTACCACATAACATGGAAGGATGAAATGGGAAGTTCAATATTCAGAGATCTTAAGAGGTACCCAAATGGGTAATTTAGCTATCTAAAATAAAGCCAGGGGCTGGTAATAATCAAGTAAAACTCCTGAGATTTTTTTAAAAAAATTGTTTTGTGTGTGCCTGTGTATGATTTCTATGACCTTAAAAGCTTTAGGGCTGTTAAACTATACTGTGGCAAGTTACATCCGAAAAATGAGAGGGGAGATGCCAGAGAGCCTCTTCTGTTTAGATGTTACATAGTATTCCCCTTTCCTGATTTCAGATTTGAGATTAAGAGAGGTTGTTCCTTTCTCGAAGTCTCCATGGCTGCTAAGTGACTGGGCCATGGATCTGAAGCTGTGAATCTGAGGTCATCTGACTCCCAGTCATGTCTTCTAGTGGCTTCCCTGGATCTCTTGCTCAGTTTTGTACGCCAGTAATAGTTGTGGGGCTTCCATTTTTTTTTCTCCTTGATTTTTTTCTTCAAAACCTTTCAACACAGGAGATAATCCTCTGCCTCTGATTATGGTCTTCTGTGAAAAGTACTATATTTATTTGTGAATACTGTACTTGGTCTATGAATAAGTATTCCTGCCCACCATGTTCCAGGCACTGAGCTAGCTGTTGTCCATGCCAGGACTAAACCATACTCATTCCTACCCATGTAAGGTTTATAATCCAGTGGGGGCCACAGTTGATAAATAAGTGTTTGAGAATGTTTTATTACAAATTGTGCTATGTCCTGTGAAGTAAAACATAAGGTGTTTTGAGAGGTAGGAAGAGGATCAGTTCAGTTCAGTCGCTCAGTCGTGTCCTACTCTTAGTGACCCCATGAACTGCAGCATGCCAGGCCTCCCTGTCCATCACCAACTCCCAGAGTTCACTCAGATTCACCCATCGAGTCAGTGATGCCATGCAGCCATCTCATCCTCTGCTGTCCCCTTCTCCTCCTGCCCCCAATCCCTCCCAACATCAAAGTCTTTTCCAATGAGTCAACTCTTCTCATGAGGTGGCCAAAGTACTGGAGTTTCAGCTTTAGCATCATTCCTTCCAAAGAAATCCCAGGGCTGATCTCCTTCAGAATGGACTGGTTGGATCTTCTTGCAGTCCAAGGGACTCTCAAGAGTTTCCTCCAATACCACAGTTCAAAAGCATCAATTCTTTGGCGCTCAGCTTTCTTCACAGTCCAATTCTCACATCCATACATGACCACTGGAAAAACCATAGCCTTGACTAGACGGACCTTTGTTGGCAAAGTAGTGTCTCTGCTCTTCAACATGCTATCTAGGTTGGTCAAAACTTTTCTTATAAGGAGTGAGCATCTTTTAATTTCATGGCTGCAGTCACCATCTGCAGTGACTTTGGAGCCCCCCAAAATAAAGTCTGACGCTGTTTCCACAGTTTTCCCATCTATTTCCCATGAAGTGATGGGACCGGATGCCATGATCTTCGTTTTCTGAATGTTGAGCTTTAAGCCAACTTTTTCACTCTCCTCTTTCACTTTCATCAAGATGCTTTTTAGGTCCTCTTCACTTTCTGCCATAAGGGTGGTGTCATCTGTATATCTGAGGTTATTGATAGGGAAACAAATTACTTGGGGGAAGAAATGAAAGGTTTTTGAGGAAATAATACCTATGGTGTGATCTGAAAGTTGCATATCAGTATCAGTTCAGTCACTCTGTGTGATCCCTTGGACTGCAACACACCAGGCCTCCCTATCCATCACCAACCCCTGGAGCTTGCTCAAACTGATGTCAAGTCGGTGATGCCAGTTTTTCACATCAGGTGGCCAAAGTATTGGAGCTTCAGCTTTGACATCAGTCCATCCAATGAATATTTAAGAATGATTTCCTTTAGGATTGGCTGGTTTGATCATCTTTCAGTCCAAGGGACTCTCAAGAGTCTCCTCCAACACACAGTTCAAAAGCATCAATTCTTTGGTGCTCAGCTCAGTTGCATAAGATCCAGCTAAAGGAAGTAATGGGGTGAAGTGTTGTAGTGAGTAGTTGCAATGTGTATGGGAAACTCATAAGGTTGGGGAGAGCTGGGTATGTTGAGAGATGGAAGGGCAGCCTTGTCTTTAGGCTTTACTTGGTACTTATAAGGAAAAAAATTGAAATGGGATAAAGGAGATGGGTGGAATTCAGAATAGGCTTTTTGTTTTGTTATTCAGAGATGAATAATTTGCCAACTCCTTTTTTGATTAAATTTATTCTTTTATTTAGTTCAGTTCAATTCAGTTATTTAAACACTACATTGATCTCAGAAAGATATAAGGTATCTTTCTTGTTAGGACATCAAAGTCTTCACAGCATTTTTAATTTTTCTGTGGTGATTATTACATGAAAAGAGAGATATTCCTGCTTTGTTGACTTTTTACTGTGTGGCCCATGCATTGAACCCAGCCTGACTTCTGAATATTCTTTTAGTTGGTTTATTTTACTGCATTTTGCCTTCAACTCAAAATCTACTCAGTTGTTTCAAATTTTTGGATTTATATGGAAGTCACAGTATGGAAAATAAAGTCAGGAAGCCATAGAAATTTAGGTGAAAGAACAAATAAATTATTATTTGATGTGTGAGTGTTTTGCTTTAAAATTTTCTAAAAAATATTTATTTTTCAGTTTGATGTTAAATAACTGAAAGAGGATAAATCAATGTATTTTTCTACTTATTGTTATAACTATAGCAACTTTCTTGGATTGTGCTTTTGATTTCTTTGACTATTACGTACTTAGTGGTGGTAAGACAGAAACTGCCTTAGGAGCTGGGGCACATGTGTAATACTGGAAATTGAAAGTGAAGTCACTCAGTCGTGTCTGACTCTCTGTGACCCCATGGACTGTAGCCTACCAGGTTCCTCTGTCCATGGGATTCTCCACGCAATAGTACTGGAGTGGATTGCCACTGAAGTCCATCTGTATTCTCTGAGCATATAACCTCAGTAGCTGTGAGGTTTTAGTTGGAAATAAGGGGAGGAAAATAGGCTTGTTTTTTTAATAGGATTCAGACAGAGAGAAATGACTGGAGCAAAACACATAGCTAAGCTGACAGAGCTCTTTAATCATTAATCTTGTTAGTTCTTAGAGTGTTCAGAAATCTTGCTTCATTTCTATCATCAATTCACTTTTCTTCTCTCCAAGACAAAATACATTTCATAGTTTCTCCTTTCCTCAAGGCTTTACTACTTCAAAGTCCTTCTTTATTCTCATTTAAAAACTTGGCTTTTTATTCTGCTGAGAAAACAGTAGCAAGCAAGAGAGAACCTGTTTTTCCACCACAGCTTACCAGTGTCCACGACCATGTATTCCACTTCATATTTAAAAATGGAAGAAGTGTTTGTGTGTCTAAAACCAGTCCTGCACTTATACTCTAGATTTTATCCCCTTTTTGCCTATGCAGGGAGGTTGAGCTTGTAAACATATCTTTCTTCTCTATCGCCTACTTATTTATTTCTTTAGGATCATTCCCATCATTATATGGACAGGCTGTAATTTTCCCCCCTTAAAAAAAATCCTCCTCTGATCAAAAATGTCACCTCAAATTGCCACTCATGTTCTTTGCAATTTTGCAAAGCAGGAAGGCACTCTTCACCTGCATGGTTCTAATAGGCGTGGATTTCAGTTTCCACAGTTTAGTTGAATAATACCAGTCCCTCAACAGCAAGATTCAAGTTTCAGTTACTACTAGGAGTGGCAGATTCGTGGGTGCAGGAGGGCCAAAAGGAGCTACTCCACATTCAAGATCAGGAGGGGCAACCTCATCCAAGGTAAGGAGCAGTGGCTGTGATTTGCTGGAGCAGCCATGAAGAGATACCCCATGTCAAAGGTAAGAGAAACCCATATAAGATGGTAGGTGTTGCAAGAGGGCATCAGAGGGCAGACACACTGAAACCATAATTACAGGAAACCAGCCAATCTGATCACATGGACCACAGCCTTGTCTAACTCAATGAAACCAAGCCATGCCATGTGGGGCCACCCAAGACGGACAGGTCATGGTGGAGAGGTCTGTAAAACATTGTCCACTGGAGAAGGGAATGGGAAACCACTTCAGTATTCTTGCCTTGAGAACCCAATGAACATTATGAAAAGGAAAAATGATAGGATACTGAAAAAGGAACTCCCCAGGTCGGTAGGTGCCCAATCTGCTACTGGAGATCAGTGGACGAATAACTCCAGAAAGAATGAAGGGATGGAGCCAAAGCAAAAACAATACCCAGTTGTGCATGTAACTGGTGATAGAAGCAAGGTCCGATGCTGTAAAATGCAATATTGTATAGGAACCTGGAATGTTAGGTCTATGAATCAAGACAAATTGGACGTGGTCAAACAGGAGATGGCAAGAGTGAATGTCGACATTCTAGGAATCAGCGAACTAAAATGGACTGGAATGGGTGAATTTAACTCAGATGACCATTATATCTACTACTGTGGGCAGGAATCCCTTAGAAGAAATGGAGTAGCCATCATGGTCAACAAAAGAGTCTGAAATGCAGTACTTGGATGCAGTCTCAAAAATGACAGAATGATCTCTGTTCATTTCCAAGGCAAACCATTCAATATCACAGTAATCCAAGACTATGCCCCAACAAGTAATGCTGAAGAAGCTGAAGTTGAACGGTTCTACGAAGACCTACAAGATCTTTTAGAACTAATACCCAAAAAAGATGTCCTTTTCATTATAGGGGACTAGAATTCAAAAGTAGGAAGTCAAGAAACACCTGGAGTAACAGGCAAATTTGGCCTTGGAGCACTGAATGAAGCAGAGCAAATGCTAACAGGGTTTTGCCAAGAGAACGCACTGGTCATAGCAAATACTCTCTTCCAACAACACAAGAGAAGACTCTACACATGAACATCACCAGATGGTCAACACTGAAATCAGATTGATTATATTCTTTGCAGCCAAAGATGAGAAGCTCTCTACAGTCAGAAAAAACAAGACTGGGAGCTGACTGTAGCTCAGATCATGAACTCCTTATTGCCAAATTCAGACTTAAAATGAAGAAAGTAGGGAAAACCACTAGACCATTTAGGTATGACCTAAATCAAATCCCTTATGATTATACAGTGGAAGTGAGAAATAGATTTAAGGGACTAGATCTGATAGAAAGAGTGCCTGATGAACGATGGACAGAGGTTTGAGACATTGTAAAGGAGACAGTCCTGGGTGTTCACTGGAAGGAATGATGCTAAAGCTGAAACTCCAGTACTTTGGCCACCTCATGCGAAGAGTTGACTCATTGGAAAAGACTCTGATGCTGGGAAGGATTGGGGGAAGAAGGATAAGGGGACGATAGAAAATGAGATGGCTAGATGGCATCACTGACTCAATGGATGTGAGTCTGAGTGAACTCTGGGAGTTGGTGATGGACAGGGAGGCCTGGCGTGCTGCAGCTCATGGGGTCACAAAGAATGGGACACGACTGAGTGACTGAACTGAACTGAAATAACTGAAAGGAGACAGGGATCAAGACCATCCCCATGGAAAAGAAATGCAAAAAAGCAAAATGGCTGTCTGGGGAGGCTTTACAAATAGCTGTGAAAAGAAGCAAAAAGCAAAGAAGAAAAGAAAAGATATAAGCACCTGAATGCAGAGTTCCAAAGAATAGCAAGGAGAAATAAGAAAGCCTTCCTAGTCTATCAGTGCAAAGAAGTAGAGGGAAACAACAGAATGGGAAAAACTAGGGATTTCTTCAAGAAAATTAGAGATACTAAGGGAATATTTCATGCAAAAATGGGCTCAAAAAGGACAGAAATAGCATGGACCTAACAGAAGCAGAAGATATTAAGAAGAGGTGGCAAGAATACACAGAAGAACTGTACAAAAAATATCTTCACGATCAAGATAATCACAACGGTGTGATCACTCACCTAGAGCCAGACATACTGGAATGTGAAGTCAAGTGGGCCTTAGGAATCATAACTACAAACAAAGCTAGTGGAGGTGATGGAATTCCAGTTGAGCTATTTCAAATCCTGAAAGATGATGCTGTGAAAGTGTACTCAATATGCCAGCAAATTTGGAAAACTCAGCAGTGGCCACAGGACTGGAAAAGGTCAGTTTTCATTCCAATGCCAAAGAAAGGCAATGACAAAGAAAATGCTCAAACTACCGCACGATTGCACTCATCTCACATGCTAGTAAAGTAATGCTCAAAATTCTCCAAGCCAGGCTTCAGCAATATGTGAACTGTGAACATCCAGATGTTCAATCTGGTTTTAGAAAAGGCAGCAGAACCAAAGATCAAATTGACAACATCTGCTGGATCAAAGAAAAAGCAAGAGAGTTCCAGAAAAACATCTATTTCTGCCTCCTTGACTATGCCAAAGCCTTTGACTGTGTGGATCACAATACACTGTGGAAAATTCTGAAAGAGATGGGAATACCAGACCTCCTGACCTGCCTCTTGAGAAACCTTTATGCAGGTCAGGAAGCAGCAGTCAGAACTGGACATGGAACAACAGACTTGTTCCAAATAGGAAAAGGAATACATCAAGGCTGTATATTGTCACCCTGCTTATTTAACTTCTATGCAGAGTACATCATGAGAAACGCTGGACTGGAAGAAACACAAGCTGGAATCAAGATTGCTGGGAGAAATATCAATAACCTCAGATATGCAGATGACACAACCCTTATGGCAGAAAGCAAAGCAGAACTAAAGAGCCTCTTGCTGCAAGTGAAAGAGGAGAGTGAAAAAGTTGGCTTAAAACTCAACAGTCAGAAAACGAAGATCATGGCATCTGGTCCCATCACTTCATGGGAAATAGATAGGGAAACAGTGGAAACAGTGTCATACTTTATTTTGGGGGCTCCAAAATCACTGCAGATGGTGATTGCAGCCATGAAGTTAAAAGACGCTTACTCCTTGGAAGAAAAGTTATGACCAACCTAGACAGCATATTCAAAAGCAGAGACATTTCTTTGCCGACTAAGGTCCGTCTAGTCAAGGCTATGGTTTTTCCTGTGGTCATGTATGGATGTGAGAGTTGGAATATGAAGAAATCTGAGTGCCAAAGAATTGATGCATTTGAACTGTGGTGTTGGAGAAGACTCTTGAGAGTCCCTTGGACTGCAAGAAGATCCAACCTGTCCATCCTAAAGGAGATCAGTCCTAAATGTTCATTGGAAGGACTGATGCTTAGGCTGAAACTCCAATACTTTGGCCATCTCATGTGAAGAGTTGACTCATTGGAAAAGACCCTGATGCTGGGAGGAATTGGGGCAGAAGGAGAAGGGGACCTCAGAGGATGAGATGGCTGGATGGCATCACTGACTCAATGGACATGAGGTTGTGTAAACTCCGGGAGTTAGTGATGGACAGGGAGGCCTGGCATGCTGCAGTCCATGGGGTCACAAAGAGTCGGACACGACTGAGCGACTGAACTGAACTGAGTATGTTAGCTGAATGATGGCAAAAGTACAGACTCACCTGACATCTTTTCAGGTCACAAATCACTATGCAAATGACAGTCATACATCCTGATCAGTGAGTAGTCATAAGATTTCTTTGAAAGGCACATCTGATACTCAGTTCACACACAGGCAATGAAGTTGTCTTGCCTTTGAGTAAGAAACCCATGTGAAATGTTTTACAGTATTGGATGCTCTCATCTGGAAATTGGCCAATGAAAATGAAATTGCATCAAAGAAAGAGAAGTGTTAGTACTGGAAGTATAAGTCAAATTGGACGTTGGTGGAAATATAGAAGAAATAGCTGACCATGAAATTGCTGAACCTTTTTCTTCAAGAGCCTTGAGATACGTATCTAGAGCATGTCAGTAAAGGTGAACTTAGAAATATAAACGAGCGAAGTGGTTGTGAATGAAGATGTCCCAGATGAAGTAATGCTGTCAGACACTTCACATTAAAGGAACTCTTGGAGATACATTGAAAGCACAAAAAGTAAAATACTGAAAGATGACCCAAACTTAGGAATATGACAATTTGCATGGAAATGATGCTTGCTCCATATAGTAGGTTTGAACAAACTCCAGGGGATACCGAAGGACAGGGAAAACTGGTATGCTGCAGTTCATGGTGTCCCAAAGCGTTGGACATGACACAGTGACTGAACAACAACATGGAGAAGAAAGCAAGCATTGATCAATCTATTCTTGATAATTTTTTACAAAGAAATAAAAAACTTTAACTACCTCAATGTTTCCAGTATTTTAAAATACATTGTACTAAATAAACTCGGAGAAGGGAATGGCACCTCACTTCAGTACTCTTGCTTGGAAAATCCCATGGATGGAGGAGTCTGGAAGGCTGCAGTCCATGGGGTCGCTGACAGTCGGACATGACTGAGCGACTTCACTTTCAATTTTCACTTTCATACATTGAGAAGGAAATGGCAACCCACTTCAATGTTCTTGCCTGGAGAATCCCAGGGGCACAGGGAGCCTGGTGGGCTGCTGTCTGTCTATGGGGTCACACAGAGTCAGACATGGCTGAAGCGATTTAGCAGCAGCAGCAGTACTAAATAAATGTTAGCCTACAATTGGTATATTTATAACTATCAACAGAAGAATTTTTAACGTTTTGAAAAAGATTTTTAAAGGACATGGAAGAACCCTAATTTTCCTCATGATTATTAAGATCACTTTGCATGGTTTCAGCTTGTATGCTCATTTCTATGGTTGTGCATTACTATGCAAAGTGAAAACTGCCTGTGTTGCCCTTAGACAGGGACAAGTGGAGTGCCTGCACTTCATAGGGTCCTGACTCATCTTTCTCCACCCATGCTGTCTGTCATTGCCCCTTCTCTGCTAGTCCATGCTCTGGATACTTGGGACCCCAGAATTTACTTCCCCAGTGACACTGTACAAAATGACACTTGGGACCCCAGAATTCACTTCCCCAATAACACCATACAAAAAAGATCTTCATGACCCAGATAATCACAATGGTGTGATCACTCATCTAGAGCCAGACATCCTGGAATGCAAAGTCAAGTGGGCCTTAGGAAACATCACTATGAGCAAAGCTAGTGGAGGTGATGGGATTCCAGTTGACGTGCTTCAAATCCTAAAAGATGGTGCTGTGAAAGTGCTACACTCAAAATGCCAGCAAATCTGGAAAACTCAGCAGTGGCCACAGAACTGGAAAAGGTGTTTTCATTCCAATCCCAAAGAAGGGCAATGACAAAGAATGTTCAAACTACTGTACAATTTTGCTCATCTCATATGCTAGTAAAGCAATGCTCAAAATTCTCTAAGCCGAGCTTCAACAGTACATGAACCATGAACTTCCAGATGTCCAAGCTGGATTTAGAAAAGGCAGGGGAACAAGAGATCAAATTGAAAATATTAGCTGGATCATCAAAAAAGCAAGAAAGTTCCAGAAAAACATCTACTGCGGCTTTATTGACTACGTCAAAGCCTTTACTGTGTGGATCACAACAAACTGTGGAAAATTCTTCAGAAAATGGGAATACCAGACCACCTGACCTGCCTCCTGAGAAATCTGTATACAGATCAAGAAGCAACAGTTAGAACTGGATGTGGAATAACAGACTGGTCCCAAATTGGGAAAGGAGTATATCAAGGCTGCATATTGTCACCCTGCTTATTTAACCTATATGCAGAGTACATCATGTGAAATGCCAGGCTGGATGAAACACAAGCTGGAATCAAGATTTCCAAGAGAAATATCAATAACCTTAGATATGCAGATGACATCACCCTTATGGCAGAAAGTAAAGAACAACTAAAGAGCCTCTTGTTGCAAGTGAAAGAGGAGAGTGAAAAAGTTGGTTTAAAACTCAATGTTCAGGAAACTAAGATTATGGCATCTGGTCCCATCACTTCTTGGCAAATAGATGGGAAAAGAATGGAAACAGTGACAGATTTTATTTGGGGGTCTCCAAAATCACTACAGATGGTGATTGCAGTCACGAAATTAAAAGACACTTGCTCCATGGAAAGAAAGCTATGGTCAACCTAGACAGCATATTAAAAAGCAGAGACATTACTTTGCCAACAAAGGTCTGTCTGGTCAAAGCTATGGTTTTTCCAGTAGTCATATATGGATGTGAGAGTTGAACTATAAAGAAAGCTGAGCACCGAAGAATTGATGCTTTTGAACTGTGGTGTTGGAGAAGACTCTTGAGAGTTCCTTGGACTGAAAGGAAATCCAACCAGTCCAGGCTAAAGGAAATCAGTCCTGAATATTCATTGGAAGGACTGATACTGAAGCTGAAACTCCAATACTTGGGCCACCTGATGTGAAGAAGTGACTCACTAGAAAAGACCCTGATGCTGGGAAAGATTGAAGGCAGGAGGAGAAGGGGACAAAAGAGGACTAGATATCTGGGTGGCATCACTGACTTGATGGACATGAATTTGAGTAGGGTCCGGGAGTTGATGTTGGATAGGGAAACCTAGCATGCTGCAGTACAATGGGGTCACAGAGTCAGACACGGCTGAGCGACTGCACTGAACCGACTGACGCTGATTCTGCTTCTGTGAGCTTCTTCCCTAATATCTAGAAACAACCAGTGTGCACACCCTGAAGGGTGAAATGTTAGTTGCTCAGTTGTGTCTGACTCTTTGTGACCCCATGGACTGTATGTAGCTCGCCAGTCTCCTCTGTCCATGGAATTCTTCAGGCAAGAATATTGGAGTGGGTTGACATTCCCTTCTCTAGGGGATCTTCCCGACCAAGAGATTGAACCTGGGTCTCCTGCATTGCAGGGAGATTCTTTACTCTCTGAGCCACCATGGATGCCCATGTACACACTGGATGTGGTCAAAAGGTAGTTCTATGCAAGAGGTGGACCAGTCTTGAGTGAGCTGCCTGGGGTGTCCACATGCATTTGTGTGGAGAAGTGGAAAGAAGAGGGCAGGGGACAAAAGTTCTGGGACTTCCATTTGCACTCCGGCTCTTACTATAGAAATGCTGGGGCAAGCCAGCTTCCTGGTAAAACTCCTCAGAAACAAATTTCATGCTCTCTGCCTCACTTTAAGTATCCTTATTCTTTTAAAAACTTTTCTTTCTGTCAGGCTTTCATTACCACCATTGAAACTGTTCTTATAATGTTCAATGACCTCCATGTTGTCAAATGGTTTGTTCTTTATCCTCAGTTCTCCTGCTCTCTAAGGAGAAGGTGGCATTGGTGGGACATTTCCTCCTCTTTTGAAATGCTTTCTTCACTTGGCTTCGTAAAAGGCAATCTTCCAGATACTTTGGCTTCAGAGACTCAGTCTCTTTTGGTTATTTTCTTAGTTTATTTACTCTTTGTTTGTTCTTGGCTTTCTCTGCTTGTCCCTGTTGATTTCTTACCTGCTTCATGTTGCTGTGTCCCAAGCCTTGACCCTTGGTTTCATTTTCTCTGTTATTTCCTTGGTGGTCTTATCTAATCTCATATCTTTCAGTTTTATCTATCTGCTGACAACTCCAAAATTTATAGTTACAGTTTATATCTTACTTCTCCTAGGAACAACTGACTCATCCACCTAATTGTTTATTCTCTATACCCAGTTGGGTATTTGGGATAAAAATGTTAATAATGCCCCATTAGGAATCTTGGCTCTGTCTTCAAAATGTATCCAAAATAGGACTTTAAAAAAAATTACTTTCATAGCTGTGACTTTAGTCCAAGCTAAATTTACTCAATTGGTTCTTGCAATAGCCCCTCAAATGTTTCCAACCTTGGAAGGAATTTCATCATGCTATGCAATATGGCATTTAAAAAATTCTGAATCTGGTCTTGTCACTCTCCTTAAAACCCTCAGCAGCACCCTCACCTCAATAAAATCCAAGGCCTTACCTTAACTTCTATAAAAGGCTTACATTTCCTATTCTCAGGACTACCCCAGCATCATCTCCTATAGTTTTTCCCTTTTATAACTAAGCTAAAGTCACACTAACATGTCTGTTCTGTGAATAGGCCAAGCTTCTGCAGTCTTAATGTCTGCATAGAAGGATCCATTACCAAAACTCCAAAATGTCAATGGCATTTAAGCACAACCAGAGTTTATTTCTCCTGAAGTTCATGGTTTTATGTGGTTTGGTGATGGAGAAGAGTAGGGAGCCCTGACTTCATTCCACACTGTCATTTGGGACACAGGCTCCTTCCATTCTGGTGTTCTCTTGACACCTCCAAACCCAGGTCCAGGTGTTCTCTGTTCAGCTGAAGGATAGGAAAAATCATAGCAGATTGTGAAAGGGGCCTGCAGAGAAGATTCTGTAGGTTAGAATTTGATCCCATGGTCCCACCTAAACTGAAGGGGAGGTTGGAAATGTAAATTAATGCAGGAGGAAATGTGAATTTCAATGAGTACCTTATCTTTAGTGCTTATGATAGGGCTTGGCACATAACAGACACCAAACAAATATTTGTTGGATGAGAAAGAGTGGACTTGGGAACCATGGCAGGCTAAAGCTTTAGTTACAGTCTGAGTGGGCCCTAATGCTAGGGTCAATTCATTTGGAGGCTGGTATTAGGAATATTTTGCCGTGCCTTAAATTTTGTTCTACCTTAATATATTTAAATATAATAAGACATCACTTCTTTTATATTACATGATATATGAAGTTGACCTTCTTAATTTAAAGGACCATTTGTTTTTACAGATTAAAAATCTCATATTGCAAAGCATTTTTCTCTCTCTTACATCCTTATGGCAAGTGGACTCACTCTACAGCTGAGACCTTGAATATAAAGGGAGAAGGAATTTTTATTTCTTTTCTACCTAATCTTTATACCCATCTCACCTCTCTTTATATTTGTTTGCATCAGATTAAAAAAACCCCATTAATGTAATTTTTATTCATGCAAAACCTTGGAAGGTAAAAAGTATCATTGGGCACATATTTATAAATCACAATGTTTTTCTCAATGCATTCTGATATACTAATACATATACCTTCTCATACATCCCAAATCCAGAACTACTGAAACCTATTCAGAGTGATTAGCTCTGTTAATAGAGCAAACAAATAAACAAGCAACACACCCACGTATTTTTCAAAGCTCCTTAATAAATTCTAAAATATTTTTTCAAGTTTTTCTGCCTACTTATTGTTGAATATCATTTAAGTAATTGGCTTTCTGCCAGCATCATGGTGTTTTATGTAGATAGGGCTATTCCTATTGGGCATCATATAGTCTTTCTTGTTTGATTTAAAAATTTAGGTTCTCAGCAGTCCTGTAAGTCTTTGTTCTTTTTATGTTCTTCCACATCCTCTCCTCTATCCCTGCTGTCACTGCTTTGGTTTAGGGCTTTATTTTCTCTCTCTTGAATTTCTACAGCAGCCTTGTTCTCTGGTCTGCTCCACTTCCAATTTTAGCTACTAGAGTATTGTTTCTCAAGTGCAAAGAAAGGTCAAATGGAATCCAAAAATTAAAGCACTGATAACAGAGATAGAAATGACAAACAAGAGGTCCAGAGATACAAGAATGTCCATTGTATTCTTTGTCCCTGATAATAGAACCCCAAGTTTGAATTGGGTGTTTTTTGTTTTTTTTTTGTCAGAATGAATATATACTTCAACCTCCTTTGGAACTAAGAGGGGTCATTAAGAAACTTGTAGGTGGAAAAATTCTATAGAAGTTCAGGAAAGACTGCTTAAAGGCAGTAGACTCAGCTGAGAGATGTTGTTTTTTTTCCTCTCCTTTCTCTTCCTGTTACTTATTAGCAGTGTGTTCAGCCATCTTGGGCCAAAATTACTCTTAATGATGGAAGCTAAGTGCTGAGGATGGCAGAACAGAAAAATAGGACACTGGTTTCCTGATGTCACCATGAAATCACCATTTCAGCTCCAGGTTTCTTTTCTATGATAGAGAATTAACATTAAAATTTTTTTCCTGATATATTCAGAAAATATAATATTAACCGGTTCATCATGGGATGAATAATGTGAGCCTTTGAGTTTGAGAAGATGGCTAGAAGCCTGGACTAAGGTGTCGTATAGGTAGTTGGAAATAGTGGATTGGGGGGCAGGTAAGAAAATAGAGAGATTCAGAGTTATCTCTTTAACAAACATCGCTTGAGCCTTTACTGTGTATCAAGCTCTAAGTCCTAAAATAAAAATGCTAACAGTATTAATATGAACTATTCCTTACCAATAAGTAGCTTCCAGTTTAGTGGGAGAAATATAGATATCTAAAGATATTTGTATTACATTGTGATAAGAGATCAAATAAGGGATAAAATGAAGATAAGTTTAATTTCATTAGGATGTTAGGGAAGGCTTTTGTATGGTCATTAACCATGTCATGTTGTAAATTCCATTGTTTCCTCATGTATTTCCCAGGAAATGATGGGACTAGATGCCATGATCTTAGTTTCTGAATGTTGAGTTTTAAGCCAACTTTTTCGCTCCCCTCTTTCACTTTCATCAAGCGGCTCTTTAGTTGTTCTTTGCTTTCTGACATAAGGGGGGGGTGTCATCTGCATATCCGAGGTTATTGATATTTCTCCTGGTAATCTTGATTCCAGCTTGTGCTTCTTCCAGCCCAGTATTTCCCATGATGTGCTCTACATATAAGTTAAATAAGCAGGATGACAATGTGCAGCCTTGACATACTTCTTTCCTGATTTGGAACCAGTCTGTTGTTCCATGTCCAGTTCTAACTATTGCTTCCTGACCTACATACAGATTTCTCAAGAGGCAGGTCAGGTGTCCTGGTATTCCCTCTCTTGAAAAATTTTCCACAGTTTGTTGTGATCCACATAGTCAAAGGCTTTGGCATAGTCAATAAAGCAGAAATAAATGTTTTTCTGGAACTCTATTGCTTTTTTGATGATCCAGATGATCCAGCAGATGTTGGCAACTTGATCTCTGGTTCCTCTGCCTTTTCTAAATCCAGCTTGAACATTTGGCAGTTCATGGTTCATGTACTGTTGAAGCCTGGCTTGAAGAATTTTGAGCATTACTTTGCTATCATGTGAGATGAGTGTGATTGTGCAGTAGTTTGAAAATTCTTTGGCATTACTTTTCTTTGGGATTGGAATGGAAACTGACCTTTTCCAATCCTGTGGCCACTGCTGAGTATTCCAGATTTGCTGGCATATCGAGTGCAGCACTTTCACAGGATCATCTTTTAGCATTTGAATCACCTCCACTAGCTTTGTTCATAATGATGCTTCCTAAGGCCCACTTGACTTCACACTCCAGGATGTCTGGCTCTAGGTGAGTGATCACACCACTGTGATTATCTGGGTCATGAAGATCTTTTTTGTATAGTTCTTCTGTGTATTCTTGCCACCTTTTCTTAATATCTTCTGCTTCTCTTAGGTCCATACCATTTCTGTTCTTTATTGTGCCCATCTTTGTGTGAAATGTTCCCTTGGTATCTCTAATTTTCTTGAAGTGTTGCTTTTGAACTGTGGTGTTGAAGAAGACTCTTGAGAGTCCCTTGGACAACAAGGAGATCCAACCAGTCCATCTTAAAGGATATCAGTTCTGAATATTCACTGAAAGGACTGATGCTGAAGCTGAAACTCCAATACTTTGGCCACTTGATGTGAAGAACTGACTCATTTGAAAAAACCCTGATGCTGGGAAAGATTGAAGGCAGGAGGAGAAGGGGACAACAGAGGATGAGATGGTTGGATGGAATCACTGACTCAGTAAACATGAGTACCTTAAATATAAATGGATTAAATACTCTAACCAAAAGACACAAACTGACAATGGATACAAAGACAAGACCCATATATATGCTGTCTACAAGAAACTCATTTCAGACCTAAAGACACATATAGACTGAAAGTGAGAGGATGGAAAAATATATTCCATGTAAAGGGGAAGCAAAAGAAAGCTGGAGTAGCAAGCCTCATATCAAAGTAGACAAAGTAGACCTTAAAATAAAGAAGACTACAAGAGATAAGGAAGGATACTATATAATAAACAAGGGATCAGTCCAAGAGGAAGATATAACAATTGTAAATATGCACCCAACATAGGGGTACCCAATACATAAGACAAACACTAACAGACATAAATGGAGAAATTGACAGTAACACAATAATAAGAGGAGACTTCAACACCCCACTCAGATCAATGGAGACATCATCAAAACAGAAAATTAATAATGAAACACAAGTCTTAAATGATACATTAGATGAGATGGATCTCATTGATATTTTCAGGACTTTCCATCCAAATGCAGAAGAATACACCTTCTTCTCTAGTGCACATGGAACACTCTCCAGGAGAGACCACATCTTGGGTCACAAATCAAACCTCAATAAATTTAGGAAAGTTGAAATCATATCAAGCATCTTCTCTGACCACAATGATATGAGACTAAATATCACGTACAAGAAAAAAACTGTAAGAAATGCAAACACATGGAGATTAAACAACACGTTCCTAAATAACCAATAGGTTACTGAAGAAATCAAAGGGAAATAAAAGAATTTCTAGAAACAAATGACAATGAAAACATGAAAACTCAAAACCTATGGGATGAGGCACAAGTAGTACTAAGAGGGAAGTTTATAGCAGTACAATCCCATCTCAGGAAACACATCGACTAGACAACCTAACTTTACACCTAGAACAACTGGAAAAAGAAGAACAAAAATACCCCAAAATTAATAGGTGGAAAGAAATCATAAAGATCTGAGCAGAAATAAATGAAAAAGAAATTATAGAAACAATAGTAAAGTTTAATAAAACTAAAAGATGTTTCTTTGAGAAGATAAACAAAGCCTTTAGCCAGACTCATCAAGGAAAAAAGAGAGAAGAATCAAATCAATAAAATTAGAAATGAAAAAAAGAGGTTACAACAGACAATGCAGAAAAACAAAGGATTATGAGACTATTATGAACAATTATATGGCAACAAAATGGATAACCTGGAATAAATGGACAGATTCTTAGAAAAGTTCTATCTTCCAAGACTGAACCAGTAAGAAATAGGAATTATGAACAACCCAGTTATAAGCACTGAAATTGATGCTGTGATGAAAATTCTCCCCAAAAACAAAAGCCAGATGGCTTCACGGGAGAATTCTATCAAACATTTAGAGAAGAGCTAATGCCTATCCTTCTAAAACTCTTTCAAAAAATTGCAGAGGAAGGAACACTTCCAAACTCATTCTACGAAGCCAAAATCACCCTGATAACAAAATCAGACAAAGACAATACACATAAAGAAAACTACAGGCCAATATCATTGATGAACATATATGGAAAAATCCTCAAAAATTTTTAGCAAACAGAATTCAGCAACACATCAAAAAGCTCATACACCATGATCAAGTTGGGTTTATTCCAGGAATGCAAGGATTCTTCAATATATGCAAATCAATTAATGTTATACACCATATTAACAAGTTGAAAAATAATAACCATACAGTCATCTCAATAGATGCAGAAAAAGCTTTTGACAAAATTCAGCACCCATTTATGATTAAAGCTCTTCAAAAAATGGGCATAGAAGGAACCTACCATATATGGCCTTTATATGTAGTAAAGGCCATATATGATAAGCCTACAGCAAACATTATTCTCAATAGTGAAAAACTGAAAGCATCCCCCCCCACCCTAAAATCAGGAACAAGACAAGGGTGTCCACTTTCACCACAATTATTCAACTTAGTTCTGGAAGTCCTAGCTATAGCAATCAGAGAAGAAACAGAAATAAAAGGAATCTATATTGGAAAAGAAGTAAAGCTCTCACTGTTTGCAGATGACATGATACTGTACATAAAAAACCCTAAAGATAGATCAGAACATTGCTAGAGCTAATCAGTGAATTTAACAAAGTCACAGGATACAAAATCAATACACAGAAATCACTTGCATTTGTATATATTAACAATGAAAAAGCAGAAAGAGAAATTAAAGAATCAATCCCATTCACCATTGAAACAAAAAGAATAAAATATCTAGGAATAAACTTTCCTAAGGAGACAAAAGAACTGTACACAGAAAATTATAAGACACTGATGAAAGAAATCAAAGATGACAAACAGATGGAGAGATATTCCATGTTCCTGGGTAGCAAGAAAAAAAATTGTGAAAATATACTACCAAATGCAATCTACAGATTCAGTGTGGTCCGTATCAAATTATCAATGTCATTTTTCACAGAACTAGAACAAAAAATTTCACAACTCATATGGAAACATAAAAAATCCCGAATAGCTAAAGCAATCTTGAGAAAGAAGAATGGAGCTGGAGGAATCAATCTTCCTGACTTCTGATTATACTACAAAGCTACTTCATCAAAACAGTGTGGTACTGGCACAAAAACAGAAATATATACCAATGGAACAAGATAGAAAGCCCAGAAATAAACCCATTCACCTATGAGTAACTTATTTTTGAGAAAGGAAGCAAGAATATACAATGGGGCAAAGACAGCCACTTCAATAAATGGTGCTGGGAAAACAGAACAGCTACATGAAAAACAATAAATTAGAGCACTTTCTAATACCATACACAAAGATAAAATGGATTAAAGACCTAAATATAAGACCAAAAACTATAAAACTCTTAGAGGAAATCATAGGCAGAACACTCAATGACATAAGTCAAAGCAAGATCCTCTATGACCCACCTCCTAGAGTAATGAAACAATAACAAAAGTAAACAAGTGGGACCTGATTAAACTTAAAAGCTTTTTCACAGCAAAGGAAACTATAAACAAAGCAAAAAGACAACCCTCAGAATGGGAGAAAATAACAGCAAATGAAACAACTGACAAAGGATTAATTTCCAAAATATACAATCAGCTCACACAGCTCAATGCCAGAAAAACAAACAACCCAATCAAAAAGTAGGAAGAAGACCTAAATAGACATTTCTCCAAAGAAGACATACAGATGGCTGACAAACGCATGAAAAGATGCTCAACATCATTCATTATTAGAGAAAAGCAAATCAAAACTACAATGATATATCACTTCATATTGGTCAGAATGTCAGTCATCAAAATGTCTACAAACAATAAATGCTGGAAAGGGTATGGAGAAAAGGGAATACTCTTGAACTGTTGGTGGGAATGTAAGTTGATACAGCCACTATGGAAGATGGTATGGAGAGTCCTTAAAAAAAACACACACAAACAAACTAGGAATAAAACCACCATATGACCCAACAATCCCACTCCTAGGCATATACCCTGAGGAAACAAATATTGAAAAAGACACATATATCCCATTGTTCATTTCAGCACTATTTACAATAGCCAGAACATGGGAGCAACTTAGATGTCCATTGACAGATGAATGAATAAAGAAGTTGTGGTACATATACATAATGGAATATTACTCAACCAGAAAAAGGAATGCATCCGAGTCAGTTCTCTTGAAGTAGATAAACCTATTATACAGAGTGAAGTGAGTCAGAAAGAGAAAGATAAATATTATATTCTAATGCATTTATATGAAATCTAGAAAAATAGTACTGAAGAATTTATTTGCAGGGCAGCAATGGAGAAACAGACATAGAGAATAGAGTTGTGGACATGGTAAGAGGGGAGGAGAAGGTGAGATGTATGGAAAGAGTAACATGTAAACTTACATTACCATATGTAAAATAGATAGCCAATGGGAATTTATTATGGCTCAGGACACACAAACAGGGGCTCTGTATCAATCTAGAGGGGTGAGATGGGGTGGAAGATGAGAGGAGGTTTCAAAAGTTTTGACAGAGAACAGCAAAATTTGGTAAAGCAATTATTCTTCAATAAAAAAAAATTTACTAAAAAAAAAAAAACATAGAAGAGAAGTGAAAGGCAAAGGAGAGAAAAAAAGATATACTCATTTGAATGCAGAGTTCCAAAGAGTAGCAAGGATAGATAAGAAAGCCTTCCTCAGGAGTCAATGCACAGAAATAGAGGGAAAAAATAGAATGAGAAAGACTAGAGATCTTTTCAGGAAAATTAGAGATACTAAGAGAACATTTCATGCAGAGATGGGCACAATAAAGGACAGAAATGGTATGGACCTAACAGAAGCAGAATATATTAAGAAAAGGTGGCAAGAATGCACAGAAGAACTATACAAAACAGATCTTCATGACTCAGATAACCACGATGATGTGATTACTCATCTAGAGCCAAACATCCTTGAATGGGAAGTCAAGTGAGCCTTAGGAAGCATTACAATGAACAAAGTTGCTGGAGGTGATGGAATTCCAGTTGAGCTGCTTCAAATCCTGAAAGATGATGCTGTGAAAGTGCTGCACTCAATATGCCAGCAAATCTGGAAAACACAGCAGTGGCCACATGATTGGAAAAGGTAGTTTTCATTCCAATCCCAAAGGAAGGCAATGCCAAAGAATGTTCAAACTACCACACAATTGCACTCATCTCACATGACAGCTAAGTAATGCTCAAAATTCTCGAAGCCAGGCTTCAGCAGTACATGAACTGTGAACTTACAGATGTTCAAGCTGGACTTAGAAAAAGCAGAGGAACCAGAGATCAAATTGCCAACATCTGCTGGATCACATAAAAAGCAAGAAAGTTCCAGAAAAACATGTACTTCCACTTTATTGATTATGCCAAAGCCTTTAAGAATTGGAAAATTCTTAAAGAGATGGGAATATCAGACCACCTGGCCTGCCTCCTGAGAAATCTGTATGTAGGTCAAGAAATAAGAGTTAGACCTGGACATGGAACAACATACTGGCTCCAAATCAGGAATGGAGTGCATCAAGGCTGTACATTGCCACCTTACTTATTTAACTTATATGCAGAGTATATCACCCCAAATTCTGGGCTGGATGAAGCACAAGCTGGAATCAAGATTGCCAGGAGAAATATCAATAACCTCAGATATGCAGATGACATCACCCTTATGGCAGAAAGTAAAGAGGGACTAATAATCCTCTTGATGAAACTGAAAGAGGAGAGTGAAAAAGTTGGCTCAAAACTCAACATTCAAAAAACTAAGATCATGGCATCTGGTCCTATCACTTCATGGCAAATAGATGGGAAAACAGTGGAAAGAGTGTCAGACTTTATTTGGGGGGGCCTCCACAATCACCTCAGATGATTTACAACCATGAAATTAAAAGACGCTTGCTCTTTGGAAGAGAAGCTGTGACCAGCATATATGCTAGACAGCATATTAAAAAGCAGAGACATTACTTTGCCGACAAAAGTCCATCCAGTCAAAGTTCTGGTTTTTCCAGTGGTCATATGTGGATGTGATAGTTGGACTATAAAGAAAGTTGACTCTTGAATAACTGATGCTTTTTATCTGTGGTATTGGAGAAGACTCTTGAGAGTCACTGGAACTCCAAGGAAACTCAAAAGAGTTGACTTGATCCAGTCAGTTTTAAAGGAATTCAGTCCTGAATATTCATTAGAAGGACTGATGCTGGAGCTGAAACTCCAGTACTTTGGCCACCTGATATGGATAACTGACTCATTAGAAAAGACCCTGATGCTGGGAAAGATTGAAGGCAGGAGAAGGGGATGACAGAGGATGAGATGGTTGGATGGCATCACTGACTCAATGGACATGAGTTTGAGCAAGCTCCGGGTGTTGGTGATAGGGAAGCAGTGCTGCATCCATGGGGTTGCAAAGAGTTGGACAAGTCTGATTACTGAACTGACTGACTTGGCTAATTTTAAGCATAAAAGATTCATGAGAATTAAGCCTATGCTTTCTGAAAGGAAATTTCTTTCTGGGAGGATGATTTTTTTTTATTTTTTTGCCACAAAAATTTTTGAAAGCTTTCATTCATATTCTTGGAAGTCATCCAAAAAAAGTAGAAGTTGCCTCTAGAGCTGTACAGAGATTTCAGCATACTTTGTCTTCAGTCTTTAGCTTGTACCTTTTAAAAATAGTCCATGAGGAGAATCTGTTTGTTTTTGTAAAAGCATAATATACTCAAACTGAAATTCCTCTGTGATCACTTCAACCACCTCACCGAGGTAAGTGCCTTGTTATAGGAAGTACTTTTGCTTCCCTGGCAGAGCTAGATAAAGAACCCAAGTCTCTTCTCATTAATGCAGCACTACTTCAACCAGTTCAATGGAATGATCAAGAACATTTTCTCTCCTGTAATGTTTCTATACATATCATTGTTTCCATTTCAGGCCTTATTCAGTACAGAGGTTGTTCTCCCAGTACTCTGAAGCCATGATTATAGTCGCTTTAGTTGATCCAAACATCAGTTGAATTCATAATAGCTCCTAAGCCATAAACTATTCTCTGGGTATCCCTACATTCATCTACTGGTGAGTCATCTACATTTATATTGACCACAGGATGATTGTAGCCTCACAGGGCAAGTAACTGCTTCCAAATTTTGCCCTGGGCTACCCCTATGAGTCTGATTTGGGGCCAGAGTGAGGAAACTATGTGTCCTGTCAAGCACCCTGAGAGATGGCCCAGGGCAAATGTACTAGCAGTTGCTCTGGGGAAACTAAGCTGTATGGCAGGCCTGCACCAGCCCAGGTACATCCATAACTGGAGGCATTTCAGCAGCTGGCTAGGGATGACAGTTGGGGAATTTGAGACCAGAAGATCTCAGAAAATATGTTCCAATATAAGTCAAGGTGCTGCTCGTTAAGCAACCAGAATGTGTGTGGCTGCCATTTCTCTCTTACTTACCAGCTCTCTCTCTTCATCATGGTAATTAATAATGAACCTTTGGGAACTGGGCTTCCCTGGTGGCCCAGATGGTAAAGAATCGGTCTTCCATACAGGATACCTGGGTTTGATCCATGGGAAGAAAGATTCCCTGGAGAAGAAAATGGCTACCCACTCCAGTATTCTTGCCTGGAGAATTCCATGGACATAGGATGTTGGTCAGTTACAGTCTATGGAGTCACAAAGAGTAGGACACAGCTGAGTGACTAACACTTTGGGAAATGCTCTTGCACTGGGCACTGGGCTTCCTGCCTTGTTTACTCACACTGTAGACACAACTGCTGAGCCCAGCCAAAGAAAAACACCAAAGTGGGTTGTTCACTGGGGATGATATTCCCTCCAATCACAAAAGTGTGCTACTCCCTATTTAATTCATTGATTACCATCTGAAACTTGAATGGTCATCATGGGTGTAGAGTGGCTAAAAAGTGCTAGAAATAATGGATTTGTTCACAACAGAAATATAATGTGATTAATTCATATTTCTAGAGTGACTTTTTAGCAGTGGTTTCCTAACCTAACCAGTACTCCAAATTATGAGGAGCTTAAGTACAAAAATTTGTACTTAAGTTCAAGGACAGAAAGTTCAAGTTCAAGACCTTCTAGAACTAATACCCAAAAAAGATGTCCTTTTCATTCTAGGGGACTGGAATGCAAAAGGAGGAAGTCAAGAAACACCTGGAGTAACAGGCAAATTTGGTCTTGGAGTACAAAACGAAGCAGGTCAAAGGCTAATAGAGTTTTGCAAAGAGAACACACTGGTCATAGCAAACACCCTCTTCCAACAACACAAGAGAAGACTCTACACATAGACATCACCAGATAGTCAATACTGAAATCAGACTAATTATATTCTTTGCAGCCAAAGATGAAGAAGCTCTATACAGCCAGCAAAAACAAGACTGGGAGTTGACTGTGGCTCAGATCATGAACTCCTTATTGCTAAATTCAGACTTAAATTGAAGAAAGTAGGGAAAACCATTAGACCATTCAGATATGACCTAAATCTAATCCCTTATGATTATATAGTGGAAGTGACAAATAAATTCAAGGGATTAGGTCTGATAGAGTGCCTGAAGAACTATGGATGAGGGTTTGTGACATTGTACAGCAGGCAGTGATCAAGACCATCCTCAAGAAAAAGAAATGCAAAAAAGCAAAATGACTGCCTGAGAAAGCCTTACAAATATCTGAGAAAAGAAGAGAAGATAAAGGCAAAGGAGAAAAGGAAAGATACACACATCTGAATGCAGAGTCCCAAAAAAAAGCAAGGAGAGACTTAAAAAAAAAAAAAAACTTTCTAAGTGATCAATGCAAAGAAATAGAGGAAAATAATAGAATGGGAAAGGCTAGAGATCTCTTCAAGAAAATTAGAGATACCAAGAGAACATTTCATGCAAAGATGGGCATAATAAAGGACAGAAATAGTCCTTTATAATTGTCCATAATAAAGGACCTAACAGAAGCAGAAGATATTAAGAAGAGGTGGCAAGAATACACAGAAGAACTATATAAAAAAGATCTTCAGGACCCAGATAACCACGATGGTGTGATTACTGACTTAGAGCCAGAGATTCTGGAATGCGAAGTCAAGTGGGCCTTAGGAAGCATCACTACAAACCAAGCTAATGAGGTGATAGAATTCCAGTTGAGTTATTTCAAATCCTAAAAGATGATGCTGTGAAAGGGCTGTACTCGATATGCTAGCAAATCTAGAATACTCAGCAGTGGCCACAGGACTGGAAAAGGTCAGTTTTCATTCCAATCCCAAAGAAAGGCAATGCCAAAGAATATTCAAACTACTGCACAGTTGCACTCATCTCAGATGCTAGCAAAGTAATGCTTAAAATTCTCCAAGCCAGAGATCAGCAATATGCGAACTGTGAACTTCCACATGTTCAAACTGGATTTAGGAAATGCAGCGGAACCAGAGATCAAATTGCCAACATATGCTGGATCATCAAAAAAACAATGAGGTCCAGAGAAACATCTATTTCTGCTTTATTGACTATGTCAAAGCCTTTGTCTGTGTGGATCACAAAAAAACTGTGGAAAATTCTTAAAGAGATGGGAATACTAAACCACCTGACCAGCCTCCTGAGAAATCTGTAAGCAGGTCAAGAAGCAACAGTTAGAACTGGACATGGAACAACAGACTGGTTCCCAATTGGGAAAGGAGTACGTCGAGGCTTCATATTGTCACCCTGCTTATTTAACTTAAATGCAGAGTACATCATGTGAAATGCCAGGTTGGAGGAAGCACAAGCTGGAATCAAGATAGCCAGGAGAAATATCAATAACCTCAGATATGCAGATGACACCACCCTTATGTCAGAAAGAGAAGAAAATCTAAAGAGCCTCTTGATGAAAGTGAAAGAGGAGAGTGAAAAAGTTGGCTTAAAGCTCAACATTCAGAAAACTAAGATCATGGCATCTATCTGGTCCCACCACTTCATGGCAAATAGTTGGGGAAACAATGGAAACAGTGAGAGATTTATTTTCTTGGGCTCCAAAATCACTGCAGATGGTGATTGCAGCCATGAAATTAAAAGACTCTTGCCCCTTGGAAGAAAACCTATGACCAACTTAGCATATTAAAAAAGCAGAGACATTACTTTGCCAACAATTTGACCTCTGGTTCCTCTGCCTTTCCTAAAATCAGCTTGAACATCTGGAAGTTCACGGTTCATGTATTGCTGAAGCCTGGCTTGGAGAATTTTAAGTATTACTTTACTAGCATGTGAGATGAGTGCAATTGTGAGGTAGTTTGAGCATTCTTTGGCATTGCCTTTCTTTGGGATTGGAATAAAACTGACCTTTTCTAGTCCTGTAGCCACTGCTGAGTTTTCCAAATTTGCTGGCATATTGAGTGCAGCACTTTCACAGCATCATCTTTCAAGATTTGAAATAGCTCAACTGGAATTCCATCACCTCCACTAGCTTTGTTCATAGTGATGATTCCTAAGGCCCACTTGACTTCACATTCCAGGATGTCTGGCTCTAGGTGAGTGATCACACCATTGTGATTATCTTGGTCGTGAAGATCTTTTTTGTACAGTTCTTCTGTGCATTCTTGATACCTATTCTTAATATCTTCTGCTTCTGTTAGGTCCTGCCATTTCTGTCCTTTATCGAGCCCATCTTTGCATGAAATGTTCCCTTGGTATCTCTAATTTTCTTGAAGAGATCTCTAGTCTTTCCCATTCTGTTGTTTTCCTCTATTTCTCTGCATTGATAGCCTAGGAAGGCTTTCTTATCTCTCCTTGCTATTCTTTGGAACTCTGAATTCAAATGGGAATATCTTTCCTTTTCTCCTTTGATTTTCATAGTTATTTGTAAGGCCTCCTCAGGCAACCATTTTGCCCCTTTGCATTTCTTTTCCATGGGTATGGTCTTGATCTCCTGTACAATGTCATGAACCTCCATCCATAGTTCATCAGGCACTCTGTCTATCAGATCTAATCCCTTAAATCTATTTCTCGCTTCCACTGTATAATCATAAAGGATTTGATTTAGGTCATACCTGAATGGTCTAGCAGTTTTCCCTACCTTCTTCAATTTAAGTCTGAATTTGGCAATAAGGAGTTCATGATCTGAGCCACAGTCAGCTTCCAGTCTTGTTTTTGCTGACTCTATAAAGCTTCTCCATCTTTGTGTCTAAATGTCCCTTTTTGCGAAGGCACCAGTCAAATTGCATTGGGGGAACCTCATGACCTCATGATAACTGGATCACTTCTGTGAAGACCCTATTTCCAAATATGGTCCAAATAACCCAACCTCTAACAATAAGTGAACTTGCTAGTAAGGAAACCAAATAAATTCTCTTGCTGGTTGAAGACCCATTTCACTTGCATTTAAGGATGTAAACCATCAATGAAAAATGGGAAATATGCATTGTATCTGATGATCTGACAGAATAATGTCTTCAAGGTTCAGGGAAGAACTGAGGTAAAGGATGGGAACAGAAATTTTTCTTCTTGTGATGAGGTGAAGATTTCCCTGGATAGAGAGATGGGATTGATCAAAGGAGTTGAAAAAACTAGTCTAGGTGGAAAGAGGAAATTAAAGATAGAAGAAGGATGAGATGGGGACTGGAAAGAGGAAACAGCTACCTGGGATACCCTTTCTGAGTCTTGGTGTGTTATAAAGGAAATATTAAGTTAAATAAAACTATAACTTCATCCTGACTTTGTGTGAGTTTGCTCTTCTGAGATGCATGAGTCCTTTGGTTAAGTGCTTTGTATGCCTTCTTCATAGTCCTGGGTGTCCTGCTCTGTGGGAGACCAAAAACAGGAAGTCTGTGGGGACTTCTTCACTTATCCTGCATGGACTCCACAGGATATAGCCTCCTTGGTCCTCTCTGGAATCACCAGGGCTGTAGGCATAGAGGAGAGAACCACAGGCCACCACTGCAAAACAGAGACACTCAGTCTGAGCTCCTTCAGGAGATCACAGACCACCTTTCAGGACCATAAAGGAGATGTCCTGTCCAGTGTGACAGGTGAATGTTCAAACATTTATTGATTTCATTGAGAAATCACAGAGAGAGAACTTATGAACCTTGATTTTTTGACTTCAGATGAAATTTGAACCCTTTGAAGTTTGTCATTCTTTCTTGAGGGAAAGGAAAGGAGGTGAGGAAGTTCTTCAAATATTTATGACAAAAACTTCAAGACATCTAAAAGCTTTCATGAAACAATATTTGATGACTTAAATGTAAGTGCACTGTAAGCTTGTAGTTTGAAAAAATTTTCATTTTCAAAAACTAAGTAGAAGAGAAAATTTGGAGTGTGGGAGAGAAGGTAATACAGTTAGAGAGGATAGAAAATGATTTAGATAGACTTTGAATTTGTTTTTCTTGTTTTTTCCACCAGTTGTCAATATATTTTTCAGAATGCATCATTTGCTTTATTCTTTTTTTTTAAATCATTTAAAAATAAAAACCTTCTGCTTGGTTTCTGTAATGTATGCATGTATATATGTCTTTATATGCATTTTTAAGCTAGAGTTCAGCAACAACTTTAAAAATAGTAATTTACTTTCTGCATATGGCCACTGAATGACTATTACAGAGATTGTTTACAATCAGCATCTTTATTTTCAAGATCCAGGACTTCAGACTTAAATTGAAGGAAGTAGGGAAAACCGCTAGACCATTCAGGTATGACCTAAATCAAATCCCTTATGATTATACAGTGGAAGTGAGAAATAGATTTAAGGGTCTAGATCTGATAGATAGAGTGCCTGATGAACTATGGACGGAGGTTCGTGACATTGTACAGGAGACAGGGATCAAGAACATCCCCATTGAAAAAAAATGCAAAAAAGCAAAATGGCTGTCTGGGGAGGCCTTACAAATAGCTGTGAAAAGAAGAGAGGCAAAAAAGCAAAGGAGAAAAGGAAAGATATAAGCATCTGAATGCAGAATTCCAAAGAATAGCAAGAAGAGATAAGAAAGCCTTCTTCAGTGATCAATGCAAAGAAATAGAGGAAAACAATAAAATGGGAAAGACTAGAGATCTCTTCAAGAAAATTAGAGATACCAAGGGAACATTTCATGCAAAGATGGGCTCGATAAAGGACAGAAATGGCAGGACCTAACAGAAGCAGAAGATATTAAAAAGAGGTGGCAAGAATACACGGAAGAACTGTACAAAAAAGATCTTCACGACCAAGATAATCATGATGATGTGATCACTAATCTAGAGCCAGACATCTTGGAATGTGAAGTCAAGTGGGCCTTAGAAAGCATCACTATGAACAAAGCTAGTGGAGATGATGGAATTCCAGTTGAGCTGTTTCAAATCCTGAAAGATGATGCTGTGAAACTGTTGCACTCAATATGCCAGCAAATTTGGAAAACTCAGCAGTGGCCACAAGAATGGAAAAGGTCAGTTTCTTTCCAATCCCAAAGAAAGGCAATGCCAAAGAATGCTCAAACTACCTCACAATTGCACTCATCTCACGTGCTAGTAAAGTAATGCTCAAAATTCTCCAAGCCAGGCTTCAGCAATATGTGAACCGTGAACTCCCTGATGTTCAAGCTGGTTTTAGAAAAGGCAGAGAAACCAGAGATAAAATTGCCAACATCCGCTGGATCATGGAAAAGGAAGAGAGTTCCAGAAAAACATCTATTTCTGCTTTATTGACTATGCCAAAGCCTTTGACTGTGTGGATCACAATAAACTGTGGAAAATTCTGAAAGAGATGGGAATACCAGACCACCTAACCTGGCTCTTGAGAAATCTGTATGCAGGTCAGGAAGCAAGAGTTAGCACTGGACATGGAACAACAGACTGGTTCCAAATAGGAAAAGGAATACGTCAAGGCTGTATATTGTCACCCTGCTTATTTAACTTCTATGCAGAGTACATCATGAGAAACGCTGGACTGGAAGAAACACAAGCTGGAATCAAGATTTCCAGGAGAAATCTCAATAACCTCAGATATGCAGATAACACAACCCTTATGGCAGAAAGTGAAGAGGAGCTAAAAAGCCTCTTGATGAAAGTGAAAGAGGAGAGTGAAAAAGCTGGCTTAAAGCTCAACATTCAGAAAATGAAGATCATGGCATCTGGTCCCATCACTTCATGGAAAATAGATGGGGAAACAGTAGAAACAGTGTCAGACTTTATTTTGGGGGGCTTCAAAATCACTGCAGATGGTGACAGAAGCCATGAAATTAAAAGACACTTACTCCTTGGAAGAAAATTATGACCAACCTAGATAGCATATTCAAAAGCAGAGACATTACTTTGCCGACTAAGGTCCATCTAGTCAAGGCTATGGTTTTTCCTGTGGTCATGTATGGATGTGAGAGTTGGACTCTGAAGAAGGCTGAGCACCAAAGAATTGACGCGTTTGAACTGTGGTGTTGGAGAAGACTCTTGAGAGTCCCTTGGACTGCAAGGAGATCCAACCAGTCCATTCTGAAGGAGATCAGCCCTGGGATTTCTTTGGAAGGAATGATGCTAAAGCTGAAACTCCAGTACTTTGGACACGTCATGTGAAGAGTTGACTCATTGGAAAAGACTCTGATGCTGGGAGGGATTAGGGGCAGGTGAAAAAGGGGACGACCCAGGATGAGATGGCTGGATGGCATCACGGACTCGATGGACATGAGTTTGAGTGAACTCCGGGAGATGGTGATGGACAGGGAGGCCTGGTGTGCTGCGATTCATGGGGTCACAAAGAGTCAGACACAGCTGAGCGACTAAAGTGAACTGATGACATCTACAAAGTGCAAGACCTGTGTGTTTCTATACATTACAGCATTAAAAATAAAGCTTGAAAAGGAAATTTTAAATATGTTCTATCCCCTTCTTTGGCCTATAGGTCAAAGGTTACTCTGTAGAGGAGACTCTTGAGAACAGCAGCATGTTTATTCTTTTTTGCATCCCTGGACCTTAGTTAGTGCAGTGCTTGGAATGAGTAGCCCATCAGAATATAATTGTCAAATGAATCAAAACCCTTGGTAGCTTTTTCAAGGTACTGAAATGATGCAGATACACGATGCTTGGGGCTGGTGCACTGGGATGACCCAGAGTGATGGCATGGGGAGGGAGGTGGGAGGGGGGTTCAGGATGGGGAACACATGTTCACCCATGGCAGATTCATGTTGATGTATGGCGAAACCAATACAGTTTTGTAAAGTAAATAAATAAACATGGCATATGCAAAAAAAAAAGAAGAAAATAAATAAAAATTTTAAAAAGAATTAAAATATTTATTTTTGTTAGTTTTTTAATATATTATTTGTGTGAAAAGTGTTATAAACCTATTGTAGTACAGTACTATATAGCTGATTGTGTTAGTTGGGTACCTAAGCTAAATTTGTTGTACTTAATGAATACATTCTTGAAATGGAACTGACTCATATGTACATATATGAGTACTGTATAGCATATATATAATATAACATATTATAATTATAAATTATAACATATATTATATATATAATTAATACATATTATATGTTATAATATATAATATATCCCTGAAAGATGACAAAGAAATCACAACAACTCAAAACCCATGGGATGCAGCAAAAACAATTCTAAATGGGACATTTGTAGCAAAACAATATATATAATATATATAATATATTTATTATGTAATATATAATATAATTTATTATATTATAATAATATAAAATATAAATATACAATATGAGATATACATATATGAGATTATTAGTCTCATTATTATCCTTTGTATTTCTATATTTCCACATTGTAGAAATTCTACATTCTACATTCTCTCTATATATATATTATATATATATATAAAATTCTATACATTCTACATTCTATATATATAACAGAAAGTCTATGTTCTACGTTCTATATATATATACTTCTACAGTCTACATTCTGTATATATATATATATAATAAATATATACCATATATATAATATATATTCAGTTCAGTTCAGTTCAGTCGCTCAGTAGTGTCCGAGAGAGTCGCTCAGTGAGACCCCATGAACTGCAGCACACCAGACCTCCCTGTCCATCACCAACTCCTGGAGTTCACTCAGACTCACGACCATCAATGCCATGTCAGTGATGCCATCCAGCCATCTCATCCTCTGTCATCCCCTTCTCCTCCTGCCCTCAATCCCTCCCAGCATCAGAGTCTTTTCCAACTAGTCAACTCTTCACATGAGGTGGCCAAAGTACTGGAGTTTCAGCTTTAGCATCATTCCTTCCAAAGAAATCCCAGGGCTGATCTTCAGAATGGACTGGTTGGATCTCCTTGCAGTCCAAGGGACTCTCAAGAGTTTTCTCCAACACCATAGTTCAAAAGCATCAATTCTTCAGCACTCAGCTTTCTTCACAGTCCAACTCTCACATCCATACATGACCACAGGAAAAACCATAGACTTGCCTAGACAGACCTTTGTTGGCAAAGGAATGTCTCTGCTCTTAAATATGCTATCTAGGTTGGTCATATTATATACATACTATATATGGGGTATATATATACATGAAGTTATATAGTCTCATTATTATCCTTTGTATTTCTGCATTTCTATGTTTCTACCTTGTATTTTTATGTTGTTATAACCTCTCTTTATCATTTCTAATTTTGTTGAGTTGAATCTTCTTTTTATTTTTATTAATGAGTCTGGCTAAAGTTTTGTCAATTTTGTTTGTCTTCTCAAAGAACCAGCTTCTAGTTTTATTATATTTACTATTTTTTCTTTCATTTTTTTCCATTTATTTCTGTTCTGATTTTTATGATTTCTATCCTTCTGCCATCTTTGGGAGTTTTTTGTTCTTCTTTTTCCACTTGTTTAGGTGTAAAGTTAGTTTGTCTATTAGATGTTTTTCTTGTTTCTTGAGGTAGGATTGTTTTGCTACAAACGTCCCTCTTAGAACTGCTTTTGCTACATCCCATATGTTTTGAGTTGTTCTGTTTTCTTTGTCATGTTTCTGGGATTTTTTTTAATGTTTCTTTTGATTTATTCAGTAACCTGTTTATTATTTACAAACATATTGTTTAATCTCCCTGTGTTTGTGTTTTTTACAGTTTTTTTTTCTTGTAATTGATATCTAGTATCATAGCATTGTGGTCAGAAAAGATGCTTGATACAATTTCAGTTTTCTTAAATTGACTGAGGCTTGATCTGTAACCCAAGATGTGGTCTATCCTGGAGAATATTCCATGTGCACTTGAGAAGAAGGTGTTTTTTTCTGCATTTGGATGCAATATCCTGAAGATAGCAATGAAATTCACTAATGTGTCATTTAAGACTGTGTCTCCTTACTAGATTTTCTGTTTTGATGATCTGTCCATTGGTGTAAGTGGAGTGTTAAAGTTCCCTACTATTATTGTGTTACTGTCAATTTCTCCTTTTATATCCATTAATTTTGTCTTATGTATTGATGTGCTGCTATGATGGGTGTGTAAATATTTACAATTGTTATGTCTTCCTCTTGGATTGATCCCTTGATCATTATGTAGTGTCTTCCTTATCTCTTGTAATTCTTTATTTTAAGGTCTATTTTATTTGCTAAGAGAATTCCTACTCCAGTTTAATTCTGATTTTCATTTCCATGGAATTATTTTTCCATTCTTTCACTTTCAGTCTATATGTGTGACTCTAGGTCTGAAGTGGGTTTCTTGTAGACAGCATATATTTGGGTCTTGTTTTCGTATCCATTCAGCCAGTCTGTGTCTTTTTGAGCATTTAATCCATTTACATTTAAAGTACTTATTGATATATATGTTCCTATTGTCATTTTCTTAATTATTTGGGGTTTGTTTTTGTAGATCTTTTTCTTCTCTTGTATTTCCTGACAGTATGAGTCCTTTTAACATTTGCTGTAAAGCTGGTTTGGTGGTATTAAATTCTCTTAGCTTTTGGTTGTCTGTAAAGCTTTTGATTTCTCTATCAATTCTCAATGAGATCCTTGCTGAGTAGAGTAATCTTGGTTGTAGATTTTTCCCATTCAGTGCTTTAAATATATGCTGCCATCCCCTTCTTGTCTGGAAGTTTCTGTTGAAAGATCAGCTGTTAAACATATGGGGTTTCCCTTGTATTTTTTCCCCCTTATATGTTACTTATTGCTTTTCCTTTGCTGCTTTTAATATTCTTTCTTTGTGTTTAATCTTTGTTAGTTTTATTAGTATATATCTTGAGGTATTTCTCCTTGGGCTTCTCCTGTATGTGATTCTTTGTGCTTCTTGACTATTTCCTTTCCCATGTTGGGGAAAATTTTCAGTTATAATCTCTTCAAAAATTTTCTCATACCCTTTCTTTTTCTATTCCTCTTCTGGGACCCCTATAATTCAAACCTTGATGCATTTAATATTATCCCAGAGGTCTCTGAGACTGTTTTCAGTTCTTTTCAATCTTTTTCCTTTATTCTGCTCTTCAGCAGTTATTTCCACCAGCCTATCTTCCAGCTCACTTATCCATTCTTCTGCCTCAGATATCATTCTTCTGCCTCACACAGAGGATGAGATGGTTGGGTGGCATCACCAACTCAATGTACATGAATTTGAGTAAGGAGATAGTGAAGGACAGAAAAGCCTGGTGTGCTGCAGTCCATGGGGTTGCAGAGTTGAACATGACTGAGCGACTGAACAGCAAAAGGGCTTTTTCCAGCCTGTGGCAGCTCTGCCCCAGTGAAGACTGAGGATGGTGGTGGCACAGCTGCTTGGGTTGTGGGGACCCTGGTGGTGCCAAGTTCAGGGACACCGACTGCCTCAGCTGCAGAAGCTATGGCCCCATCACAGTCTTCCTAGCCTCACAACAGGCAATCAGAAGGCCTCTTTGGCTGGTCCTTCTCTGTTGCTTCACCTGTTCAAGCCCTTAAAGGGGCCCCATGACTGGGGTCCTATTCTGTTGTTTGGCATGTCAGACACTTAAAGGGCCAGCTCTCTGTTGTCCAGCTGCCCGTGCTGGTGTGTGGGGAGAGAGAGGCTACAGTCATGGCTCCACCGTCTACACATGACTCAGCAGAATTGCCTTGCCTCCATGGTTGCTTGTTTTTCATCCGTAAGTATTTCCCACCACAATCTTCACTCTCCCATCCCCTTGGGAGACATAGTCAACACAGTCAACACAGTCACCAGCAGCCCTTACCCTGGGATTGCTCCACAATCCCTATGCTCCAGCTCCCAGCTGCTGTGCCTTCCAGGGGACCCACATCACTGTCTGGGGTACATACAACTGTACATATGACTGTGGCAAGGATTTTCTGTATGATTCTCATTCCATTTAGACTGTCACAGATCAGCTGCTTCACTCTCAGCCTCAAATGTTTCTCCTCTGTCCCTAAGAATTCCCTTGATGTGGGGATCAGACCACTGCTTCAGTTCCTCTACCTGCCAAGGGCAGGTCTAGTCCTCCTAACTCCTCTTTTCCCACTACTTCCTTCATCCCGCCAAGTTTTGCGTGGTTCTATATGTTCTTTTCTGGTGCTCAGGTTCTCCTGCCTGCTCTCATTTGGTGTTTGGCAAGCACTTCTGTGTCTGAAGCTGTATTCCTGATGTTTCCATGGAAAGAAACTACTCCACGTCTATCTACTCCCCCACCGTCCTGTTCTTTCTCCATCCTTTCTTTCTTCATTTAACTCAACTCTCTTTGTAGGTTTCTATACAGTAGATGAAACAACCACCTCTCACAGTCTGAAGGAATGACCTTATACAGGTGGTGAACCTTGTTATTCAACCCTGTCCTGGCTCTTTTTGGTCTCTCAAACCTTTGTGCTCATCCAAGCAGCCTATTATACTTTCAATAGCTCTGGTAGTTGAGGATATACCAAGACATGTCAATATCCCTAAGGGAAGTATTTTAGCACCTAGATTCAAGGTATTCAGAAGCCAGATCCTCAGGCAGCAGTTTTTTAAAGAATACAAATATATACAATCCTATGGGACCTAAAGAGTAAGCTTTGCTGGCCAGAGGATCTGGCTGTGTTCCCTAGGAGGCAGTCTCAAAAATTAGGGGCTCCAGACAAGTGTATAAGTTCTTTTCTGAGAGATACCAGTGAGCTAGAGCAAGTCAGAAACAGAGCACCAAAATGGTGTCCACAGCCCATGTTTCTTAGAAGAAGTTCCTCAGTCCATTAGATGTGTGCCAACTCTGAAAAGGAAAAACAACAAAGCCGAAAGTAAGTACTAGACTAGAGCAGAAATAAATGAAATAGAGACTAAAAAGACATAGAAAAGGTCAAAAAACTAAGAGTTGGTTTTTTAAAAAAAAAAAACAAAGTAAATTGATGTCTTTAGCTAGAGTTACCAAGGCCAAGAAAAAAGACAGATAGACTTAAAAAAAAAAATCAGAAATGAAAGAAGGAATGTTATAATTGATAACATCTAATTACAAAGAATGATAAAAGACTGAACTCTGAACAATTATGCACCAACATATTGTACAATCCAGAAGAAATGGATAAATTCCTAGAAACATAACAATCTCCAAAGACTCAATCATGATGAAATAGAACATATCAACAGATTTATTACAGGTAAAGATTAAATTAGTAATAAAACAAATTTCCCAATGGACAAAAGTCCAGAACCAGAATCCTCCAATGTGAATTCTAGTGAATATTCAAAGAATAGTATGAATACTTCCCAAATTGTTCCAAAAATTTAAAAAGGAGAAAAATCTTCCAAACTTCTCCAAGAGAAATGAAAATTATAGGCTAGTAAGTCTGATTAACATAGATGAAAAAATCCACAACAAAATATTAGCAAATAAAATTCAAAAATACATTAAAAGGGTCATACACCATGATAAATAGGATTTATTCCACATCTACAAATCAGTCAGTGTGATATACCACATTATTAAAATGAAAGATAAAATCATATGGTTACATAAACAGATGCAGAGAAAGCATATAACAAAATTCACCATCCATTTATGATTAAAAAAAAAAAACTTGCTAAAAAGTGGGCATAGAGGAAGCATACTTTAACATAATAAAGGCCATATATATAACAAGCCCAGAACTAATATCATACTCACCTATGAAAAACTGAAATCCTTTAAGATTGGGTGCCCACTCTTCCCACTTTTATTCAATATAGTATTGGAAATCCTAGCCAGAGCAATTAGTCAATAAAAATAAAAAAGCATTCAAACTGAAAAGAAATACGTGAAACTGTAACTATTTGCACATGATATGATATTATATATTGTTGTTCAGTCACTCAGTCATGTCCGACTCCACTACAGCATGCCTGGCCTCCCTGTCCTTTATTTCCCACAGTTTGCTCAAACTCATGTCCATTGAGTTGGTGATGCTGTCTAACCATCTCATCCTCTGCTGCCTCTTTCTCCTTTTGCCTTCAATCTTTCCCAGCGTCAGTGTCTTTTCCAATGAGTCAGCTCTTTGCATCAGGTGGCAAAGTGTTGGAGCCACCTGATGGAGGCTTCAGCGTCAGCTGAAGTATTGGAGCGTCAGCTGAAGTATTGGAGCTTCGGCTTCAGCATCAGTCCTCCCAATGAATATTGAAGATTGATTTCATAGGATTGGCTGATTTGATCTCCTTGCAGTCCTAAGGACTCTTAAGAGTCTTTTCCAGCACCACAGCTGGAAAGCATCAATTTTTCAGTGCTCAGCTGTCTTTATGTTCCAACTCTCACATCTGTACATGACTACTGGAAATACCATAGGTCTGACATATAGGCCCTTGTTGGCAAAGTGGTGACTCTGCTTTTTAATACACCGTCTAGGTTTGTCATAGGTTTTTTCCCAAAGAGCAAATGTCTTTTAATTTCATGGCTTCAGTCACTGTCCACAGTGATTTTGAAGCCAAGAAAATAAAGTCTGATACTTTATTTTCTCCCGATTTATTTGCCATGAAGTGATGGGACCAGATGCCATGATCTTCATTTTTTGAATGTTGAGTTTTAAGCTAGCCTTTTCATTCTCCTCTTTCAGCTTCATTAAGAGGCTCTTTAGGTTCTCCTTGCTTTCTACCATTAGGGTGGTGTCATCCGCATATCTGAGGTTATTGACATTTCTTCTAGCAATCTTGATTCCAGCTTGTGATTCTTTCAGCCCAGCATTTCACATGATGTACTCTGCATATGAGGGCTTCCCTCATAGCTCAGTTGGTAAAAAATCCACCTACAATACAGGAGACCCCAGTTTGATTCCTGGATTGGGAAGATCCGCTGGAGAAGAGATAGGCTACTCACTTCAGTATTCTTGGGCTTCTGTTGTGGCTGAGCCTGTAAAGAATCTGCCTGCAATTCAGGGGACCTGGGTTCAATCCCTGGGTTGCAAAGATCCCTTAGAGAAGGAAAAGGCTACCCACTCCAGTATTCTGGCCTGGAGAATTCCATGGACTTTATAGTTCATGGGGTCACAGAGTCAAACACAATTGAGAGAATTTCACTTTCATTCTGCAGTACAGAGCTTTAACATACTCCTTGCCCATGTTGAACTAGTCAGTTGTTCCATGTTTGGTTCTAACTCTTGCTTCTTGAGCTGCATACAAGTTTCTCAGGAGGCAGGTAAGGTGGTCTAATATTCCCATCTCTTTAAGAATTTTCCACAGTTTGTTGTGATCCACACAGTCAAAGGCTTTAGCATAGTCAATGAAGCAGAAATAAATTTTTTTTTTCTGGAATTGCCTTGCTTTCTCTGTGATCCAGCAGATACTGGCAATTTGATCTCAGGCTCCTCTGCCTTTTCTAAATCTAGCTTGTACATCTGGAAGTTCTTGGTTCACATATTGTTGAAGCATAGTTGAAGCATAGCTTGAACATTTAGAGCAGTACGTTGCTAGCCTGTGAAATGAGCTCAAAATATGCAGTAATTTGAATATTCTTTGTCATTGCCCTTCTTTGGGATTGGAATAAAAGCTGAGCTTTTCCAAACCTGTGGCCATTGCTGAGTTTTCCAAATTCGCTGGTGTACTGAGTACAGTGCTTTAATAGCATCGACTTTTAGGATTTGAAATAGTTCAGCTGGAATTCCACCACCTTCATGAGCTTTGTTTGTAGTAATGCTTCCTAAGGTCCACTTGACTTCACACTCCAGGAGGTCTGGCTCTAGGTGAGTGATCATACCATCATGGTTTTTTCAGGTCATTAAGACCTGTTTTATACAGTTGTTCAGTGTATTCTTGCCACCTCTTCTTAATCTCTTCTGCCTCTGTTAGGTCCTTGCTGTTTCTGTATTTTATTGTGCCCATGTGCATGAAGTGTTCCCTTGGAATCACTAATTTTCTTGTAGCAATCTCTAGTCTTTCCCATTCTATTTTCCCCTATGTTTCTTTGCATTGTTCACCTAAGAAGGGTTTCTTATCTCTCGTTGCTACTCTTTGGAACTCTGCATTCAGTTGGTATATCTTTCCCTTTCTATTTTGCTTTTCACTTCTCTTCTTTCCTCATTTATTTGTAAAGCTTCTTCAGACAACCATTTTGCCTTCTTTTTCTTTTTCTTAGGGATTTCTTAGGGATGCATTTTTCTTTTTTTAGGGATGGTTTTAGTTAACACCTCCTATACACAGTTATGGCCCTCTTCCATAGTTCCTCAGGTACACTATCAGATCTAATCCCTTGTATGTATTTGTAGCTTCTTCTGTATAAACATAAGGGATTTGGTTTAGGTCCTACCTGAATGACCTAGTGGTTTTTTTCCTGCTTTCTTCAATTTAAGCCTGAATTTTGCAATAAATAGCTTATAATCTGAGCCACAGTCAGCTCCAGGTCTTGTTTTTGCTGACTGTATAGAGCTTATCCATCTGCAAGGAATATAATCAGTTTCACGTCGGTATTGAGAATCTGGGGTCCATGTGTCATCTCTTGTGTTGCTGGAAGAGTGTATTTGCTATGTCCAATGCACTCTCTTGACAAAACTCTGTTAGACTTTGCTCTGCTTCATTTTGGACTCTTTTGCTGACTGAGAGCTATTCCATTTCTTCTAAGGAACTCTTGCCCACAGTAGTATATATAATGGTCATTTGAATTAAATTCACCCATTTCTATTCATTTTAGTTCACTAATTCCTAATGTTAATTTTCATTCTTGCCATCTCCTGTTTGACCATATCCAATTTACCTTGATTCATGGACCTAACATTCCAGGTTCCTATGCAATATCGTTTTTCACAGCATCAGACTTTACTTTTACCATCAGACACATCCACAGCTGGGCTTCATTTCTGCTTTGGCTCAATTTCTTTGTTCTTTTTGGAGCTATTTCTCCATACTTCCCCAGTAGCATATTGGATACCTACCAACCTGAGGTGCTCATCTTCTGGTGTCATATCTTTTTGCCTTTTTGTACTGTTCATGGGGTTTTTAAGGCAAGTTTACTGAAGTGGCTTGCCATTTCCTTCTCCAGTGGACCACATTTTGTCAGAACACTCCACCATGACCCATTCATCTTGTGCGGCCCTGCTTGGCATGGCTTTTAGTTTCACTGAGTTACACAAGGCTGTGGTCCATGCAATCATTTTGGTTAGTTTTCTTTTTGAAGGCCATGGGATTGTAGTTCTTGCTTCTCCCATCTTCCCATTTATGGTGAGGATAAGAGGCTTGTGCAAGCAAGCTTCCTGATGGGAGGGTCTGGCTGTGAGGAATCCTGGGTCTAGCGCTGGTGGACATGGCCATGCTCAGTAAACTTTTAATCCTATTTTCTGCTGATGGGTGGGGCTATGCTCCCTCTTTGATTTGTTGTTTGGCCTGAGTCAGTCCAGTCTTGAAGTCTTCAGTCTCTATGGTAGGGCTACAGGCTCTATGGTAGGGCTAATGGTGACTTTCTCCAAGAGAACTTATGCCAACAAGCTGCGCCTCCCAGGACTGCTGCTGCCAGTACCCTGATCCTGTGTCAGGCCACTGTCAACCCGCGCCTCTGCGGGAAACCCGCAAACACTCACAGGCAGGTCTGGCTCAGTCTCTTGTGGGAAAGGATATTCTGTTCATTAAATTGTGTTGGAAAAACTGGACAGCTGTGTGCAAAAGAATGGAATTCATCTACTGTCTTCCATTATATTAAAAATATATTGAAATGAATCAAAGACTTGAACATAAGACCTGAAACCATAAAACTCCTAGAAGAAAATACAAAACATAAACTCCTTGACAGAGGTCTTGGATATGATTTTTTGAATTTGACACCAAAAGCAAAAGCCACAAAAATAAATAAATAGAATCATATCATTATAAAGGGCTTTTGTACAAAAAAGAAAATGATCAACAAAATGAGAAGACAACCTGTTAAACGAGAGAACATTTTTGCAAATCATATATCTAATAAGGGATTAAAATATATGAAAAACTCATACAACTCAATAGCAAAAATAAACAAAGAAGCAAATGAAAAAAACTCCAACAATACAATTAAAAATGGGTAGAAGATCTAAGCAGAAATTTTCCCAAAGAAAACATAATACATGGCTAAGAGTTACTAAAACAACATTGTCAAGCAACCATACCCCAATTAAAAAAAGAGATGCTCAATGTTATTAATCATTGTGGAAGTGCAAATCAAAACCACAATAAGATATAATCTCATACTTTTTAGAATGGCTATTACTAAAAAGACAAGAAATGACATTTTTGTGACAATATGGAGGAAAAGGGACCTTCTCTTTGCGCATTGTTGGTGGTGTTGTATACTGGGACAGCCACTATTAAAAATGGTACGAAGTTTTCACACACAGACACAGACACACAGACACACAGACACACACACACACACACAAAAAAAAAAAAAAACTACAATATGATCCAGAAATTCCACTTCTGGATATTTACCCAAAAAAAAAACAAAAACACTAACTCAAAAAGATACATATACCACCATGGTTATTGCAGCATTATTTGCAACAGTGAAAATGTAGAAAAAATCTGAGTGTCAATTAATGAAAGGATAAAAAAGATGTGGTATTCCTGTCCCTCGCCCCCCACACACAATGGAGTATTATTCATCCATAATAGAATGAAATATTGCTATCTGCAATAACATCAAAGACCTTAAGCATTCATTACACTAAGTGAAGTAAGTCAGACATAGAAAGACAAATACTTAATGGATGATCCTTCTTATTAATGAAATATATTTAAAAAAACACACTCAAAAAACAGGGTCATAGATACAGAGGTCTGGGCTTCCAGAGGTCTGGGTTGGAGGGTGGAAGAAATGTGTGAAGAAGGTCAAAAAGTTAAAAAGGAGTTCAGTCTAGTCTCTCAGTCATGTCCGACTCTTTGCGACCCCATGGACCACAGCACTGACAGGCTTCCCTGTCCATCACCAACTCCCAGAGTTTACCCAAACTCATGTCCATTGAGTCAGTGATGCCATCCAACCATCTCATCCTCTGTCATCCCCTTCTCCTCCTGCCTTCTATCTTTCCCTGCATCAGGGTCTTTTTAAATGAGTCAGCTCTTTGCATCAGGTGGCCAAAGTATTGGAGTTTCAGCTTTAGCATCAGTCCTTCCAATGAACACCCAGGACTGATTTCCTTTAGGATGGACTAGTTGGATCTCCTCGAAGTCCAAGAGACTCTCAAGAGTCTTCTCCAACTGCCAGAGTCCAGCTCCAGCAGCCAGGGAATCAGCCTGAAGGGGTGAGCAGTGTTGGCGGACGATGATGTAGCCTCTGACTCACAGTACGGAACTACATGTTTATTTCAAGCTTCAGGTTTTCTTTTATACTTTGACAAAAGCACTAGGTCAAAGGTTTGACATTTTTAGTTTTCCCCACCCAGATTTATTGTCTCCAGAAATCAGTGTTGTCCTTCAAACAGAGTTCCTGCTTCAGCAATTCTCTCAGAATCAGCCTTACTATCTATTATCTACTTTCTCTTATGTGTCCTATACTTAACTTGTGATTACATTGTAACTCATGCCACATTCCTCTGTTTATTTCTTATCTTTCTAAATCCTGTTTGCCTGTAGCATCTTAAGATCACTATATCCTAAAAAGGCTTCTAGCTATTTTTAATTATTCCTAAACCCTAAACTCAGCAAACTACTTTTGCCATAAATATTTCCTTCACAAACAGTTCTCAGAAAACAATCCTTCCCATGGGCTCAAGCTGTGGCCTACGTGCTCATCCTGGGACATTCTTTGTAAAGATCTTTGAACAAATGTCAATGGTTATTTTATAGATTATTTTCTGGGCACAACTGCAGAAGGCTTTGTGCTTTCTCATGCTTCTCTCAAGCACCTTAACATTCTTTCCAGCCAACTCAGGCAAAGAAAGGAAAGAACAAGTCAGAATCACAAGGCCTAACTCCTTCATCCCAGGACCGTGCCTGTGAGATGAGGAGAGGGGGTTGGGGCCATGCCTCCGTTTTGTCAGTAATGCCTAACGTGGCTCCCGACATCTCCCCCTTTCTTATTTTTTAGAGCATAAGTATGAAACTCAGTAGATAAAGCAGAAACTCTTCTGTTGAGTATTCTGAAAAGGCACGGGGCTAATACACAAATCAGAACCAACAGGCATAAGCACGTGGCAGCATTAATCATTACTGTAGAAAAGGATCCATGGGAAAGATACCCCTCCAGATTTTTAAAGAGGGAATTAGAAAGCCATTGAGAGGAAAAGTCAGACTCCACCTGTTTCATGCTCTGAATATCCTGATGTAACTTAGAAATATCAATACTAAAATCTGAATGATTCCAGACTCCTAAAATATGATTCCTAATGCATTCCCAAGAATGTATGGAATCATTCACTTGTAGAGGGGTAACACACATCCATTTAAATTCAGCATGGCACCTTAAAGACAACTTAATTTTTAAATTAATAATTTCTTGCCCTATAAGCAGGACTGCTTCTTCTAAAGCATTGACCTTATTTTCTATTTTCCTATCTATAAGTTCCTGTGTAGTAAGAGCTACATTTTTGGACATTTTTGGACAGCTGATCGACAAACAAGGCAGTATGCACAAATAGGGCAAGAGCAGAAACCATAACTGAAGCAATTATGGCAATCAAGGCAGTTATTCCCACAATCAGAGCTGCAATGAATCTCTTAGTTCAAGAAATTAAGCCATTAAATTCATACAAAACTTTCAATGCATAATCATCAAACCATTGTCCCTCTAATTTTACAGGAACCATCAAATATGGTGGTTGCTTTACAATCATCACAACCTTATAATTACTATAATCACTCCCATCAACACAATTTGATATAAAATAATTCACACGTTTGACATTATAAACAGTTTCTCTTTCAAAACTCCCAAATCACTCTGATTTTTGGCCAACAAAAAGGCATAGGGAGAATGTATGCAGGCCCGTACAATATATCTTTGTTCATTTAAAGGTCTATGTAAAGTCACAGGTGCCATAGCAGCCGATGCTCTCCATAATTCAGGCTGCATGGGACCTGTTCCATTGAAACTCACTAAAGGAGGAACTCATCCATTAACATGCCACCTAGTAATTGCTAAAGGATAAGGGATGAATGAATCATTCCATATGGATCTATAAGGTTCTTCAAAAATCAAGTTCAATCATTGATCTGAAAGATAGGGGCACCCCCATTGGGTTATAAAATGTCTGGTGGCAACAATGGGAATACATACCTTTATGGCGTACACACATTTTTTCCAATGAGGAAAGCCAGAAATTCTGCTCATGATTTCCCAGGCCTGTAGTCCTTGTTCATCAGAATCTGGAGGGGGGAGTAAACAGCTCGGAAAGTCCTTTAAATGAGGGGCTGCCTGTTTTATGGCATCATATAGTTTTTCTTGCAGCCCCGGCATCAGCAGCTGTGAGGACCAAAAGTCTCTCTTGCTATTGCTTCTCAGAGAATCAGTAAGCATGCCTTTCAAGGAAGTGCTAACACATCCATTCAAAACTGGAGCTGATTCTTGTAAGGATGAAGGTATGGTAAAGCAAATAGGTGGATAAATGGACACACCTGAAAAATTGAAGGGAGCACTGACCACTGTTTTAGCATTATTAGGATAGATGGAAGCCCCACCCAAAAGATGAGTATCATTAACAAAAACATGAGTGGGCTCATTCATCCAATCAACAGGCGGAAAAGAAGGTGGATTGGGCAAATAGGTCCAATGAACTTTTTCTGTGCTGGAGGACCTCAGCTGACAAGCCAACACAGCAAGCATAGCCACAAACATTACCATAGGAGTGGCCTCATGTCTCCCCCTTTCTATTAATTCTTCAGCCTGCTGAGAGAGATGTTTCAGCTGGCCCCAAGTTGGCACCGTGCTGGAGGTGGCTGCTTGAGTACGATGATGGCAATGAGATGGAGCAGAATATGGTTGGACTCGATCAACATGTCTCTCCTAAAGTGCCAGGTGCCTGAAGCGATGTACTAGCGGTGAAGCCTCAGGTGAAGTGTCACTTGCCCTTCGGCTTCTCCTTGGCTCCCTCAGGTCTGGACTCGACGAGCTTCTGATCTCCCCATCTTCCCTTGGTCCCAGACTCCAGGACTCCAGGGATCTCAGTGACCTCAGGGGTCTTCGTGATCTTGGAGTTCTCATGGAACTGGACATGTTGAATCAGCCTGTCAGGAATCCAAACAGGAGAAGTGGAATCCTGTGGAAAGACACAAGCATACCCTCTCCCGCAAGTTAACAGCACATCGGCCCTTTCCACTCTCCGGTAAGGAGGTCCTTCCATTTGACCAGGGGCCGAGTCGTAGCCCCTTCAGGAATTCAGTGTCTCATCATTGCAGTCTGCTCCTGTGTGTCCATGATTAAATGAATATTTACAAACAAAGAATGGTGTAGAACGTGATGTGGAGAGGAATACTTAAATTCTCCCTGCCTTAATTTGAATATCCTAGACCCTCTCTATTCTTGTTAGGAACCATTTCTAATGGAGAAACAATTACCTGCTGATCTTTACCAAGCCCCTTGTCAGGATTATACCTCATTTGCAGCATTTGGTTAGTAATCTTTTCATCTGGGCTGTATAAAAGCATTCCCATCTGACATAATGTATCTCTCCCCACGAAGAAAAAGGTAGTGAAGGAATCACATATGGACAAAAGGTGCCTTGTGCCCCCTTCTCATCTGACCATGTCAAAATTTGTGAGCTCTAGCAACCGAGGGCACTGACCCTATTCCCACCAAGACAGCATTGGTCAAATGTGTCAGCCAGGATGAGGGCCAATCTTTTCAAGTAATGCAAGAGACATCTGCTCCAGTATCCAACAGCTTTGACATTCTATTTCCTTGAATTAAAAATCTTTCCAAAGCCTTGAAGCTGTAGTTTCCTGCGCCCAAAAGGCTAGATCACTAGATCCAAATCCTCTGGGGCCCCTAGCTTGAGAAGTCAAGGTTTTTCCTGTCTGATAATAAGGTAAAAGCAAAAGCTGTGCTATTCTTTGACCTTTATTAATTTGCACAGTTTTGGCAGGCTGCGAGATCAAAACTTTAATTTCCCCAGTATAATCAGAATCTACTACACCAGGCACCACAGAAATTCCTTGAAGGGAAAGCAAGCTATACCCTAGCACAAGTCCTACAATGCCCTCAGGCAGGGGGCCAGCCTCTCTTGTTGGAATTGGAGTAACCAATACATCAGGGGTTAATATTGTTGCGGTGGTGGAACTGAGGTTCAGTCTTGTGCTACCTGGGGTTGCTCTGAGGAGTTCTGAGATGGAACAAAGGGAATAAAGGGATTCATCGTGACTGCCTCTATTATTGTCTGGGGCCAGGGCTGCCCCTGCTGCCCATTTTCCCTGAAACTGGGAAAAATTACTTCCTTGTACTTGGGCAGTGAGTATAGTCCCATCCTTACGGAATTTAGATCTACAGTCTTTTGCCCAATGATACCCCTTCTGGCATCGGGGGCAAGGTGTCTTTGGAGGGTTGGTTTTAGTTGCATAAAGGAAGTTCCTACTTCCTAGCAGGTCTGTATGTAAGTCCAAAGACTTCCTTTACTTCTAACAGGTCTAAGCAATGCCTGACAGGTAGAACTGGCATTCTTATAAGCCAACTGTTTAAGAACTATCTTTGCTTGGCTCAGTACTTTTAATAGTTCTTTCTACAGCAGTTTTCAATCTGGCCACAAAATCTTCATATCTCTCATCAGGTCCCTATTTGATATTACTCAAAGTGGATAACTTTCCACCTGAAGGGGGCAACGATTTCCATGCCAAGATACCTATGGCCATAATCTGATTAAGTACTTCTTTAGACAACCTTGCTTGGGCTATGTTAGATTCGTATTCCCCATCTCCTTTTAATGCCACAGATCCCACTGTCCTGAGCTGTGCATCATAAGAGGTTTTGTTTTCTGCTGACTGTAGTCTAGCCAACTTATCATACTCTGCCAACCACAGGAGGAACTCTCCTTTGCAAGCCTTTGCAACCATTCTCCAATCATATGATGTCACCCACCTTCCAGCCAAGGCATCTAGCAGGGTGAGTGTATAGGGGGAGGTAGGCCCATAATCATGACAAGCTTCTTTCATCTCTTTCAGTAGCTTATATGGGACTGGTTCCCATTTTCCCTCTTCCTCACTTCCCCCGTCTGTTTTGGTAAAGACTACTGGAAAGGCCATAGAGAATTCCAAGGCCCCCTGTTGTTCCGCTTTTCTTCTAGCCTCTGGCCCCCCTGAAGGGGTTTTCTCCAAGGAGCACGCTCTGTATATTTTGCATGCGTCTGCTTCAAAAGCTGCTTTGTCTCAGAAAACTCTTTATCTTCCTCAGCCTCAGGCAATGCTCTGGGAGGCTTTGGGGGCAAAGTGGGGGAACTCCTGGGCCCTGGGAGGCACAAATGGAGGTGGCGGTGATCGCCTTAAGTCAGAAAGTGATGGATAAATTTTTAAAGGTTTTCGTAGAGGAGGAGGGGCCTCGCTAGGGCGCCTGGCTGCAGCGTCCTGCAAGTCCTCCCTCTCCTCTGGAGGTAGAACACAGTCTCCCTCCTTGTGTGTGTGTGTGTGTGTGTGTGTCAATGGCAGAAAACATGATCTGCGCAGAAGGCAGAGACTCACCATCCACTGCTATAGCCTCTCCCATAGGCTGTCTAACAGCCTCATGCTGAGGGTCCAGGACGTCCCTAATCATATTCCACAGAGCAAAATCATCTACAGGAAACTTTTCTGGCCCATGCAAAATATAAAACAAATGTAACTGATCTCCAAACTTAGTCCAGATTTCTAGTTTTACGGTACCCTCCTCAGGAAACCATGGACATTGCTCTTGGACAAAAATTAGAAATTTAGACAGTCTTCCTATGCTTACTTTAATGCCTCTATGGGCTAACATGTGAAGTAGTATTTCAATAAACATTTGTCTATTCTTGGATGCAGAGAGACCCATTATCCTAGAAAATATTCTTATTCCTTCTGTACCCTCCTCACCCTGCCTAAACTGCAGAGGGGTGCCGGCCACCCACAGGAACAATCCTAACTGCTCCGCATTGCAGTCATGAAGTTACTTAACCTTCAGATGTCCCTCTTCAAGGGTGCCACTTGCCAGAGTCCAGCTCCAGCAGCCAGGGAATCAGCCTGAAGGGGTGAGCAGTGTTGGCGGACGATGATGTAGCCTCTGACTCACAGTACGGAACTACATGTTTATTTCAAGCTACAGGTTTTCTTTTATACTTTGACAAAAGCATTAGGTCAGAGGTTTGAGCTACTTTTGCCATAAATATTTCCCTCACAAACAGGTCTCAGAACACAATCCTTCCCATAGCCTCAAGCTGTAGCCTACATGCTCATCCTGGGACATTCTTTGTAAAGATCTTTGAACAAATGTCAATAGTTATTTTATAGATTATTTTCTGGGCACAACTGCAGAAGGCTTTGTGCTTTCTCATGCTTCTCTCAAGCACCTTAACATTCTTTCCAGCCAATTCAACCGAAGAAAGGAAAGAACAAGTCAGAATCACAAGGCCTATCTCCTTCATCCCAGGACCGTGCCTGTGAGATGAGGAGAAGGGGTTGGGGCCATGCCTCCATTTTGTTAGTAATGCCTAATGTGGCTCCTGACATCCAACACCACAGTTCAAAAGCATCGATTCTTCGGCACTCAGCTTTCTTCACAGTCCAACTCTCATATCCATATATGACCACTGGAAAAACCATAGCCTTGACTCGGTGGATCTTTGTTGGCAAAGTAAAAATAAAGACAAATTTACAAAATTGTTTTTATTTAAATTCACTAAAACCAATTAGAGTGCAAAATTTAAAAATTGATTCTACTAAAAAATCAATAGGAATTAAATACCAAGAAACAACTTTACTAGGAATTGTGAATAAACCAACACTTTAGTGAAAGACATAAAATAATTTTTAAATTAAACAAAAGGTTATTTGAACATATCACTTTCTCCCAAGTTGCTAAGTTGAATGCTATTCCAAGTAAAGTCCCAGTAGAAATATTTTTGGGGAAATTGTTGCAGATTCCTATTTCTAGGAATCTTTAAAAGGCTTGTAAAGGAGTCTCTCCTCAGCCATCATTTGGTCTAAATATCATTGAAAAGAGAAATGAAAATATTCAAGAAATTAAATAAATAACAAGAATACTGTAATAAAATGTCCTATAATGCCATAATAATGAAATAGTTTGGTGCTGGCATTAGTATTGACAGATGAATCAATATATTTATACAAAATTTTCCCCGAGGTTGAATTCCTTGAGCACATACATCTTTTCACTAACAGGGACTCTGAAAATTCTCAGTCCAGGCCAGTGATTTATCAAAATTACAGATCCTACAAATTGTCAAGGAAGTCTTCTTAGAAAGCAGTGCTATTTTTGCAGTTTTTCATGTAACTGTTCTCTTTTCATGTAACTGTTCCATATATTGAAAGTCAATTATTCTTTGCCATAGGATGCTTTTAAATAATTTGGTTTGGGGCTTTTCTTTTCTTTGATTTTATGTTTATTAATTTTTTATTTATATAATTGAAAAGGAATTATAGATTTAACCCTTAAATATTTCAGTTTGGGGAACATGATAAACAGAGACTGTTTTCAGTGCAGTGTTATATCTAGTATTTATTATTTTATGGAATTCAATTTATTTTTCAAAGATTTTTACTGATGTATAGTTGATATACAATATTGTTACGGGTGTGTAACATAGTGATTCATGATTAAAGATTATAATCCATTTATTGGAGAAGGAAATGGCAACCCAATCCAGTATTCTTGCCTGGAGAATACCATGGACAGAGGAGCCTGGTGGGCTACAGTCCATGAGGTTGCAAAAATCTGGACACGACTGAGCAATTAACACATACACCATTTGTAGCTGTTAAAAAATATTGTCTATATTCCCCATGTTGTACAAGATGTCTTCATAGCTTACTTTATAATTATAAATCAATCATGTATAAATTAATTCTCTACCCCTATTTTGCCCTTCCCTCCTTTCCTCTCCCTGTCCCTTTCCCCTTGGGAGAATGATCTTTAAAAGTCTTTTAAAGGAGTCACTTCTTGGCTTTGATTTAGTGCACAGAACACCATTGAGAATAATACATAGAAGCAACTAGAACTGGATATATTAGAAAGGACTTAGGTTAAGAAGGGCACATTTAAATGATGATTTGTCAAGTCATTTGAGGAGCAAACATAAAATCTCTGTCTGCTCCATCTTCTGATTCATCACTTTTCATATCACTGTTTTTCTCTGAAGCCTAGGAAATCTCAAAGGTGGCCACAAACTAATATTAACAATTTAATATGAATAAGTTGAGATTCCTGAGCAAACGTCCCAGTGAAAGTCATTTCTAATGAACTAAGGGTGTACTCTCTTCAGCAGCCACATCTATTATGAACAGATTTTGAGATCCTGATCCCCAACATGATTCCCTAAGGAACAGGTTAGTCAAAGGATGATTTTTCAGAGGATATTTTGTTCCAGGGAGGCTCATTTTAAAAGGGATAAGGGAAAAGGGAAGTTCCATTCATCAGTGGTGGACATTTGTGGAGAACAGTGTTTCAGCACAGAGAGGGAATCCTCACTAGAAAAAATCATGTTGCTAAATTCCAGAAAAATATAATTTTCAGGAAATTATAACATAAAAATATATACAAATTATATACAATATAATTATGATAATATATTAATTATTATAATATAATAATATATAATATATAAGACTATATAAGTTCAGTTCAGTCTCTCAGTAGTGTCCAACTCTTTATGACCCATGAATCGCAACATGTCAGGCCTCTCTGTCCAGCACCAACTCCTGGAGTTCTCTCAAACTTATGTCAAAGGAGTAGGTGATGCCATCAGCCATCTCATCTTCTGTCTATATAAGAATATATATAATATTATATTATATATAATAATTATAATGGTATAAAATATATCATATATTTATAATATATAAAATTTGATATATTTATAAATTATATATTATATATATTTATATTATATAAATGTATATATTTATAAATTATATATTTGTGATGCATAATATATTTCAAATCCTGAAAGATGATGCTGTGAGAGTGCTGCACTCAATATGCCAGCAAATTTGGAAAACTCAGCAGTGGCCACAGGACTGGAAAAGGTCAGTTTTCATTCCAATTCCAATGAAAGGCAATGTCAAAGAATGCTCAAACTACTGCACAGTTGCACTCATCTCACATGCTAATAAAGTAATTCTCAAAATTCTGCAAGCCAGGCTTCAGCAATACGTGAACCGTGAACTTCCTGATGTTCAAGCTGGTTTTCGAAAAGGCAGAGGAACCAGAGATCAAATTGCCAACATCTGCTGATCATGGAAAAAGCAAGAGAGTTCCAGAAAAACATCTATTTCTGCTTTATTGACTATGCCAAAGACTTTGACTGTGTGGATCACAATCAACTGTGGAAAATTCTGAAAAAGATGGGAATACCAGACCACCTAACCTGCCTCTTGAGAAATCTGGATGCAGGTCAGGAAGCAACAGTTAGAACTGGACATGGAATAACAGACTGGTTTCAAATAGGAAAAAGAGTATGTCAAGGCTGTATATTGTCACCCTGCTTATTTAACTTCTGTGCAGAGTACATCATGAGAAACGCTGGACTGGAAGAAACACAAGCTGGAATCAAGATTGCAGGGAGAAATATCAATAACGTCAGATATGCAGATGATACCACCCTTGTGGCTGAAAGTGAAGAGGAACTAAAAAGCCTCTTGATGAAAGTGAAAGTGGATAGTGAAAAAGTTGGCTTAAAGCTCAACATTCAGAAAACGAAGATCATGGCATCTGGTCCCATCACTTCATGGGAAATAGATGGGGAAACAGTGGAAACAGTGTCAGACTTTATTTTTGGGGCCTCCAAAACCACTGCAGATGGTGACTGCAGCCATGAAATTAAAAGACGCTTACTCCTTGGAAGAAAAGTTATGAGCAATCTAGATAGTATATTCAAAAGCAGAGACATTACTTTGCCAACAAAGGTCCGTCTATTCAAGGCTATGGTTTTTCCATTGGTCATGTATAGATGTGAGAGTTGGACTGTGAAGAAGGCTGAGCACCAAAAAATTGATGCTTTTGAACTGTGGTGTTGGAGAAGACTCTTGAGAGTCCCTTGGACTGCAAGGAGATCCAACCAGTCCATTCTGAAGGAGATCAACCCTGGGATTTCTTTGGAAGGAATGATGCTAAAGCTGAAACTCCAGTACTTTGGCCACCTCATGCGAAGAGTTGACTCATTGGAAAAGACTCTGATGCTCGGAGGGATTGTGGGCAGGAGGAGAAGGGGACGACACAGGATGAGATGGCTGGATGGCATCATGGATTCGATGGACGTGAGTCTGTGTGAACTCCGGGAGCTGGTGATGGACAGGGAGGCCTGGCGTGCTGCGATTCATGGGGTTGCAAAGCATCAGACATGACTGACTGACTGAACTGAACTGAACTGATTGCATTTCAGACTTTTCTGTTGATTATAATGGCTTCTCCATTTTTTTTCTATGAGATTCTTGCCCACAGTAGTAGATATAATGGTCACCTGAAATAAATTCACCCATTCCTGTCCATTTCGTTCACTGATTCCTAAGATGTCAATGTTTACTCTTGCCATCTCCTGCCTGACCATGTCTAGTTCACCTTGATTCACAGACCTAACATTCCAGATTCCTATATAGGACTGTTCTTCACAGCATCAGATTTTACTTTCAGCACCAGACATATCCACAACTGAGCATCATTTATGCTTTGGTCCAGCTGCTTCATTCTTTCTGGAGCTATTAGTAATTGTCCTCCACTCTTCCCTATTAGCATGTTAGACTCCTTTTGACCTGGGTTCTCATCTTCTACTGTCATATCTTTTTACCTTTTTATACTGTTCATGGGGTTCTCGCAGCAAGAAGTACTGGAATGGTTTGCAGTTCTGTCCTCCAATGGACCATGTTTTATCAGAAGTCTCCACCATGACCCTTTTTGGGTGGCCATACATGGCATAGTTCATAACTTCATTGAGTTACCCAAGCCCCTTCTCCATGAAAAGGCAGTGATCCTTGAAGGTGTTCCTTTTCTCAAAAGGACACTTAGAAGGATGAGGGCTCACCTTAATCCAGTATGACCTCAGCTCCTCTTGATTACATCTATAAAGACCCTAGCTCCAAATAAAGTTACAAGTATTAAGGATTAGGACTTAAACATATATCTTGGGGGAACCCAATTCAATCCACAAGAGGCAAATAGAGGGCGTTGATGTTGGTACTGAAAAAGAAGCAACTAGCAGCCTGCAGGAAGGAGGGACGATCTTTCAGAGAAAGTGATGCAGGAGCCAGATTTTGAAAGATAGGCAGGTATTTGCCATCTAAAGAGCAAAGGGGAGGCCATTTACACAGATATCACAGCATATGCTATAACACAGGCACACTACAGGAATGACAAGTTTTGTATAGTGAAGCATAAGGCATGCAGTGTCAAAGCTTTGGGGAAAGAGACTAGACATGCAGACTGATACCAGCTTGTAAAGGACTCTTACAGCCTTGCCCAAGAATTGGTCTTCATCCTGAAGAAAATGGGAATCTGTTGAGGTTTAGATGTAGGGAAGGAGTGAAATCAATTTGTGTTTGAGAGATGTCTTTGTGCAGCTGTGAGGATGGATAGCAGGATGCAGGAAGAAGTTTAGGGCACTTACTTGGTTTCATGGCTGTTGTAATTGTCCAGGTAAGAGGGAATGAGGGAACAGGCTAAGGATGTGGACAAGGAAGAGGGCAGAAAAGAGGAAGACTTTGGGGGCAGAGTTGATTAGACTTAATGAGGAAGGAGTAATTTGCTGGATTTTCTATAGTAGGAAGCCAAGTAGATGGTGAGATCAGTATCTATGACAGAGAAAAAGAAATGAGGGGTTTTGGTGAAAAGACAGTGGGTCAGTTTTGATCATGTTGAATTTGAAGGACTGGTGGACATCCACGTGGAGCTGTCAGGTATGAATTTGCATCAGTGTCAGGGTCTGGAGCTCTTAGTCTGGAAATAACTGAGAATTGTCCTGAGAACGTTATATTGCTGATGAAGACTTTGGGCCTTCATCTGGGGGAAATGCATAGTATGTATAGGTTTCCTTTTAGTTTTCTCATTGATCTTTTGCCTGGGTGCAAATTTTGTTAATGGAAGTGAGAAGGTAACTGGTTTGTAAGATTGGCACACACTAAGTATCTTCTGTGTAGCCAAAAGCAGTTTTAAAATTTGGGGTCAGAGGTAGCCCTAGGACTGAGTGGAGAATCTGACTTTAGCTTCTCTGGCTTGTGAAGGGTGTTTTGTAAAAAACAAAAAAAATCCTGGATCTTTGTTATACTCCCTTGATTATATAAATATATTTTAAGTGTTGTGGTTCTTTGAGGAACCACCCCAGTAGAAGTGATAAGGCAAGGGACCAACTTAAAAATTTCCCAAAACAATTCACATGAGATTTTATCTGCATACTTTTCTAAAAATACCATTGTCATGAACTTTCAGTGTGTAACAAAACTTCATAAGTTTGGCATATAAAGGACTGTTCTCCGTACTTGAGATCACATATGCTGGGGAGCCCTTGAGAGCTTAGCTAGATTTAAGATTTTCAAACTGTGCTCTGGGGACGCTAACATTCTGCAGGGGAATATGTAAAGGAGAAGGCTGAGTTTTAGAAAATCTGCATGATTTTTCTTCTACCCAGAATTATTTAGTTATCCTCTCTTCTTTCTCTAAATGTGTTCCTTTATTTACAGGTAACCTTTTTATTTATGGATCCATAGCTTTGTTTATTCCCTTCCTTCCATCCTGTGGGTGTCCTTCAACCCTTCTTTTTGCCTCTACCTGGCTGCTTCTACAATTGCCCGCAGTTTTCTTGGAGCCTAAGGCATAGTGTTCTCATTAAAAACAATCATCAGGTGCTAAAGATAGCTATTAAAGGCAAACAACATGCTTGAAAGATGCTTGAAACTTCCTCTATAACGTGATTAAAGGAATTTAACAACAGCTTTGATAAAGGTAGGGCTTTTGAAGAGAAAATGGGCAGCTGAGGGCTTTCATATCTGCTGGAAGATGTACAATGCATTTATGTGGAGTGAAATGATTCGTGACTATTAGAAGTACTGGCCAGCTTGTCTAGTTCTCAAAGTTTTTAAGTATGAAAGTTTTAGAATGTGAGACATAGCTTGCCTACAGAATATAAAGATTGGATATTGACAAAAGCAATTTATAGACAACTAGTTCCTGGATGTGACTGTATGAGATGTCAGTGGCCCAAATGAAAAAATGCATCCATGCATGTTTCCGTATTAAATCCATTTCTTTCTAAACTATACTATCCACTAGTCACTAATTTTATAGTTTTCTAAATTACTTTTCCTGTCTGGTGTGCACATTTCAGATCAGTTACTCGTGGGTGGGAACGTTTAACAGTGAACTTCCTTTTTTTATTCCTGCCATTCCCTTCTGAAAGTAAGACTACTGGGCTTGGGAGAGCAGAATTCTGTTTCCTTTTTGGCTGTGGTTGTTCTTGACTGTTTCCTTTAGATAGAACAGACCACTGCTTGCCCTTAGGCATTTTCACATATGCTGCTGCTGCTGCTAAGTCATTTCAGTCATGTCTGACTCTGTGTGACCCCATAGACGGCAGCCCACCAGGCTCCCCCGTCCCTGGGATTCTCCAGGCAAGAACACTGGAGTGGGCTGCCATTTCCTTCTCCAATGCATGAAAGTGAAAAGTGAAAGTGAAGTTGCTCAGTCGTGTCCGACTCTTAGTAACCCCATAGACTGCAGCCTACCAGGCTCCTCTGTCCATGGGATTTTCCAGGCAAGAGTACTAGAGTAGGTTGCCATTACCTTCTCCGATTTTCATATATTCTGCCCTATTTATAGGATCTCAGCTTTGAAATGGGGCTTGTGCTATAGGAGGAAGAACATAGGTGTTGGAAACATGGTTTGGTTGAAAGTCCTCTTTTCTATTGTCAGTTTAATGGGCAGGAAAGCAAATTTTCCCAAGCCTCTATTTCTGTCTATAACATGAGGTAGAGAGATCCTGAGCTCAAAAGGGTTGTATTTACCTCCTAACACAGTGACTGTTACCAGCGTGTTGAGAATAGGTAGCTTCTCAATGAATGGTAGTTTTTCCTTCCTACCCCTAAGAATTAGTGTTGGCTGTAACATGTTCAGTGTGGAATCTTTGAAGGTTATTTTAAGGCTAGCTTAAATAAAACACCTATAATATGCTTCTGTTCATATTGGAAAATTATATTAGTGCTTCATTTCTGAAAGGATATGTTTAGACCTTGATGAACTCAAGGACTTTCCTTTCCTTGGCTCTTACCACTTCCACCAAAAAAGTTGGAAGTCAAGAAGGGAAATGAGCTTTATTTCACAAGGAGGAGAGGAGTCACTCAAGTTCAAGCACTCTGATGGGGCCACATTTTCAAAGGCAGATATGTCAGAGGGGCTGAAGTCCTGTGTGAAGATAATGTTGCTCCTCTCTTTGTGTCCTTCCATCTAGAAGAATAAGCAACAATGGGAGAAGGAAGCCTCCTTCTCTCTGTTTTAAACTCCCTGCTTAACCTCTTACCTTGGCCTGAAAAGACCTGAAATAGGTGGGTTAATAATGCATCAACTTCTCTTTCAGTCTTTGTTCCCATCTGCTCTTCTCTGGTTTGGGAATAGATTATCCATGTGATATACCACCCTGTGTGTAAGATCTCAGGCTTAGTTGGAGTCAGCCAGGGAAACCAACAAAGCATGCTTCACACTCTGTTCATTTTCATCCCTGCCAGCCACCCTTGCTTGAGTAGCAGAGATCTCCATGTAGACTGGTCAAGTTTATTGGACTTGTTTGCTGGGCTTTGGGACCAAAGCCTCCAACTCTGTGATTGGGAACTTGTTTGTTTCATTTGTACAACTTTCTAAGTTGCATTTTCTAACTGTTTGTAAGCTGATCAGATGCTGCTTCTCCCACTGCAATCTTACAAAGTATACACTTGACTATGCTTTCTCAGTAAGGATACGTTGGCGATAACCATCCACATTTTCTTTATAAGTATACTAACTTATTTCCTGAAGCACACATTTGCTAGATTTGAGGTGAATTTCTGTGGATCAGAATGCAGCTAACTCACCCATGAGGGGCTGGAAAGCAGGACTGGAACTATACTGATATTATTTTCTGAGTGAGTTAACTAGTTATAGATGGTCTGGATGCATGTAAGTATGGGCAAGGTGGGTGTCCTGGTGAAGGAGAGATTCACTTAGCCATCAACTTATCCTATCCAGTTATTTTGGCTGTTAAGATAACAAGAATATTCTTTTTTAGTAAAGGTATTGATGGGAACACAGTATCATAGGTTGGCTTGTGTTCTGTAGTCACGTCTCCAAACCATTGCCTAACCCATATGCACACACACATTCCCAGACCTTTAGGCTAGGTTAGGTCCTCATTGTCTGAGAAAAGTCACCCAGTGCTGGGTCCCTGCTCTCGGCCTGCTGTCCCTGGAGTGCAATTATAACAGCCTTTCTCCATATGTCCGTTCTCCTGATTGACAGAAAGATACTTTCACCAGCAAGGAATCCTAAATTCCTTGAATCCCTATATAAAATTCCAGCAATGTGTAACTCATTGTGCTGTTCATACCTGGCTACTTTAAGACACCAGAAACATGAAAACATGACCTTAGGAACCCTCATATTTATGAGGCATAAGACTTAAGTTTTGAGTCCAACATGAGACATGCAGAATAACATTGCAGACTGTCTGAAGTAGATGGAATAAATCTACTCATCCTTTAACATGAAACCCTGCCAATGCCATGCTTCAGTTTAGCCATTTCCTTCTCTAGGGATCAATACTCATTTGATGTCTCTTTTGTGGAAGCATCAAATCTGGATTGTATTCCTCTAAAAGCAGTAGTTTGCAAACTTGCATACAAATGTTACCACTTGGAGAGCTTTATGCACTCCTGATACACAGGTTGCACTCCGGACCCACTATTTATTATCATTTTCTCAGTGGCAGGAAGCTGACATCATTATTTTTTAAAGCTTGCAGATGATTCCAACATACAGTCAAGGCGGAGAAGCATTTCTGTAAAGACACTATAGCTTACAAATATTCTCCTTAAACTTTATTACCTGAAGTAGGTATAGCAAATATACTGATTACACCTAAAGTAGAAAAACTAATACTATTTTATTTTCTTTTATTTGAACCTCATGCTTTTAAGATGCAAACTAAGCTAACATAAACTTTTAAATCTCTAGCATATAACTATATAATACATAAACATGGAATATAACATGTTTTAAACTATAGTTTAAAAAAATGAGTACCCACAGTTAACTATCAACTAGACTATTACCAGTTCCATTGAAGCAAAATATTTTTTCCTCAATTCTAATCTTTCTTCCCTCATGAATTTGATGGTCATAATTTCTTTGCTTTTTTCAAGTGTAATTATACTACATCTGCATGTATCATTAAACAATATAGTTTGTTTACTTTGAAGCTTTATGAAGATCATATTATACTATATATAGTAGTTTTTAATTACTTTACTTTCAATATTATGTTGCTAAGAATCATCCATGTAGCCATAATTCATTCACTTACTACTATTGTGAGAATTCATTTTTCCCTATGTACGTACATAACTGGACATAGACCTGGCTACAATTTCCTATTTTCACATTTTTTTTGAAGTTGCTAATGACAATGCTTTGAACATATAGCCTAATACAGTTTCTCTGCTTAAAGTATGGGAGCAGATACTATGGATTGGCATGTTTTTCACTTATCTTCCTTTTATTTACACTTATTCATCTGCCTTCTTATTTAGTAGAGCCTATCCCATGGACAAAGGAGCCTGGTAGGCTGCAGTCCATGGGGTCACTAAGAGTCGGACACGACTGAGTGACTTCGCTTTCACTTTTCACTTTCATGCATTGGAGAAGGAAACAGCAACTCACTCCAGTGTTTTCGCCTGGAGAATCCCAGGGATGGGGGAGCCTGGTGGGCTAACGTATATGGGGTCACACAGAGTGGACACAACTGAAGTGACTTAGCAGCAGCAGCAGCCACAGCAGCAGCAGCAGCAGCAGCAGCAGAAGAAGAAGAAGAAGAAGAAGAAGAAGAAAGAGAACAGATGTACCTCCTAGGTTTCCTTGCAACCAAGAGTTCTGGGATGGGTTTCTCTGTCAGATATACTCATAGGAGACTTCAATTCACAACTGATCTCAGTGGAGAGATCTATTTTATTGATGGCTCTTAGCAGAGGCCACACCTCTTTTCTGGGGGTGGCAGCATCTCACCTTGGCATGTGCTTTCTTGTGGTAGGTGCTGGTGTGATTCAGGAGCTGGCAGCTGTAGGGGAAGCCGCCTGAGGTACTTGCAAAGTGGTTTCTTGCTGTGTCAGCTCAGTTTTGTGCTATCACTTTCCATTCCTGGAAGCCGAGCCTATAATCTGATACTTCTGTTAGCTCAATGATTATATAAGCCATTTATTCCACTCAGCTCAGCTGCTCAGTCATATCTGACTCTTTGTGACTGCCTGGACTGCAGCACACCAGGCCTCCCTGTCCATCACCAACTCCCAGAGCTTGCTTAAACACATGTCCATTGAGTCAGTGATGCCATCCAACCATCTCATCCTTTGTCATCCCCTTCTTCTCCTGCCTTTTATTAACCAGAATCAATTCTTTGTCCTTAAGCAATTTCAGTGTAATCTTAACTCTTTCTATTGGAATCCTCACAATGCCAAAATCAATACTGAGCATGGTACAGGCCACAGACTCTCAAGGAAATGTGAATATATAACTGGTTTCTAACCTAGTTATATTTGAAGGCTTTAAAGATATCACTAGGACCAGAGGATGGAACACCAAAACTATAGTGTATCATGGTAAAATATATACTTGAACACCTGGAATGAAGTGTGTATTTAAAAAATGGTTTTGTTAGGATAAATTGTTTCTAAGATGAAATACTATGGCAAGAAGGTGGAATATAAAGACTATAGGTGCGCTGTATATATCTAACTGCACTAGACAGCTTAAAAAATGGCAGGACTAAGGTTTTAAATCCAAGACAGGATCTCAAGTGCTAGAGAGCCTCCACTGCTGCACAGAAGATATCTCTGATCCCTTTTAGATCCCTTTTAGAGCCAACATATCCCCAAGTCAGATGCTGAATCTAACATTACATTTTGTTGAATTAATGTGTAGGTTGAATTTATACTTTGCCAGTTCTCTTAAGGGGAAGTTAAGATATCAATGGGGAAAATGTAAGAGCCCAAGAATCAGAAGATGAATATTTTGTAAATTCAGATGTTTTTAAGTGCCCCAAACTTTCCAACCCCACCAAGTCTCCTTGAAGCAGACGAATCATCCTCCTTTGTTGGTTAAGTTGTTCTAGTTCCTAAAGAACTTTAAGGACCTCACTTGTGCCAGCTGCCTTGAAATGAGATGCAGTTCCATGTCATAGCCCACACATGCCACTTGGCATTGCTACCCGACCTATAACTGGAGTCCAAGTCAAGCAGGCCTCAAGGGGCAAGTACAGGGTAAACCATATAAGTAGAGGCTTAGACTCAAGAGAATTATATATATTATATTAGCAATATGCTTATTTGGTATTCTTGCCTGGGAAATCCCTTGGACAGAGGAGCTTGGTGAGCTGCATCCCATGAGGTCGCAAAGAGTTGGGCACGACTGAGGCGACTAAAACACAGACATGCTACTAATGTCAGTGGGCAGAGCCCTGAGTGTGTGTGTGAGAATGTATTCCAAAAGCAGCAGACTGCGTTCATTGAACAGAAGTCTGCTTGAATCATCAGTATATAGAAGTCCTGGTATCACACTGATTCACATATCCAGGGGAAGTGGGATTAAAAGGTCTTGTGGTGATACTTCAAGTACATAAAGCACTCCTTGCCTTTCTCAAAGAGAGCTGAAGCCACTGACTGATGTAACTACATCCTGAGAAAAGGACAATATCTACAACTTTTGGGGTCTTATTAGGGACTGAGAATACCACTGCAGTCCATTAGTGGTGGGGACTTGAGTGGGTCAGGTGATTAAAACATTTTGGCTTGATTGTTTTTCGTGGAGGACTGAGTAGATTTGTGATGCTAGAATAATTTCCCAGTGTCTGGGATGTGTGACTGGATTAGACAGATGCAACAACCACAGAATTCCTTCCATTTGCTTTCTGATTCATGGAGCAAGGTTTATTTTGATTGAACTTATTGAAAACCTCTGAAATTACCCTCACCTACCAAAAGAGTAAAACAATTCCCAAACTCAGGGAGAGTCACAGAAAATTAGTGTCACCATAAAGGCTACAAGAGCAGTTATTTTTATAGCATGTGCATTTAGTTTGCCTTTTTGCCTTGGGCAGAATAAATTTGGATCCTGGAAAATTATAGTAGATTGTTATAAACCTAATCATGTGGTGATTATGATGGTATCTGCTGTTTCAGTTGACATCTCTCACAAGAACAAGTCAATATGACTCCTGACACTTACAGACAACTATTAATCTGGCAGAACCCTTTTTCTTTTTTTCTTCTATTTTAATAAGTAGAGAACAGATATTTTGGTTTTTCTTAGCAGGGGCCAAGGTATATCTTCATTATTCCTCAGAGCCATGTCAATTCTCAATTCTTAGTCACTATTTGGTTTGTAATGGCCTTGTTACCTTAGTGTCTCAAAGAACGTAATGTTTATCTACCATCTTGATGAAATCATGCTGATTGGACTTGATGATTGGTAATTAGTAAAAATATTCTGGTTTCCCTCATAGCTCAGTCGATAAAGAATCTGTTTGCAATGCAGGAGACCCAGGTTTGATTCCTGAATTGGGAAGATCCTCTGGAAAAGGAAATGACAACCCACTCCAGTATTCTTGCCTGGAATATCCCATGGACAGAGGAGCTTGGCAGGCTGATCTTTGGGGTTGCAAGAGTTGGAAATGACTGAGCGACTAAGCACACATACAAGAATATTTTATGCTTCAATAAGATACTTGTCAGAGTGGGAATAAATTGGTGAAAATTTATGAACCTTCTACATCAGGAAATGTTCTGGATCCAGTAGTTCAGAGCCAGCTGTGATATCTTCTCCAAAGCAAAAAGGAAATTGCTGCATCTCAAATCTCCCATCACTGAGAAATAAATCCAAAGCTTTTTGGTTCTCTATGGATATTTTAAGCAACATCTGACATGTTTGGGTGTACTGCTTGTCTAGTTATGAAATAATCTCTGAAATTTCCAATTTGAATGGCACATAGAATAAGAGAAGTGTCTTCAGGTTGTTTATGTTGCTGTGGGAAACACTGGCTGCTTAATCTTGATAATGTAGTGGGTTCCATGATCTTGGCATGTTTGTGGCAGCTCACATTGCTTTCTTGGGTCTGAGCATGCCCTAAAAGAAGTCTCGCAGTGAAGACCCCTAGGGCTTTTGAGCAAATATATGCCATATTTCTATTTCATGGGAAACAGATGGGGAAACAGTGGAAACAGTATCAGACTTTATTTTTGGGGGGCTCCAAAATCACTGCAGATGGTGACTGCAGCCATGAAATTATGGCAATGATGACCCTGTATGCAGGACAGCAAAAAAGACACAGATGTGTATAACGGACTTTTGGACTCAGTGGGAGAGGGAGAGGGTGAGATGACTTGGGAGAATGGTATTGAAACATGTATAATATCATGCAAGAATCGAATTGCCAGTCTATATCCGATGCAGGATATGGCACGCTTGGGGCTGGTACGTGGGGATGACCTAGAGAGATGTTGTGGGAAGGGGGGTGGGAGGGGGGTTCAGGTTTGGGAACACATGTACACCCGTGGTGGATTCATGTCAATGTATGGCAAAACCAATACAGAATTGTAAAGTAAAATAAAAAATAAATAAATTTAAAAAAAAATAAAAAATAAAAAAAAATAAATCATCCAACAACATATAAAAAAAAAAAAGAAAGAAAAGAAAAGTTATGACCAACCTAGATAGCATATTCAAAAGCAGAGACATTACTTTGACGACTAAGGTCCGTCTAGTCAAGGCTATGGTTTTTCCTGTGGTCATGTATGGATGTGAGAGTTGGACTGTGAAGAAAGCTGAGTGCCGAAGAATTGATGCTTTTGAACTGTGCTGTTGGAGAAGACTCTTGAGAGTCCCTTGGACTGTAAGGAGATCCAACCAGTCCATTCTGAAGGAGATCAATGCTGGGATTTCTTTGGAAGGAATGATGCTAAAGGTGAAACTCCAGTACTTTGGCAACCTCATGCGAAGAGTTGACTCATTGGAAAAGACTCTGATGCTGGGAGGGATTGGGGGCAGGAGGAGAAGGGGACGACAGAGGATGAGATGGCTGGATGGCATCACTGACTCGATGGACGTGAGTCTGAGTGAACTCTGGGAGTTTGTGATGGACAGGGAGGCCTGGTGTGCTGCGATTCATGAGGTCGCAAAGAGTCGGACATGCCTGAGTAACTGAACTGAACTGATACCATATTAGTTAAATAATGATTTTCTTTTTGAGAAACCAGAACTTCCTATCATGAATGCTCAAGTAACCAGGAGAACAAAACTGCCCATCACAAAATGGGAATTATTTTATTCATGAGGCCTTAGATTTGGTGTGCTTGGCAGTGCTCTATCACCAAGAGGAGGCATCAAGGTGTGATCTGAGAAGGACTCAGGCACAAATTTGGTGCATGTTCTTGTAGTTCACACTCTCAGGGATACTTCTGTATTTCTTTCTCACCCTTAGCCTATACCTACAGCCTATGTAGAGTTCTACATGACCAGTAGGCTAGCAAGAACCATTTTAGCATGGTTTTTACGTGGTTACATCTGCTAAAGTAAGCTGTTACAATGTTAAGCTGCTACAGCCCCACTTAGGAGTAGCTCTGAAAAATGCTAGAGAAAAGAAAATCCTCTCTTTCATTGGGTTGAACATCAGGGAATATATCTGATTATTTGTTTTGCCTAAAGGGAGAGCTGTGCAGAAGCATGAATGCATTCCAGTTTGGGAGCTCAGAATAATGCTTTAGTAAAAAGAATAAAATTGGAAGATTTGCAACAAAGAGAACTGAGGAAAAGTATGATATGGATAAAACTTTCATAGTCACAGCATGGAAGAACATGCTTGGCCCAAATGAATGTTTACCAAATCTTCCTCTGCAAAGGAAAAAAAAAAATCAGTAGAGACATAGTAGATCTGAATTGCACTATTGGCAACTTTGACCTTAATAATAATTATAAAACACTGGTTAATAACTGCAAAATACACATTCTTCTGAACTGTACATGGTTAATTATACAAAAAAGACTGTATTGTAGGCAATAAAGTAAGTCTCAACCAATTTAAAAGAATTGAAATTGTACATAGAATATTTTCTGACCATTTCGAAATCAGATAAAATATCAACAACATTAAAGTACCTTGGGAAACATCACCCAATACATGGAAATTAAATAACATGCTTCTAAGTAATGTATGAATCAAGGAATTAATCATAGGAAACTAGAAAATATTTTAGACAATCTATGAATCTAGATAATAAAAATATCAAAATTTGTGGGATTCAGTAACAGTAGTGCTTAGAAGAAAATTTATATTTCTAAATGCTTATACTAGAAATGAAAAAAAGGCCTAAAATCCATTGACCTAACTTCCAGCTTAGGAAACTACAGAAAGAAGAGCAAAGTAAATCTATTGTAAGTAAAAACAAAAGAAATAATAATAAATGCAAAAATCACTGAGATAGAAAACAAGCAACAGAAAAAGCCAAAATCTGGTTCTTTTAAAAGTTCAATAAAATTGAGAAACCCCTAGTAGATTGATTGTTTGAGAGAGAAAGAAGAAAGGAGGGGAGTAAGGAAGATGAGAGGAAGAGCCCAAATTATCAATACCTGGCTTGAAAGAAAAGTTTCACATTAGAATTTACAAATCAATTGGTGAAGAATTAACACTAAAATAACATACATTCTTGATATTCAATAAATGTGGCTTTATTTAGTTCTTTAATATGTGCTTAGTCTCTCAGTCATGTCCGACTCTTTGTAACCCCTGCCAGACTCCTCTGTCCATGGGATTCTCCAGGCCAAAATTCTGGAGTGGGTTGCCATTTCCTTCTCCAAGGGATCTTCCCAACCCAGGAATTGAATCCAGGTCTCCTGCATTGCAGATGGATTCTTTATGATCTGAGCCACTAGGGAAGCTGTAGTTCTTTAATATATCCCAATAAATATTCCAAATTTTCTCTAGATACCTTTATTATATGTAGATAAGATATCTTCATCTTGTTTTTGTTTGTTGTTGATGTATATAAATATAAATAATTTTGTACATTTATTTTAAAGGTAGCTACATTGCTAAATCCTTTTGTTAATTCTAAGAATCTGACATAGATTTAAACATTTTCCTACATGTTACTCAATGTGTGTTTCATGAACCAGTGTTAGTTCCTGAACTGTTTGTTACTGGTCTGCAGTGAGATAATAAGTTGAGAGTAAGAGGTTAGAAATGTTCATAGTAATTTGATAGGGTAATTATATATTTAAATACCAAGAGATAGCAAGAGTGAACATCAACATTTTAGGAATCAGTAAACTCAAATGGACTGGAAATTGTGAATTTAATTCAGATGGACATTATGTCTATTACTGTGGGCAAGAATCCCTTAGAAGAAATGGGATAATCCCTCATAGTCAACAAAAAAAGTCTGAAATGCAGTACTTGGGTGCAATCTCAAAAATGACAGAATGATCTCTGTTTCCAAGGCAAACCATTCAATATCACAGTAATCCAAGTCTATGGCCCAACCAGTAATGCTGAAGAAGCTGAAATTGAATGGTTCTATGAAAACCTACAAAACCTTCTAGAACTAACACCAAAAAAAATCCTTTTTTTTTTTTTTTTTTTTGTAATGAAAATCCTTTTCATCATAGGGGACTGGAATGCAAAAGTAGGAAGTCAAGAGATACCCGGAGTAACAGGCAAATTTAGTCTTGGAGTGCAAAATGAAGCAGGTCAAAGGCTATTAGAGTTTTACCAGGAGAATGCACTGGTCATAGAAAACATCCTCTTCCAACAACACAAGAGAAGACTCTACACATGGACATCACCAGATGGTCAATACAGAAATCAAGTTGGTTATATTCTTTGCAGCCAAACATGGTTGAAGCTCTATATGGTCAGCAAAAACAAGACTGGGAGCTGACTGTGACTCAGAAAATGAACTCCTTATTGCAAAATTCAGACTTAAATTGAAAAAAAAAAGGGGGGGGGGAAACCACTAGATCATTCAGGTAGGACCTAAATCAAATCCCTTATGATTATACAGTGGAAGTGACAAATAGATTCAAGGGATTAGATCTGATAGACAGAGTGCCTGAAGAACTATGGATGAGGGTTTGTGACATTGTACAAGAGGCAGTGATCAAGACCATCCACAAGAAAAAGAAATGCAAAAAGGCAAAATGATGGCCTGAGGAAGCCTTACAAATAGCTGAGAAAAGGAGAGAAGCAAAAGGCAAAGGAGAAAAGGAAAGATAAAGCCACTTGAATTCAGAATTCCAAAGAATAGCAAGAAGAGATAAGAAAGACTTCCTCAATGATTGAAGTGAAATGAAGTCGCTCAGTAGTGTCCAACTCTTTGCAACCCCATGGATTGTAGGGATTGTAGCCTACCAGGCTCATCCATCCATGGAATTTTCCGGGTAAGAATACTGGAGTGGGCTGCCATTTCCTTCTCCAGGGGATCTTTCCGACCCAGGGATCAAACAGCAGTCTCCTGTATTGCAGACAGATGCTTTACCGTCTGAGCCAAAGGAAAACAATAGAATGGGAAAGACTAGAGATCTCTTCAAGAAAACTAGAGACACCAAGAGAATATTTCATGCAAAGATGTGCTCAAAAAAGGACAGAAATGGTATGGACATAACAGAAGCAGAAGATATTAAGAATAGATGGCAAGAATACATAGAAGAACTATACAAGAAAGATCTTCATGACCTAGATAACCCTAATGGTGTGATCACTCATCTAGAGCCAGACCTCCTGGAATGAGAAGTCATTGGGCTTTAGGAAGCATCGCTATGAGCAAAGCTAGTGAAGGTGATGGAATTCCAGCTGAGCTATTTCAAATCTTAAAAGATGATGCTGTGAAAGTGCTGCACTCAATATGCCAGCAAATTCGGGAAACTCAGCAGTGGCCACAGAACTGGAAAATGTCAGTTTTCATTCCAATCCCAAAGAAAGGCAATGCCAAAAAATAGTCTAACTACCAGAGTTGCTCTCATCTTACAGGCCAGCAATGTAATGCTCAAAATTCTCCAAGCCAGGTTTCAACAGTACATGAACCGTGAACTTCCTGATGTTCAAGCTGGATTTAGAAAAGGCAAAAAAGAGCTCAAATTGCCAACATTGGTTGGATCCTCAAAAAAGCAAGGGAATTCCATAAAAATATCTACTTCTACTTTATTGACTATGCCAAAGCCGTTGACTGGATCAGAATAAACTATGGAAAATTCTGAAAGAGATGGGAATACCAGACCACCTTACCTGCCTCCTGAGAAATCTGTATGCAGGTCAGGAAGCAACAGTTAGATCTGGATATGGAACAACAGAACGGTTCCAAATAGGGAAAGGAGTATGTCAAGGCTTTATATTGTCAGCCTGCTTTTAACTTATATGTAGAGTACATCATGCAAAATGCCGGGCTGAATGAATCACAAGCTGGAATCAAGATTGCCTGGAGAAATATGAATAGCGTCATATATGCAGATGACACCACCATTATGGTAGAAAGCAAAGAAGAACTAAAGAGCCTCTTGATAAAAGTGAAAGAGGTCCCATCACTGCTGGAAAGGGAGGGGACACAGCAACTGGAATGGAGACATTTAGTTGGAATCAGGTAGCTTAAGTGTCTGGAGATTTTAAATTCCACAAGCTTTTGTTGCCAACTGATTCTCTCAACAGAGCATTTCACGCTGTGGCAGCTTGCTGTATCCGAGCAAGTGAGCAAGAAGGCAACAGGAACTGTCAGTGTGAGAGAGCATTAGCCAGTTGTAAGTCACAGTCTTTTGTATCCTTATCATGAAAGTGACATCCCCTCACTACTGCTATATTCTCCTCTTTATAAGTAAGTCACTAGCTTCAGCCCACTTTTATGGGGGATGGGCAGTCACAGGATGTGACTGTCAACAAGTAGGGATCCCTGAGAGTCATGTCAGAATTGCCTACTGCACAAGTGTCTATACAAAATGTATACAGAATTTCATACAAAATTTTATGCAAAATCCAAAAGGAAATTATATATTATTAAGGCTTGTTAATTTACTTGATGAGATTATGAAAGTAAGCACAAAATTAAGGATAGTCATTACTTTTGAGGAGGAAGGAAGGGTGATGATGCCTTTCTAAAAGGTAAAAAGGGACTCCAACTTTATCTGTGATTGTATTTGTCACATTTTATTTCTTTCCCTGTGAAGTAAACAATGAGTAATTTAGTATGCTATTTTTAAACTTTGTGTATATATATTTCATAATAAAAATTTAAGGAGAGATATAATTCTCTCTTTTTTTGCCCCACAGGATCATATTGTGGGGAGGCATTCACTTAGGATAGACGCCAACTTTCTGTTGAAATCTAAGTTGCTCGGTCTCTCCTGATAATTTTCCCTCTTATATCCCTATCTATTGTGCCTTTCTTCCATTAGTCTAGGAGAATGTTGTTGCAATAAAAATAGCAAAAGTCAGTTTATAGACTTGTTCAGACTTTTTTCCCTTCTGAATTGGGCTTGATAAATTGCTCCAGAAACTTTCTTAGTGTATGGGTACCATATCACCAAGAGAACCTCCTAAGATCTTCGTTGTTCATTGTTGTTTGGCTGCTAAATCATTTCTGACTCTTTGAGATCCCATGGGCTGCAGCACTCCAGGCTTCCTTGTCCTTCACTATCTCCTGAAGTTTGCTCAAACTCATGTCCATTGAGTCGGTGATGCCATCCAACCATCTCATCCTCTTGTTTCCCCCTTTTCCTCCTGCCCTCAATCTTTCCCACCATCAGTCTTTTCCAATGTGTCAGCTCTTCACATCAGATGGCCAAATTATTGGAGCTTCAGCATCAGTCCTTCCAATGAATATTCAGGACTGATTTCCTTTAGGATTGACTTGTTGGATCTCCTTGCTGTCGAAGGGACTCTCAACAGTCTTCTCCAGCACCATGGTTTGCAAACATCAATTCTTCTGTGCTCAGCCCTTTATGGTCCAATTCTCACATCCATACATGACTACTGGAAAAACCGTAGCTTTGACTATATGGACCTTTGTCAGCAAAGTGATGTCCCTGCTTTGTAATATGCTGTCTAGGTTTGTCATATCTTTTCTTCCAAGAAACAAGCATCTTTTAATTTCATGGCTGCACTCACCATCCTCAATGATTTTGGAGCCCAAGAAAATAAAATCTGCCACTGTTTCCATTTTTTCCATCTATTTTTCAGGAAGTGGTAGAACCAGATGCCATGATCTTAGTTTTTTGAATATTGAGTTTTAAGCCAGCTTTTTTGCTCTCCACTTTCACCTTCAACAAGAGACTCTTAAGTTCCTCTTCACTTTTTGCCATTAGGGTGGTATGATCTGCATATCTGAGGTTGTTTATATTTCTCCTTGCAAACTTGATTCCAATTTGTGATTCAACCAGCATGGCATTTCACATGATGTACTCTGCAAATAAGTTAAATACACAGGGTAACAATATGCAGCCTTGATTAATTCTTTCCCAATTTTGAATCAGTCCATTGTTCATGTCAGATTCTAACTGTTCCTTCTTGACCTACATGTAGGTTTCTCACATTGGCCTGCTAATAGTTTATGTCTTAATGTATAAGTCTTTAGAAAATTAAGACAAGTTAGAGGTGCCTTCTGGAAGTCATAAAACTATTATTATATTGGCTATCCATGTGCTAAAGAACAAAGAACATAGGTTTTGGGTCAAACAGGTATGAGCTTGAAATTTTTTAAATCACTGTTTGCTATGTGATCTTGCATGTTTTGCCTAATCTCTCAAAACTTCTGTTTTCTTTTATATGAAGTGAGGAAAAAAGTAACAGTTTTATAGGTGTGATGTGAAGATTAAATCATGTGTAGAGTGCATGCGTTCTCAGCTCCTCAGTCATGTCCAACTCTGCAACCCCATGGACTGTAGCCCACCAGGCTCCTCTGTCCATGGAATTGTTCAAGCAAGAATACAGAGTGGTTTACTATTCCCTATGCCAGGGGATCTTCCCGACCCAGGCAGCAAAGCTGCATCTCTTGGGTCTCCTGCGTTGTCAGGCGATTCTTTACCACTGTAAAGAAATGGGAAGCCCCTGTGTAAAATGGTAAAGCCCCTTCTTTACCACTGTGAAGAGGGGTACCTGGTACGTTACAGATATCTAATAATTGTTGATCATATTTTATACTATTTGAGTCTCCAGTTTTTTTCAGATCAACATGAAATGTAAAAATTATTCTAAAGTGTAACTTATGACTCTATAAAGAAATAATTTCCACAGATTTTAGAGGTGCTTGCAAGGAAAGTTGTTTACATCCAGGGAATCAGTGTTTTATAGATTTTTTTTTCTTGTGGAAAACATTTTAAGCAATTTAAACTGCTTTTAATTCTTTAATTCAGAAGAAAATTTGTTAATTCTCCTACAGCATCTATCTTAAAGAAAAAAATTTTCTAATTAAATCGTGGTACTCTTTCAAAATGTATTAGGTTGTGGTGGTAGGAGTAGGCCAACAGGTAGAAAGTAACAGAATAAAAATTAAAAGAGAATATCTGTCTTGTTTTCATAATGGCTTATATATTTATTCCATTCATATCTGATGTTCTGACCTGGAGGCTTCTTTGTAAAATTTACAGCTCATTATGAGTATCATACATTCTCAGTGTGTGTATCTTTGTTTATACTGCATGGTGTAATAAAGTAAGATTTAAGAAGGTGTCTCAAAGATACACTGTGCTACAAGGAAGAAAGAAGAGTGTAATTGGGATGCAAGCTTAAGGAAGAGGAGGCCATAAGTAAGGTTAGTTTCAAAGGCACATTCTAAGTTACTGAGATGGGTTCAATAGGCAGGGCACATGAACAGTTCTTGGTTCTTGCCTTTTATTGCCTTATAGTTATTCTTTTTAAAGAGATAAATGTACTCTATTTAATTTATGATATCCGTAACATAGTAGAAATAATCACTGTGGCCCAAGGAAAGTACAACTCTTCTGAATAGAGAGCCATGGAGTGATTTCCACAGATCAGGGTGTGATCTCTGCAGTGACCCACCTAGTAAAAATATCTTCTTAGTCTGGCACTTGTCCCAGCCTTTTGAAAGATCTATATTTTTTTCTGGAGTTTTAAATACCAACTTTTTTGTCAGTTTTAATGTAGAATTTTTTTAAAAAATGTATATTTTAACATCCTTGAAGTTGGAAAGTATTGCTCAATCTGTGGGATTTTAGGTTCAGTGTATTTCATTTGGACTGTTTTAACTCAGATACCCAGGAGGTATCTTGTTATGTATAAACCTGCTCTTTCACTATGTGCAAAGACTCCGTGTTTAAAAATGTTTAATTAAGACAAAGAAATCATCTGGTGTACATTCTTCACAGGCATGCCATGTTGAATTTAAGTTTCAAAAACTTCCCTAGACTATAATTTATATTTTGTCTCTAAGTTTCTGAATGCATATTACATATTTACCTGTGCTCATTGACTTGATGGACGTGAGTCTGAGTGAACTCTGGGAGTTGGTGATGGACAGGGAGGCCTGGCGTGCTGCGATTCATGGGGTCGCAAAGAGTTGGACACGACTGAGCAACTGAACTGAACTGAACTGATTGCTTGCTTAGGGTAATATTAAATTTAATTGACATTTCTAAGGCCACAGAGAAGAGAACTGTCTGGGACCATACTGCATAGGAGCCTTGTTTGGAATTTATAAGAAACATGCAGGTAATTGAGAGTAGTTATAAAAGTTACAAAACTTCAGTTATTGTACGAGTGTGTTTTATGTCCTCCTCTAGAGATAAATTGACAGTAATTTTTCTATGAATGGTACTGCCCTAATATATTGTTTATTTGAAGAAATTTATAAGTTTTCTAAAAGATTCATCTGAAACCACGGAGCCAACAAGATAAATTTATTAATAAGAGTAGGGTCAGAATGTTCTGATCTTATTAAATTTCTATTGCTACTTTGAAAGATCCCTTTTGATTGAAAAAGAGTGCAAGCTAGGAGAAGAGTACTCTGAACATGATTTGAAATTTTATTGGACAGAGATGACTTTTTCTCTGTGTTACCAATGTCATGTATTAAAAGCAAAATAAATACATTCTTGCAGCACCGAACAACTGCAAAAGAAAGTAAAACTACTGCAAAATGAATTGCATTATATGTTAAACTATTGCTTGAGGGATTGCAAAAAGGAGGGCTTTTGCTGTTGTTGTTACATCAGTAGCAGAGTTACTGATGTTTTCTTTGGTTAGTTCTTTTTCCAATTAGATTTAGCAGCCGTGTAATATATTAATACATATGTATAGCCACATATGGGCTTCCCTGGTGGCTCAGACAGTAAAGAATCCACCTGCAAGGTGGGAGATCTGAGTTCAATCTCTGGGTTGGGAAGATCCGTTTGAGAAGGGAACAGCTACCCACTCCAGTATTCTGGCCTGGAAAATTCCATGGACAAAGGGGCCTGGTGGGCTACAATCCATGGGGTCTCAAAGAGTCGGACATACCTAGCGATTTCACTTATAACCACATATATATCCATATATATATTCACACATACAGAATGAGTCTTCATTTAAGTGTATATTTGTTAGATTATTCAACTATTTAAAGGTTGAAAGTATACAAAATAATAAACCTCATGAATGTTTAATAGTAATGGACAATAACTAGATTGGAGAGCTGGAAACAACAAATGAAAAAGCTTAATAGGAAAAAAAATTCTAAAATAAGAGTCTATATTGTTGTAGAGTATAGCTAAGCACCAGTCTCTATTTCTATAGTTTGTTGTAGCCAAAATCTGGCTTTGAATTAAGATAATCTGGCTTGAATCCTTGTTTCACTAGTTATTACCTGTGGGCTTTCTGAGAAATTTTTTTTAATGTTTCTACACCTCCATTTCTTCATAAATAAGGTAGGAATGTTAACAATAGTTCCTTGTTGAAATTTTTATGATAATCAAATGAGTTTATACATATAAAGTATTTAATTAAAATAGTGAATATAAGTACAAAATAGTGTATAAGCTATTGCTGATGCTTTGAGATGTCAATTGTTGACATATGTTAAGATATCAAAAATCAGCTTTTATAAACATGTAGAAATAGAGAAAGATAATCACATCATGTTGGGTTTTACAAGAAACAAAATGTGCAGTATTTAAGTTAAAGGAAGGTAAAGGTCATCTAGTTTTCCCCCTTATTTTTTACAGATAAAGAAACAGATGCTTGTGGGATAAAGAGTTTCCTCTAAGATCATACGCCAGACTAGTGGGTTGCCATTTCCTTCTCTGGGGATCTTCCCGACCTAGGGATTGAACCTGGGTCTATCTGCATTGCAGGCATATTTGTTACCATCTGAGTCACCAGGAAGTCTCACAGGAAATTCTAGAACCAAATCTGATACTCTTGTCAAGGTGCTAGGTGGCATAACATAGGTGTCACTGTGGCATATTTCAAACAAAGACTGAATGAGTGAGGTCACCATTCAAAATCTGGAATGAAAACCAAAGCTGAACTTATTTCTAACGTAAGTAAGGAAGAACTAGACTGAGTAGTCAAAGGCTCATTAAACAAAGTGAAGTGCTGATTTTATATAGGGTTTAGGGGAAGGATTTGTTTAAATGTATATTGGTTTCCGGGAAAGAAGTGGGTTAAATCAGTCTGAGAGACACAGATGGGTTGCTTGCACAAGACAATGTGTTGATAGTGTACTGACCTTAGCCTTCAGTTCAGTTCAGTCGCTCAGTCTTGTCCGACTCTTTGCGACCCCATGAATTGCAGCACGCCAGGCCTCCCTGCCCATCACCATCTCCCGGAGTTCACTCAGACTCACGTCCGTCAAGTCCGTGATGCTATCCAGCCATCTCATCCTGGGTCGTCCCCTTCTCCTCCTGCCTCCAATCTCTCCGAGCATCAGAGTCTTTTCCAATGAATCAACTCTTCGCATGAGGTGTCCAAAGTACTGGAGCTTCAGCTTTAGCATCATTCCTTCCTTAGAAGAATGTTTTCTAGGGTAAGCCGTCTGCTAACTGGCTGACTTTCGGTGTCACTAGTCGGTTGACTTTCAGAGGCGTGTTCAATGAAGCAAGTTGTCACTGATCTATTAGGTTAAACTAGCTGTGCTGGTTATTACCATGGCTGTAAAACAATCAATCTTTCCCTAGGAGTGTGAGACTACTTTTTGTTTTTAAAGCAACATTCTAGCAGAAAAATTGTTCAGGATGATGAATAATTATGTAGATGACTTAAAGTTGTTTCATATCATACAGAAGCATCATATATTTTTTAAAAAGCCAACATAAATATACAAAAAAGAGGGACACTTAGAGCAAGGAAGACACAGTGTTTCCTCACAAGAGCCAGAGCTTAGCAAAGTCCTCTTTTCTTCCCCTTCTGTGGGTCCATTAAACAGAAGGGAGCAAATGGAGACTCTCTTCTTCCCAGTTTGAGAGCTTGGAAACCTTAAATACTCCATGTAAGAGCCTTTTCAACATTCCTATTGAGTGCACACTCCTCTCCTGGCCTCTCTTAGGTATCCTGCCTCCACTTTGAAGGAGCCATCACTGTTTCTAAATCCTTTTCTTCATTATGCAATCCTGAGCCACAATATCTGTTTGATGAATTAAACCACATTCCATAATCAGGGCAGACACAAATATATCTGCCTACTCCTGCAGTTTTCCTCCTGTCCTGACCCTCCTACACATTTAATAAGATGTCAAACCAAATGTGTCATCACCATTAAAAATACACATAAGCAAGGGAAAGGGACTTCTGGTCCTCCTTCTTCCACAACTATATCATCTGAAGGGTAAGGCCAACAAATGTATGATTTCTTATATCAAGAAATAGACTTAGTGATTCATGCTCCTTCAGTTCAGTTCAGTTCAGTTGCTTAGTAGTGTCCAACTTTTTGCAACCCCTTGGATTGCAGCACGCCAGGCCTCCCTGTCCATCACTAACTCCTGGAGTCCATCCAAACCCATGTCCATTGAGTCGGTGATGCCATCCAACCATCTCATCACCTCTCGTCCCCTTCTCCTCCTGCCCTCAATCTTTCCCAGCATCAGGGTCTTTTCAAATGAGTCAGCTCTTCACAACAGGTGGCCAAAGTATTGGAGTTTCAGCTTCAACATTAGTCCTTCCAATGAATATTCAGGACTGATTTCCTTTAGGATGGACTGATTGGATCTCCTTGCAGTCCAAGGGACTCTCAAGAGTCTTCTCCAACACCCCAGTTCAAAAGCATCACTTCTTCAGCTGTCAGCTTTCTTCACAGTCCAACTCTCACAACCATACATGACTACTGGAAAAACCATAGCCTTGACTGGATGGACCTTTGTTGGCAAAGTAATGTCTCTGCTTTTTAATATGTTATCTAGGTTGGTCATAAGTTTCCTTCCAAGGAGTAAGAGTCTTTTAATTCCATGGCTGCACTCACCATCTGCAGTGATTTTGGAGCCCCCCCAAATAAAGTCAGCCACTGTTTCCACTGTTTCCCCATCTATTTCCCACGAAGTGATGGGACCAGATGTCATGATCTTCATTTTCTGAACGTTGAGCTTTAAACCCACTTTTTCACTCTCCTTTTTCACTTTCATCAAGAGGCTCTTTAGTTTTTTGCTTTCTGCCATGAAGATGGGGTCATCTGCATATCTGAGATTATTGATATTTCTCCCAGCAATCTTGATTCCAGCTTGTGCTTCTTCCAGCCCAGTGTTTCTCATGATGTACTCTGCATATAAGTTAAATAAGCAGGGTGACAATATACAACCTTGACGTACTCCTTTTCCTATTTGGAACCAGTCTGTTGTTCCATGTCCAATTCTAACTGCTGCTTCCTGACCTGCGTATAGGTTTCTCAAGAGGCAGGTCAGGTGGTCTGGTAGTCCCATCGCTTTCAGAATTTTCCACAGTTTATTGTAATCCACACAGTCAAAGGCTTTGGCATAGTCAATAAAATAGAAATAGGTGTTTTTCTGGAACTCTCTCGCTTCTTGGTCAATGCATTTAATCTGTTGCCTGCTGTAACTACAACCACACTACGTCTTCATCATAACAAGGTCCTTAAGTTGGACTTATGATGGCTCTCACTGAAAGAAGGAAAGAAAAAGTTTTTCACTGGACTGCCTGCCTCATCTGGGATACTACAAATAAATCTTTGTTGCTGGGGCTTTGATCTGGCTACTCTGCATGTGGATTTATAATGAAGTTCAGAAGATTTAACCTATAGTTTAGAGGGTTTAAGTAGTTAAAGTATTTCAAGCTTCTGGTAGCCAGGGACTCTTTTCCCTTCTCTGAGGCCCAAACTGAGGGGCAAGACAGGGACAAAACATATCAGTGATTGCAGACATGCAGTAGATGATTAAGCATCACAGAGTCACCATCTCAATCTTTATTTTTAAAAATAGACTGGAGGGGGTGGTCCTAAGATGGCGGAGGAATAGGATGGGGAGACCACTTTCTCCCCCACAAATTCATCAAAAGAACATTTAAACACTGAGTAAATTCCACAAAACAAATTCTGAATGCCGGCAGAGGACATCAGGCACCCAGAAAAGCAGCCCATTTTCTTCGAAAGGAGGTAGGAAAAAATATAAAGGACAAAAAAAAAAAAAGAGAGAGAGAGAGAGACAAAAGAGGTAGGGACAGAATTCCATCCCAGGAACGGAATCTTAAAAAGAGAGAAGTTTCCAAACACCAGGAAACATCCTCACTGCCAAGTGGCGAGCCTTGGAAGCACAGAGGGCAACATAACAGGGAGGAAAAATAAATAAACAATTAAAACCCACAGATTATGGGCCCACCGGTAACTCCCCCAGCGGAGAAGCAGCACAGACACCTGCACCGCCACTAGCAACCGGGGGCTGGGCAGGGAGGCGAGGGCTGCATTGCTTAGAGTAAGGACTGGGCCTGAATGCCCCTGGGGCAATCTGAGTGAACTAACTTGGGCTAGCAAACCAGACTGCGGGAGAGCTACCGCATGCAAAGTCCTAACCTAAGACACCACCAGGCCTGCGCACAGAACAAAGGACTGAACAGAACTAGCCGGCTGCAGACCGTCCCCCTCTGGTCACAGGCAGCCAGAGCTGGAAGGGGGCAATCACAGACCCAGAGAGACATTATCTACCAAACTGCAAGCAGGCTTCTTTGCTAAGACTTCTTGTGGTTCTGGACATCCACCTGCGAAGGTGCGCCAGTGGTACACCCAGAAAACTGAGTGGCAGGGACGGGGAAGGTGATAAGTCACAGTGACCGCGCTTGCCAAACACCTCATCACCTAGGCTGCTTGGACCTGGGAAGGGCACAAAACACAGGCCCAACCGAGTCTGTGCCTCTGAGACTACCCAGTACCTGAACCTGAGCGGCTTAGACCTGGGAGGTGCATGCAGCCCAGGGCCAGCCTCAGACGGTTCCCAGCGGAGCAACCTAGAGCCTGAGCAGTGTGGGCAGGGAGGGCACACGCGCCGTGAGTCAGGGCAAGCCCAGTGTGGTTGAGACACTGCGAGCACACTCCAGTGTGAAGCGTTTATTTGTTTGTAGCGTCCCTCCCTCTCCACAAGTGAGCCTAAAAAAGTGTCCACCACTGCCCCCTTGTGTCAGGGTGGAAATCAGACACTGAAGAGACCAGCAAACAGAAGAAGCTAAAACAGAGGGAACCGCCTTGAAAGTGACAGGTGCAATAGATTAAAACCCTGTAGTTAGTACAGACTACATAGGAAGAGGCCTATAGATCTTGAGAAATATAAGCCGGACCAAGGAATTATCCAAAAATGAACTGACCCCACACTGCCCACAATAACACCAGAGAAAGTCCTAGATATATTTTTACTATTTTTATGATCATTTTAAAAAAATTTTAAGTCCTCTATTACTCCTTTAATTTTCATTTTTATAACCTACTATTAATTTGCAAAAAAGACCCTATTTTTAAAGCAAACTTCATATATATATTTTTAAATAATTTTTGTGATTTTTTTTTCTTCTTTTCTTTAATATTGTGTTTTTGAAAATCCAAACTCTACTCTAGATTTTTAATCTTTACTTTTTGGTATTTGTTATCAATTTTGTACCTTTAAAAACCCAGTCTTCAGTACCCATTTTCACTTGGGAGTGAGATTCCTGGCTTGACTGCTCTCTCCTCCTTTGGACTCTCCTTTTTCTCCACCAGATCGGCTCTGTCTCCTCTCCTCCCCCTTCTCTTCTCTACCCAACTCTGAATCTCTGTGTGTTCCAGACGGTAGAGAACACTTAGGGAACTGATTACTGGCTGGATCTGTCTCTCTCCTTTTCATTCCCCTCTTTTATCCTCGTGGCACCTCTGTCTCCCTCCTCCCTCTTCTCTTCTCTGTATAATTCCGTGAACATCTCTGAGCAGTCCAGACTGTGGAGCGCACATAAGGAAGTGATTACTGGCTAGCATGTTCTCTCCTCTTTTGATTCCACCTCATCTCATTCGGGTGACCTCTAACTCCTTCCTCCCTCTTCTCTTCTCCATGTAACTCTGTGAACCTCTCTGGGTGTCCCTCACTGTGGAGAAACTTTTCATCTTCAAACTAGATGTTTTATCAACAGTGCTGTATAGAAGGAGAAGTCTTGAGACTACTGTAAAAATGAGGTTGGAAACCAGAAGCAGGAGGCTTAAGTTCAAATCCTGAGAACACCAGAAGACTAATTCCAGGGAACATTAATCGACAGGAGCTCATCAAATGCCTCCATACCTACACTGAAACCAAGCACCACCCAAGGGCCAACAAGTTCCAGAGCAAGACATACCATGCAAATTCTCTAGCAACACAGGAACACAGTCCTGAGCCTCAATATACAGGCTGCCCAAAGTTACTCCAAACCCATTGACATCTTATAACACATTATTGGATACTTCATTGCACCCCAGATAGAAGAAATCCAACTCCACCCACCAGAACACCAACACAAGCTTCCCTAACCAGGAAACCTTGACAAGCCACCTGTCCAATACCACCCACAGCAAGGAAACTCCACAATAAAGAGAACTCCACAAACTGCCAGAATATAGAAAGGCCACCCCAAACTCAGCAATATAAACAAGATGAAGAGACAGAGGAATACCTAGCAGGTAAAGGAACAGGATAAATGCCCACCAAACCAAACAAAAGAGGAAGAGATAGGGAATCTACCTGATAAAGAACTCCAAATAATGATAGTGAAAATTATCCAAAACCTTGAAATCAAAATGAAATCACAGATAAATAGCCTGGAGATAAGGATTGAGACGATGCAAGAAAGGTTAAACAAGAACCTAGAAGAAATAAAAAAGAGTCAATATATAATGAATAATGCAATAAATGAGATCAAAAACACTCCGGGGCAACAAATAGAATAATGGAGGCAGAAGATAGGATTAGTGAAGTAGAAGATAGAATGGTAGAAATAAATGAATCAGAGAGGAAAAAAAGAAAAATGAATTAAAATAAATGAGGACAATCTCAGAGACTTCTAGGACAATATTAAACGCTCCAACGTTTGAATCATAGGAGTCCCAGAATAAGAAGACAAAAAGAAAGACCCTGAGAAAGTACTTGAGGAGATAATAGTTGAAAACTTCCCTACAATGGGGAAGGAAATAATCACCCAAGTCCAAGAAACCCAGAGAGTCCCAAACAGGATAAACCCAAGGTGAAACACCCGAAGACACATATTAATCAAATTAACAAAAATCAAACACAAAGAACAAATATTAAAAGCAGCATGGGAAAAACAACAAATAACACACAAGGGGATTTCCATAACAGCTGATCTTTCAATAGAAACTCTTCAGGCCACGAGGGAATGGCAAGACATGCTTAAAGTGATGAAAGAAAATAACCTACAGCCCAGATTACTGTACCCACCAAGGATCTCATTCAAATATGAAGGAGAAATCAAAAGCTTTACAGACAAACAAAAGCTGAGAGAATTCAGCACCACCAAACCAGCTCTCCAACAAATGGTAAAGGATATTCTCTAGACAGGAAACACAAAAAGGGTGTATAAACTTGAACACAAAACAATAAAGTAAATGGCAACGGGATCATACTTATCAAAAATTACCTTAAACATAAATGGGTTGAATGCCCCAACCAAAAGACAAAGACTGGATGAATGGGTACAAAAACAAGACCCCTATATATGTTGTCTACAAGAGACCCACCTCAAAACAGGGGACACATACAGACTGAAAGTGAAGGGCTGGAAAAAAATATTCCATGCAAATAGAGACCAGAAGAAAGCAGGAATAGCAATATTCATATCAGATAAAATTGACTTTAAAACAAAGGCTGTGGAAGGAGACAAAGAAGGACACTACATAATGATCAAAGGATCAATCCAAGGAGAAGATATAACAATTATAAATATATATGCACCCAACATAGGAGCACCACAATATGTAAGACAAATGCTAACAAGTATGAAAGGGGAAATTAACAATAACACAATAATAGTGGGAGACTTTAATACCCCACTCACACCTATGGACAGATCAACTAAACAGAAAATTAACAAGGAAACACAAACTTTAAATGATACAATAGACCAGTTAGACTTAATTGATATCTATAGGACATTTCACCCCAAAACAACGAATTTCACCTTTTTCTTAAGTGCACACAACCTTCTCCAGGATAGATCACATCCTGGGCCATACATCTAGCTTTGGTAAATCCAAAAAAAAAAAAAACTGAAATCATTCCAAGTATCTTTTCTGAGCACAATGCAGTAAGATTAGATCTCAATTACAGGAGAAAATCTATTAAAAATTCCAACATATGGAGATTGAACAACACGCTGCTGAATAACCAACAAATCACAGAATAAATCAAAAAAGAAATCAAAATATGCATAGAAACAAATGAAAAATAAAATACAACAATCCAAAACCCGTGGGACACTGTAAAAGCAGAGTAAGGGGAAGGTTCATAGCAATACAGGAATACCTCAAGAAACAAGAAAAAAGTCAAATAAATAACCTAACTCTACACCTAAAGCAACTAGAAAAAGGAAGAAATGAAGAACCCCAGGGTTAGTAGAAGGAAAGAAATCACTGCAAAAGAAAAAAAAAAAAGAGACCATAGCAAAAATCAACAAAGCCGAAAGCTTGTTCTTTGAAAGGATAAATAAAATTGACAAACCATAGCCAGACTCATCAAGAAACAAAGGGAGAAAAATCAAATCAATAAAATTAGAAATGAAAATGGAGAGATCACAACAGACAACACAGGAATACAAAGGATCATAAGAGACTACTATCAGAAATTATATGCCAATAAAATGGACAACGTGGAAGAAATGGAAAAATTCTTAGAAAAGTATAACTTTCCAAAACTGAACCAGGAAGAAATAGAAAATTTTACCAGACCCATCACAAGCACAGAAATTGAAACTGTAATCAGAAATCTTCCAGCAAACAAAAGCACAGGTCCAGACGGCTTCACAACTGAATTCTACCAAAAATTTAGAGAAGAGCTAACACCTCTCCTACTCAAACTCTTCCAGAAAATGGCAGAGGAAGGTAAACTTCCAAACTAGTTCTATGAGGCCACCATCACCCTAATACCAAAACCTGACAAAGATGCCACAAAAAAAGAAAATTACAGACCAATATCACTGATGAACATAGATGCAAAAATCCTTAACAAAATTCTAGCAATCAGAATCCAAGAACACATTAAAAAGATCATACACCATGACCAAGTGGGCTTTATCCCAGGGATGCAAGGATTCTTCAATATCCACAAATCAATCCATGTAAAACACCACATTAACAGATTGAAAAATAAAAGCCATATGATTATCTGAATAGATGCAGAAAAAGCCTTTGACAAAATCCATCATCCATTTATGATAAAAACTCTCCAGAAAGCAGGAATAGAAGGAACATATCTCAACATAATAAAAGCTATATATGACAAACCCACAGCAAACATTATCCTCAATGGTGAAAAATTGAAAGCATTTCCCCTAGAGTCAGGAACAAGACAAGGGTGTCCACTTTCACCACTACTATTCAACATAGTTCTGGAAGTTTTGCCCACAGCAATCAGAGCAGAAAAAGAAATAAAAGGAATCCAAATTGGAAAAGAAGAAGTAAAACTCTCACTATTTGTAGATGACATGATCCTCTACATAGAAAAGCCTAAAGACTCCACCAGAAAATTACTAGAGCTAATCAATGAATATAGTAAAGTTGCAGGAGATAAAATCAACACAAAGAAATCCCTTGCATTCCTATACACTGATAATGAGAAAATAGAAAGAGAAATTAAGGAAACAATTACATTCATTATTGCAATGAAAAATATAAAATACTTAGGAATATATCTACCTAAAGAAACTAAAGACCTATGTATAGAAAACTATAAAACACTGATAAAAGAAATCAAAGAGGACACTCATAGATGGAGAAATATACCATGTTCATGGATTGGAAGAATCAATTTAGTGAAAATGAGTATAATACCCAAAGCAATCTATAGATTCAATGCAATCCCTATCAAGCTACCAACAGTATTTTTCACAGAGCTAGAACAAATAATTTCACAATTTGTATGGAAATAGAAAAATCCATGAATAGCCAAAGCAATCTTGAGAAAGAAGAATGGAACTGGAGGAATCAACCTGCCTGACTTCAGGCTTTACTAAAAAGCCACAGTCATCAAGACAGTATGGTATTGGCACAAAGACAGATATATAGATCAATGGAACAAAATAGAAAGCCCAGAGATAAATCCACACACATATGGACACCTTATCTTCAACAATGGAGGCAAGAATATACAATGGAGAAAAGACAATCTCTTTAACACGTGGTGCTGGGAAAACTGGTCAACCACTTGTAAAAGAAAGAAACTAGATCACTTTCTAACACCACACACAAAAATAAACTCAAAATGGATTAAAGATCTAAACATAAGACCAGAAACTATAAAACTCCTAGAGGAGAACATAGGCAAAACAGTCTCTGGCATAAATCACAGCAGGATCCTCTATGATCCACCTCCCAGAATATTGGAAATAAAAGCAAAAATAAACAAATGGGACCTAATTAAAATTAAAAGTTTCTGCACAACAAAGGAAACTATAAGCAAGGTGAAAAGACAGCCTTCACAATGGGAGAAAATAATAGCAAATGAAGCCACTGACAAACAACTAATCTCAAAAATATACAAGCAACTCCTGCAGCTCAATTCCAGAAAAATAAATGACCCAATCAAAAAATGGGTCAAAGAACTAAATAGACATTTCTCCAAAGAAGACATACAGATGGCTAACAAACACATGAAAAGATGCTCAACATCACTCATTATCAGAGAAATGCAAATCAAAACCACAATGAGGTATCATTTCACGCCAGTCAGAATGGCTGCGATCCAAAAGTCTACAAGCAATAAATGCTGGAGAGGGTGTGGAGAAAAGGGAACCCTCTTACACTGTTGGTGGGAACGCAACCTAGTACAGCCACTATGGAGAACAGTGTGGAGATTCCTTAAAAAACTGAAAATAAAACTGCCTTATGACCCAGCAATCCCACTGCTGGGCATACACACTGAGGAAACAAGAATGGAAAAAAATACATTTACCCCAATGTTCATGACAGCACTATTTATAATAGCCAGGACATGGAAGCAACCTAGATGTCCATCAGCAGATGAATGGATAAGAAAGCTGTGGTACATATACACAGTGGAGTATTACTCAGCCATTAAAAAGAATACATTTGAATCAGTTCTGATGAGATGGATGAAACTGGAGCCTATTATACAGAGTGAAGTAAGCCAGAAAGAAAAACACCAATACAGTATACTGACACATATATACGGAATTTAGAAAGAGGGTAATGATGACCCTTTATGTGAGACAGCAAAAGAGACACATATGTATAGAACAGTCTTTTGGACTCTGAGGGAGAGGGAGAGGGTGGGATGATTTGGGAGAATGGCATTGAAACATGTATAATATCATTCAAGAAATGAATTGCCAGTCCAGGTTCAATGCAGGATACAGGATGCTTGGGGCTGGTGCACTGGGATAACCCAAAGGGATGGTACAGGGAGGGAAGTGGGAGGGGGGTTCGCGATGAGGAACACGTGTAATGGCAGATTCATGTTGATGTATGGCAAAACCAACACAATATTGTAATAAATAAATAAAAATAGAGTGAGTGGAGACAAATGTTTGAATGACTAAGGATGAGCTTAAGAGAAACTATTTGTTGAAGGGAAGGTCAGGGTTGGAAGTGAGAACACATAGGTTGCTGGGTACAAGCACTGGAGGAATGTAACCCAGGGATGGACAACACGAAAGATGTGAAGGCTTGTTCTGATGGTTTCCTACTTTATTTTTGTATCCCTCAGCATCTGTCATAGAGTAGACTCTTAGTAAATGCTTTTGGGATTAAGGAGTTAATTGTGACAAGATTAGAGATTGGCTCCTTTGTTAGAACATTGCACCCCAGGCTTTCAAGGAAGACTAGGAAGATGAATGGCATCCCACTCCAGTACTCTTGCCTGGAAAATCCCACGGATGGAGGAGCCTGGTGGGCTGCAGTCCATGGGGTCGCGAAGACTCGGACATGACTGAGCACCTTCACTTTCACTTTTCACTTTCATGCTTTGGAGAAGGAAATGGCAACCCACCCCAATGTTCTTGCTTGGAGAATCCCAGGGACAGGGGAGCCTGGTGGGCTGCCATCTATGGAGTCGCACAGAGTCAGACACAACTGAAGTGACTTAGCAGTAGCAGGAAGATTTTGACTTGTCTACTCTTTATCAGGCATATCTGGACATCCTGGTCTCTCAGCTCTGAAAATGTTGGCTGTGTCTGTCCTTGCTCTTGTGGAGATGTGATGGAATGAAAACAGAGCACCCTGGAGCACAGAAACCCCAGAATCATATCCTGTCGGCTTCCAGAGTGCTGTAGTAATAGAATGGCAGCCCCAAATGTTACCAAGATGGAGCCATTTCTGAAGACACTGTCAGCACAGGGTACGTAAGAGCATTACCTCATCTGTCTAGATAATTTAGGTTATATATGTTTCATAGTGATAGGTAGCACATTTGTTTGTCAAGGTTTGTGGATTAAAATAGAAAGCCCAGAGATAAATCCACACACCTATGGACACCTTATCTTCAACAAAGGAGGCAAGAATATACAATGGAGTAAAGACAATCTCTTTAACAAGTGGTGCTGGGAAAACTGGTCAACCACTTGTAAAAGAAAGAAACTAGATCACTTTCTAACACCACACACAAAAATAAACTCAAAATGGATTAAAGATCTAAACGTAAGACCAGAAACTATAAAACTCCTAGGGGAGAACATAGGCAAAACACTCTCCGACATAAATCACAGCAGGATCCTCTATGATCCACCTCCCAGAATACTGGGAAAAAAGCAAAAATAAACAAATGGGATCTAATTAAAATTAAAAGCTTCTGTACAACAAAGGAAACTATAAGCAAGGTGAAAAGACAGCCTTCTGAATGGGAGAAAACAATAGCAAATGAAGCAACTGACAAACAACTAATCTCAAAAATATACAAGCAACTTATGCAGCTCAACTCCGGAAAAATAAACGACCCAATCAAAAAATGGGCCAAAGAACTAAATAGGCATTTTCCAAAGAAGACATACAGATGGCTAACAAACACATGAAAAGATGCTCAACATCACTCATTATCAGAGAAATGCAAATCAAAACCACAATGAGGTACCATTTCACGGCAGTCAGAGTGGCTGTGATCCAAAAGTCTACAAGCAATAAATGCTGGAGAGGGTGTGGAGAAAAGGGAACCCTCTTACACTGTGGGTGGGAACGCAAACTAGTACAGCCACTATGGAAAACAGTGTGGAGATTCCTTAAAAAATTGCAAATAGAACTGCCTTATGACCCAACAATCCCACTGCTGGGTATACACACTGAGGAAACCAGAATTGAAAGAGACATATGTACCCAATATTCATTGCAGCACTGTTTGTAATAGCCAGGACATGGAAACAACCTAGATGTCCATCAGCAGATGAATGGATAAGAAAGCAGTGGTACATATACACAATGGAGTATTACTCAGCCATTAAAAAGAATACATTTGAATCAGTTCTAATGAGATGGATGAAACTGGAGCCGATTATACAGAGTGAAGTAAGCCAGAAAGAAAAACACCAATACAGTATACTGACACATATATACGGAAATTAGAAAGAGGGTAATGATGACCCTTTATGCAAGAGAGCAAAAGAGACACAAATGTATAGAATGGACTTTTGGACTCTGAGGGAGAGGGAGAGGGTGGGATGATTTGGGAGAATGGCTTTGAAACATGTATACTATCATGTAAGAAACGAAGTGCCAGTCTATGTTCGACAGGATACAGGATGCTTGGGGCTGGTGTGTGGGGATGATCCAGAGAGATGATATGGGGTGGGAGGTGAGAGGGGGGTTCAGAATTGGGAGCTTGTATACACCTGTGGTGGATTCATGTCAATGTATGGCAAAACCAATACAGTATTGTAAAGTAAAATAAAGTAAAAATAAAATTTAAAAAAAAATGAAGAGAATGAATCACTGATCTATTATAACAAATATTTTATTAATATCTTAAAATGCTTAGGGTTTCTTTGCACACAAAAGTTTAAAATCCTTGTATTTTTGCTTCCACTGGGAATTAACAATCATCAGAGATCTGGAAGGAAAGTAGAAGTATGTAACTGTCATTTTGAATTCCAAGCACCTAAAAAAAATGTCTACCTTGAGAGAGCCAGCTCTTTCTTCTAACAGTGTTTTCTGAGGTAGTACAGTTGACCCATTAACAACACGGATTTGAACTGTGTGGGTCCACTTATATGCAGGTTAAAAACATATATATGGGTTTCCCACGTGGTTCGGTGGTAAAAGAATCCTCCTGCCAAGGCAAGAGTTGCAGGTGACACCAGTTCGATCCCTGGGTTCAGAAGATCCCCTGGAGAAGGAAATAGCAACCCACTCCAGTATTCTTGCCCGGAGAACCCCATGGACAGAAGGGCCTGCTGGGCTATAGTCCTTGGGGTTGCAAAGAGTCAGACAGGACTGAGCACACATGTGTATCATAGTACTACAAAGTTGCCCGTTGGTTGAACTGTGGATGTGGAACCACTGACATGGAGGGAAACTGAAGTGAAGTCGCTCAGTCGTGTCCAACTCTTTGCAACCCCATGGACTGCAGCCTACCAGGCTCCTCCATCCATGGGATTCTCCAGGCAAGAATCCTGGAGTAGGTTGCCATTTCCTTCTCCAATTATCTGGGGTATTTTCTTTTATTGTGGTTTGCTTATATTGCACTTCAAAATATTGTGTTTTGTTGTTGTTGTTGTTTTACAATTTGAAGTTTTATGGCAACCCTGTATTGTCAGATGATGGTTAGCATATTAAGCAATGAAACATTGTTAAATTAGGGTATTTACATCAATTTTTGCATATTCATTTATTTACTTTTGGCTGCGCTATGTCTCTGTTGCTGCAGTCAGGCTTGCTCTGGTTGTAGTGAGTGGGATCTGCCCTCCAGTTGCAGTGTGAGGGCTTCTCTTGTTGCAGGGAACAGGCTCTAGGGTGCTCAGGCTCAGTACTTGTGGCATGTGAGCTTAGTTGCCCTGTGGCATGTGGGACCTTCCTGTACCAGGGAACCTGTTCCTCCTGCATTGACAGGTGGACGCTTAACCACTGGACCCCCAGGGAAGCCCTTACATTGTTTTCTAAGACACAGTGCTACTACATACTCAATAGACTAAAGCGTAAACATAACTTTTATATGTACTGGGAAACCAAAAAATTTGTGCAACTCTCATTATGAATGTTTGATAGAATATAAATTAGTGTGGCCACTATATAAACAGTATGGAGCTTCCTCAATAAAAAATAGAGCTGCCATATGAACCAGCAGTTCTACTTTGTGGTATTAACCTGAAGAAATGAAAACAGTCACTCAAAAAGATATTTTCACCCATATGTTCATTACAGCATTATTTATAATAGCCAAGATATGGGAACAATGTGTGTATCCATTAATGCATAAACAGATAAAGAAATCATGTGTGTATATACGTACACAGTGGAATATTATTCAGCCATAAAAATAAATGAAATCTTATAATTCCCAGCAATATGGATAGACCTGAAGGCAATATGCTAAGCAAAAAAGTTAAAAACAAATACTGTATTATCTTTTTTATATATGAAATATAAAATGAAAAAACAAGTCATAGATTCAGTTAACAGATTGGTGGTTTCCAGAGATAGAAGGGGAAGGGTAGGAGAAATGGGTGGAGCATAAATTTATTTTAAAATGTTTTTAAAAAGAATAAGACATTCTCCTAGACAACTACCATAAAATTACTGCCCTTAAATGACTAACAATAGTTAGTAATTAGTAGTTTCATCATATCATCTAGTATTCAGTTCATATTCACAAAAAAGAAAAAAGAAGAAAATCTTGTGTGGTCAGCTTTCTATGCAATTATAGACAGAGTAGGCAGAGTAATTGCCTTGTCTGTGTCTCTTTAGTTTCCTAATATGTAAATTGAGAGGGTTAGCTGGAATGTGTGGTACTTTCTGGCTTTATGATTCCATGATGTTACTTGAGGTTAGGAGGGTTTAAAAGTAAAACAGTATAATAAAACAAACAAATCAGACTTCCTTGACTTAATATGGAATTTAGAAAGATGGTAATGATAAACCCTGTATGTGAGACAGCAAAAGAGAGACAGATGTATAGAACGGACTTTTGGACTCTGGGGGACAGGGAGAGGGTGGGATGATTTGGGAGAATGGCACTGAAACATGTATACTATCATGTAAGATATGAATCGCTAGTCTAGGTTCGATACAGGATACAGGATGCTTGGGGCTGGTGCGTGGGGATGATCCAGAGAGATGATATGGGGAGGGAGGTGGGAGGGGGGTTCAGGATTGGGAACTCATGTACACCCATGGCAGATTGATGTCAAGGTATGGCAAAACCAATACAGTATTGTAAAGTAAAATAAAGTAAAAATAAAAATTAAAAATAAATAAATGAGTAAAAGACTAGCAAAATTTAACACAAAAGAAATTCACCTTGCAAGGGTTCATATACATTGGGATGGAAGAAATTTCTGTCAGCTAATTTATCACCCATCTATATAATCCTATGAGTTCTAATTTCAAAATATATCCTAAATATAACTGTAGTTGATATTACTGTGTGGGTCCACTTATATAATACTTAAATTTGTTTTCAATAGTTAATGCTACAGGCATATATAAGTGGTTTGAATATTATGTAAATACAATCCAGTGCTATATAATTGGATTGAATCAATAGATACAGAACCACAGATACAGAAAAACATGTACAAGGAGGGTAGTTATAAAAATTACATGTAAATTTTTGACTGTGCAGAGGGTTTCAGCACTTCTAACTTCCATTTTGTTCAAGAGTCAGCTGCCTGACCCTCTGTGCTCAACCTGTCCATGATGGTAATATCTGGCCTGTCTCAGTAGCTCTCAACAGCTCTCCCTGCTTCACTGCTACTAGCTACCCTCTTGCTAGTACAAGGAACATAAAATTCCAGTTAATCAAGATGAATAAGCTCTAAAGATCTGCTGTATAGCGTTGTGTACATCCCTTCACATATACACACACATAGCAGCCAGAATGATCTTTTAAAATGCAAAGAAAATTATTAGCTCCTTCTGTGAAAACACTTTAATAGCTTTTCACTGTTACTAGAATAAGATCTAAAGTTTGAAGACAACTTAGGAGGTACTTCACAATTCAGCTTCCACTTAACACTCTGAATTATTTCCTATCACTGTCCTTGATCACAATGCTCCTAAAAAATTCAGTTGCTATTCAGTGGAAAGGGTATATTGTCTTTTTTTTTTCTCCTGTTTTTATAATTTTTAAACATGTTGAAATTTTTTTTTTCCTTTGGCTCTTTGTCTTGTATATCTGCACCCAAACAATCACTTGTCTGAGTCATTAAGATCTCACCCAGCTCAAACAGCTCTGCAGACAGGCCCTTCTTTGACCTTCATAATCTAGCAATTATGTTCTCTAGCTGCCATGCTTTTTTAAAAAATTGTATTTTATTGTGATAAGAACACTTAGCATGAGCTCTATTTTCTTAACAAAATTTTAATGCATTATTGTTGACTATAAATACAATACTTAATTAACTGAAATTTTCTGCTCCTTGATTAGTAACTCCCATTTCCCTCTCTGCCTTACCCTCTGGAAGTCACTAGTCCACTCTTTGATTATATAAACTTGACAATTTAGGTTCCTTATATTAGAAGAATTATGCAGTATTTGTTTATATATTATTGGTTTATTTCACTTAGTATAGTGTCCTCAGGTTCATCCATGTTTTCACACGTAATGCAGTTTCCTTCTGATTTCCCTTCAGAATTAAGGCAAATCGTATGTGTCATACTTTACATATCCATCTGTTGATGGACATTTAAGTTGTTTCCACATCCTGGCTATTGTGCTGCAATGAACATGAAATGTTAATATATCTATGAGAGTCTTCCTGATTTTAATTATTTTAAAAAAATTTTATTGAAGTGCAGTTCATTTACAATGTTGTGTTAGTTTCAGGAGTACATCAAAGTGAATTTGTTATTCAAATATAAATATAAATATCCACTCTTTTTTAGATTATTTTCATTATGGAGTATTGAGTATGGTTCCCAGTGCTATGGATACATTATTAGTTACCTATTTTATATACGGTAGTGTATGTATGTACGCCTCAATCCCCTGATTCCTCTCTCTCCCTCTCTCCCTCCACCCACTTTCCCACTTGGTAACCATAACTTTGTTTTCTACGTCTGTGACTCTATTTCTGTTGTGTAAATACTTTAATTTGTTGTTGTTGTTCAGTTGCTAAGTTGTGTCCAATTCTTTGTGACACCATGGGCTACAGCACCCCCAGGCTTCCCTGTCCTTCCCTATCTCCCAGAGTGTGCTCAGACTCATGTCCTTTAAGTTGATAATACCATCAACCATCTTGTCATCTGTCGTCCCCTTCTCCTGCCCACAGTGTTTTTCAGTATCAGGATCTTTTCCAATGCAATGGCTCTTTGTATCAGGTGGCCAAAGTATTGGAGCTTCAGCTTCACCATCAGTCCTTCCAATGAATATTACGATTGATTTTCTTTAAGATTGATTTGTTTAATCTCTTTTACTGTCCCAAGGACTCTCAAGAGTATTCTCCAGTACCACACTTTGAAAGCATTGATTCTTTGGCACTCAGCCTTTTTTACTGTCCAACTCTCATATCCGTACAACTGGAAGAACCATAAGCTTTGACTCTATGAACCTTTGTCAGCAAAGTGATGTCTCTGCTTTTAATATGCTAAGTTTCTCATAGCTTTTCTTCCAAGGAGTAAATGTATTTTAATTTCATGGCTATAGTCATTATCCACAGAGCCCCCCAAAATAAAGTCTATTACTCTTTCCATTTCCCCTCCATCTGTTTGTAATGAAGTGATGGTACCAGATGCCATGATCTTGGTGTGTGTGTGTGTGTGTGTGTGTGTGTGTGTTTGTTTGTTTTTTTTTGAATATTGATTTTAAGCCATATTTTTCACTCTTCTCTTTCACTTTTATCAAGAGGCTTTTTAGTTCCTCTTTGCTTTCTGCCATTAGGGTGGTGTCATCTACATATATAAGGTTATTGATATTTCTGCTGGCAGTCTTGATTCCAGCTTGTGATTCATACAGGCTGGCATTTTTCATGATGTGTTTTGCATATAAGTTAAATAAGCAGGGTGACAAGATATAGCCTTGACATACTCCTTTCCCAATTTGAAATCAGTCCATTGTTCCATGTCAGGTTCTAACTGTTGCTTCTTAACCTGCATACAGGTTTCTCAGGAGGCAGGAAAGGTGGTCTTGTATCCCCATCTCTTTAAGAATTTTCCACAGTTTGTTGTGAGCCACACAGTCAAATGCTTTAGTGTAGTCAATGAAGCAGAAGTAGATGTTTTCTGGAATTCCCTTAGTTTTTTTATGGTCCAGTGGATGTTGGCAATTTGATCTCTGTTCCTCTGCCTTTTCTAAATCCAGCTTGTACATCTGGAAGTTCTTAGTTCATGTACTGTTGAAGTGTAGCTTGATGGGAGAAATACCTTGCTAGCATGTGAAATGAGTACAATTGTGCGGCAGTTTGAGCATTCTTTGGCATTGCCCTTGTTTGGGATTGGAATGAAAACTGACCTTTTCCAGTACTCTGGGCACTGCCGAGTTTTCCAAATTTGCTGGCATATTGAGTGTAGCACTTTAACAGCATCATCTTTTAGGCCTTGTAATAGCTCAACTGGAATTCCATCACCTCCAAGAGCTTTGTTTGTAGTAATGCTTCCTAATGCCCATTTGACTTCACACTTCAGGATATCTGGCTCTAGGTGAGTGATCACACCATCGGGGTTATCTGGGTCATTAAGACTTTTTTTTTTTTTGGTATGGTTTTGTGTATTCTTGCCACCTCTCCTTTATCTCTTCTGCTTCTGATAGGTCTATACCATTTCTGTCCTTTATTGTGCCCATCTTTGCATGAAATTCATACTTGGTGTCTCTAATGCTCTTGAAGAGATCTCTAGTCTTTCACATTCTATTGTTTTCCTCTCTTTCTTTACATTGTTCACTTAAGAAGGCTTTCTTCTCTCTCATTGCTATTCTTGGGAACTCTTCATTCAGATGGATATGTCTTTGCTTTTCTCCTTTACCTTTTATTTCTCTTCTTTTCTCAGCTGTTTGCAAGGCCTCTTCAGACAAGCATTTTGCCTTGTTGCATTTCTTTTTCTTGTGGATGGTTTTGGTCACCAACTCCTGTACAGTGTTATGAACCTCCATCCATAGTCCTTCAGGCACTCTGTGTATAAGATCTAATCCCTTGATCTATTTGTTCATTTGTATAATTTAAAAAATTCTTTTGACTGCATACCCAGATATAAGACTGTTGGATCAAATGATAGTTCTGTTTTTAGTTTTTTAGGACCCTCCATAGTATTTTCCATGGTGACTACACCATTTTGCGTTCTCGACAGGAGTGTACTAATGTCCTAATTTATCCACCTTCTTCCCAGCACTTGTTGTTGTTGTTTGTGTTTTGTTTTGTTTTTTTGATAATAGCCATCTAAATAGGTGTGAGGTGACATCTCATTGTGTGTCTGACTTTAATTTCCCTGATTATTAGTGATGTTGTTCAGTTGTGGCAGACTCTTTGCAGCCCTGCGGCCTGCAGCAAACCAGGCCTTCCTGTCCTTCCCAACCTCCCAGAGTTTGCTCAAACTCATGTCCACTGAATCGGTGATGCCCTCCAACCATCTCATCCTCTGCCATCCCCTTCTCTGCCTTCAATCTTTCCCAGGATCAGGGTCTTTTACAATGAGTCAGCTCTTTGCATCAAATGGCCAAAATATTGGCCACTTCAGCTTCAGCATCAGACCTTCCAATGGATATGCAGGGTTGATCTCTTTTAGGATGGACTGGTTTGATCTTGCTGTTTAAGGGACTCTCAAGAGTCTTCTCCAAGACCACAGTTCAAAAGCATCAATTCTTCACCATTTGTAAGTTTTCTTTGAAGAAATGCTTATTCAAGTCCTTAGCCCATTTTAAAATTGGTTATTGAAATTTTTCTTTTTTTTTATTTTTATAGGAGTATATATTTTGACGAGTAATCTATTGTTGCATATATGGTTTGCAAATATTTTCTCCCATTCCATATGTTACCATTTGGTTGTTTGCTTTGCTGTAGAGAAGCTTTTTAGTTTAATGTAGTCCAACTTTCTTATTTTTGTTTTTGTGCCCTATCCCAGAAATTATTGTTTAGACTAGCATGAAGTTTTTCCTCTATGTTTTCTTCTAGAAATTGTTATAGTTTTGGATCTCATATTTAAGTCTTTAATATATTTTAAGTTATATTTGCATATGATATAAAGGTCCAGTTTCACTGTTTTGTACATGGATATCCATTTTACACAACAGAGTTTGTTGAAGATGCTATCCTTTCTCCACTGTATTTTATCAGAACCCTTGTCAAAGATCTGTTGACTATATATGTGTGTGTTTATTTCTGAGCTCTCTATTCTGTTCCATCGGTCTATATGTCTATCTTACACAAGCGCCATAATGATCTGATTACTGAAGCTGTGTAATATATTTAAAATCAAGAGGTGTGATGTCTCTAGCTTTTCTCTTCTTTCTCAGAATTTCTTGAGCTATTAGTGTTCTTTTGTGGTTCCATATAAATTTTCATATTTTTAACAATTTCTATAAAAAATGCCATTGGGATTTTGATATGGATCATTCTGGGTAGTATGGACATTTAAAAAATATTGTCTTTCAACCCATGACCACAGAATATTGTTCCAACTTCTTCCATTAATAGTTTGTACTTTTCAGCATACAGTTCTCACCCCTCCCCAGTCAAGTTTATTCCCAAGAGTTTTATTCTTTTTAGTGTCATTGTAAGTGGGATTATTTTCCTAATTTGTTTTCCAGATAGTTTATTTCTAGTATATAGCAAACCAACTGATTTTTGTATATTGATCATCTGTCCTATAATATTACTGAATTTATCTTTTAGTTCTAAGAGCTTTAGATGTAGTCTTCAGGGTTTCCTACATATAAGATTATTTCAACTTCAAATATGAAAGATTTTACTTTTCCTTTCTGATTTGAATTCATTTTACTGCTTTTTCTTGCCTACTTGATCTGGCTTGGACTTCTAGTACTATGTTGAATAGAAGTGCTGAGAGTAGGCATTTTAGCCTGGTTTCTAATCTTAGGGAAAAAGCTTTCAGCTTTCACTGTTGAGTATGTTACCTATGGGATTTTCATATATATACTCTATTTTGTTCAGGCACTTTCTATCTATTTCTAGCTTATAGAGAGTTTTTATTTTTAAAGGGTGTTGAATTTTGTCAAATGCTTTTTCTGCAACTATTGAGATGACTGTGTGATTTTAATCTTGTATTCTCTTAATGTAACATATCACATTAATTAATTTTCATATGTTGAACCATCCTTGCATCCCAGAGATGAATTCCTTTTGGTCATGATATATGATCCTTCTAATATACTGTTGAACTCAGTTTGTTAGTATTTTGTTAAGGATTTTTGCATCTGTGTTCATCCATAAAACATATAAAAATACATCCCATTTTTGCATCCCAATCATGCACAAATGGGATGTATTTTTTTTTTCCTAGTGTTGTCTTTGTCTAGCTCTGGTATCAGCATAATGTGGGCCTCAAAATGATTTTGGAAGTACTCTGTTCTCTTCAGTTTTTGAGAATAAATTGAAAATGATCGACATTAACTAATTTTAAATATTTGATCAAATTACAGCAAAACCATCTGATTTGGGGTTTTTATTTGGCTGGCAGTTTGTGATTACCAACACAATCTCTAAATTAGTAATAGATCTGTTCATATTTTCTGTTTCTTCATAAATAAGTGTGATCAGATTATATGTTTCTAGTAATTTGTCTATTTATTCAAGGTTATCCAGTTTGTTAGCATGTAATTTGCTGTATTACATAAGTTTTGGAGTATTGTGTTGTTTCTTTAGTCTTGAGATATTTTCTATTTCTCTTGTTGATTTCTTCTCTGACTTTATGATTATTTAAGAGTATGTTGTTTAATTTTCACATATTTGTGGATTTTCCAGTCTTCCTTCTGGAAAGTTATTGATTTCTAGTTTCAGCTGTCCCAGTCAAAAAGGTATTTGATGTGATTTCAGTCTTCTTAGGTTTGTTGAGATTGTTTTTGACCTAACTGTGATCTATCCCACAGAAAGATCTATACACACTTAAGAATGCATATTCTGTTACTGTTTGGTGCACTGTTCTGTGTATATCTCTTGGTCCATTGGTAGATAGTATTGGCCAAGTCTTCTGTTTCCTTATGAACTTTTATCTGTATAGTCTATCTGCAGTTAAGAGTGGGATATTGAAGTCTCCTACTATCTTTGTATCGATGTCTATTTCCCCCCTTAGTTCTGTCACTGCTTGCTTTATATATTTAGATGCTCTGATGTTGGGCACATATATAATTGTGTTAAAGCTTCCTGGGATTGACCCTTTTATCATTATATAATGTTCTCCTTTATTTATTGTGGCAGTTTTTGAGAGTTTGAACTTAAGTTCACATTTATTTTGTCTCATATAAGTATAGCCCCAACTGCTGTCTTTTAGTTACTGTTTGCATGGAATATCTTTTTTTTTTTTTTAATCCCTTTGCTTTCAGCATATCTGTGTTCTTAAATCTAAAGTGAGTTTTTTGTTGATGACGTATAGCTGGATCTTTAAAAAAATTTTTTTAAGTTTAGAAAATATTTTAACATTTTTTTTGTGGTGGGGCCTTTTTTGTTAAATCATTCATCACTTTATACCTTTTGATTAGATATTTAAATTCATTTACACTTAACTATTGATAGAAAGATTTACTATTACCATTTTGTTGTTTTCTGTTAGTTTTATAGTTATTTTTCCATCTTTATCTCTCTGCTTTCCTTTATATTTTGTCAAGTTTTTGTATTGATATGATTTGCTTCTTTTTACTCTTTTGTTTTTTATTATATTTAACAGTAATTTTAATTTTTTAAAAATAAGAAGATATTAAGGAATACATAGATTTATGAAGAAACTTTGAAACAGACTGACAAAAATAGCTGCAGGCAACTCAGTTGCATATACTGAGTACTAAGTAAAGCAGGATTTTAAAAATTTCAGTATAATAAAAATGAATAAATGTGTAAAGTATATTCTTTTTCTTCATTGGTTAAAAATCAATAGTTATCATCATAGTTGTCCCCAGCAAAAATAAAGAAAAGTTAATGGATATTTTCTACATAATGAATAATTACAGTATGTGCCCCCCAATTTCAACCTGTATATTTAATTGTTCAGTAATACTGAATCTCTATCAGGAATACTGAATCTCTATCAGGCATGGTCTGTGTCACAGTCTACCAAAGTTGATTATGTAAAGAGTGAAGAGTACATATACATATAAATGCACAATGAATATATATATATATATATATAAAATATAAACCTCTCTTTTAAAAATTTACTAATATATGTATTTTGACAATTCAATTTTAATCCAAATATGAAACAGTTTTTGAGAAAGCACAGTGGTATGGGAGAACAACACTTCAGGTTTAGAGAAACTTCAGTTAAGGAATTAGCTGAATTAATTTGATTAGTATTTATTGTAACTTACTCCAATTTCAGATTAAAGGACAGGAATACTAATTCAAGAACTCATCTAACTACATGCAGATATAATTCCCTTAATTGCATTTGAGATAATGCATGATTAATAACTCTTTGCAAAGATAAAATAGACAGGAGCCACTTAACCTTAAAAAAAAAGGACATCTAATTTTAAAAAATTAAAAGAAAAAACATTAAGACCAACACATCTATAACCCTTAATAAGATCAGCAATTTTTAAAAAAAAGTTTTATTTTTTTTAAATAAATTTATTTATTTTCATTGGAGGTTAATTACTTTACAATATTGTATTGGTGTTCCCATACATCACCATGTATCTGCCACATGTATCTGTTCCTCATCCTGAACCCCCTCGTTCCTCCCTCCCCATACCATCCCTCTGGGTCATCCCAGTGCACCAGCCCCAAGCATCCAGTATCATGCATTGAACCTGGGCTGGTGACTCGTTTCATATGATATTATACAAGTTTCAATGCCATTCTCCCAAATCATTCCACCCTCTTCCTCTCCTACAGAGCCCAAAAGACTGTTCCATACATCTGTGTCTCTTTTGCTGTCTCACATAAAGGGTCATCATTACCATCTTTCTAAATTCCATATATATGCATTAGTATACTGTACTGGTGTTTTTCTTTCTGGCTTACTTCACTCTGTATAATAGGCTCCATTTTCATCCACCTCATTAGAACTGATTCAGATGTATTCTTTTTAATGGCTGAGTAATACTCCATTGTGTATATGTACCACAGCTTTCTTATCCATCTGTCTGCTGATGGACATCTATGTTGCTTCCATGTCCTGGCTATTATAAACAGTGCTGTGATGAACATTGGGGTCCACATGTCTCTTTCCATTCTGGTTTCCTCAGTGTGTATGCCCAGCAGTGGGATTGCTGGGTCATAAGGCAGTTCTATTTGCAGTTTTTTAAGGAATCTCCACACTGTTCTCCATAGTGGCTGTACTAGTTTGCATTCCCACCAACAGTGTAAGAGGGTCCCCTTCTCTCCACACCCTCTCCAGCATTCATTGCTTGTAGACTTTTGGATTGCAGCCATTCTGACTGGCACGAAATGGTACCTCATTGTGGTTTTGATTTGCATTTCTCTAATAATGAGTGATGTTGAGCATCTTTTCATGTGTTCGTTAGCCATCCGTATGTCTTCTTTGGAAAAATGTCTGTTTAGTTCTTTGGCCCATTTTTTGATTGGGTCGTTTATTTCTCTGGAATTGAGCTGTAGGAGTTGCTTGTATATTTTGAGATTAGTTGTTTGTCAGTTGCTTCAAAAATTAGAAATGAAAAAGAAGTTACAATGGACACCAAAGAAATAGAAAGAGTCTTGAGATAAAATATCCAATTTATGTCAATAAAATGGGTAACCTGAAAGAAATGGTCAAATCCTTAGAAAAGTACAGTTTCCTAAGACTGAACCAGGATGGAATAGAAAATATCAATAGATCAATCATAACTTCTGAAATTGAAACTGTGACTAAAAAAGCTTCCAATGAATGAAAGTCCAGAATCAGATGGCTTCACAGATGAATTCTATCAAACAGAGAAGAGTTAACCCCTTTCTTTCTGAACTGTTCCAAAAAATTGAGGAAGAAATACTCCCAAACTCATTCTATATGGCCACCACCACCCTGATACCCAAAACAAAGACATCACACATACAAAAAAGGAAATTACAAGTCAGCATTACTGATGAACATAGATGCAAAAGTCCTCAGCAAATACTAGCAATCCAAATCTCACAATATATTAAAAGGATCATATACCATGATCAAGAGGAATTTATCCCAGGATGCAAGGATATTTTTTTATATCTGCAAATCAATCAGTGTGATACACCAAATTATACTCAACAGTGAAAAGCTGAAACCATTACCTCTAAGATCAGGAAGAAGACAAGCATGTCTACTCTCACCACTTTTATTCAACACAGTCTTGGGAGTCCTAGCCAATCAGAAGGAAAAGAAGTAAAAGGAATACAAATTGGAAAAGAAAAAGTAAATTGTTACTGTTTGCAGATGACATACCATGCATAGAAGACACTAAAGATGCTATCAGAAAACTGGTAGAGCACATCATGAATTCGGAAATTTGCAGGATACAACTTGCACTTCCTAGGTGGCGCTAGTGGTAAAGAACCTGCCTGCCGATGCTGAAGATTCTAGAGATACGGGTTTGATCCCTTAGTAGGCTGTCTAGGTTTGTCATAGCTTTTCTTCCAAGGAGCAAGTGACTTTTAATTTCATGGCTGCAGTCACCATCTGCAGTGATTTCAGAGCCCCAGAAAATGAAGTTTGTCACTCTTTCCATTGTTGTCCCATCTATTTGCCATGAAGTGATGGGACCAGATGCCATGATCTTCACTTTCTGAATGTTGAGTTTTAAGCCAACTTTTTCACTCTCCTCTTTCACTTTCATCAAGATCTCTTTAGTTCCTGTTTGCTTTCTGCCATAATGGTGGTGTCATCTGCATACCTGAGGTTATTGATATTACTCCCAGCAATCTTGAGTCCAGTTTGTGCTTTATCCAGCCTGGCATCTCAAGATGTACTTGCAGAGTACATCATATTTAACTCTTGCAAGTTAAATAGAAAGATGACAATATACAGCATTGATGTACTCATTTCCCAATTTTGAACCATTCCTTTTTCCATGTCTGGTTCTAACTGTTGCTTCTTGACTTGTATACAGATTTTTCAGAGATAGGTAAGGTGGTCTGGTATTCCCATCTCTTTCAGAATTTCCCACAGTTTGTTGTGATCCACACGGTCAAAGGCTTTGGCATAGTCAATAAAGCAGAAGAAGATTTTTCCTGGAATTCTTTTGCTTTTTCTATGATCCAACGAATGTTGGCAATTTGACCTGTTGTTCCCCTGCCTTTTCTAAATCCAGCCTGAACATCTAGAAGTTCTCAGTTCACATACTGTTGAAGCCTAGCTTGGAGAATTTTGAGCATTACTTTGCTAATGTGTGAAATGAAGCAGTTGTGTGGTATTTTGAACATTCTTTGGCATTGCCCTTCTTTGGAACTGGAATGATAACTGACCTTTTCCAGTCCTGTGACCACTGCTGAGTTTTCCAAATTTGCTTCCATACTGAGTGCAACACTTTCACAGCATCAACTTTTAGGATTTGAAATAGCTCAATTGGATTTCCAACACCTCCACAAGCTTTGTTCGTACTGATGCTTCCTAAGGCCCACTAGACTTTGCACTCCAGAATTTATGGCTCTAGGTGAGTGATCACACCATCATGGTTATCTGGGTCATGAAGATTTTTTTGTATAGTTCTTCTGGGTATTCTTGCCACCTCTTTCTAATATCTTCTGCTTCTGTTAGGTCCATACAGTTTCTTCTTTATTGTGCCCATCTTTGAATGAAATGTTCCCTTGGTATTTCTAATTTTTTTGAAGAGGTCTCTAGTCTTTCCCATTCTATTATTTTCCTCTATTTCTTTGCATTGATCACTGAGGAAGTCTTTCTTATCTCTCCTTGCTATTCTTTGGAACCCTGCATTTAGATGGATATATCGTTCCTTTTCTCCTTTGCCTTTTGCTTCTCTTCTTTTCCCAGCTATTTGTAAGGCCTCCTCAGACAATCATTTTGCCTTTTTGTATTTCTTCTTCTTGGGGATGGTTTTGATCATCACCTTCTGTACAATGTTACGAAAGTCCATCGATAGTTCTGCAGACACTCTATCTATCAAGATATTGCCAACCCTATAATCCTTTCCCACAAGAGTCCCCAGTCAAGTACTGAGGTTTCCTAGCACTTTAGAAATAAAGATAATTATAGTTAGAAATAGCATTCCTGAGCCCTTATTATCTGCCACCATATTTACAAATTACACTAACTCCCATGTAATCACTGCAATATGTAACAGGGTGTGCACCATTACTACCTGTTTACATAGCTTAGAAAATTAGGGTTTAGAGAGACTAAGTAAATTGCCTGAGGCCACCTAGCAATTAAATTAAGAATCTAGAAACAGCACCAGGCAATTTAATGCCAGAGCCCATATGCTTAATCACCATGGTGCTCAGTGCTTTGCAGTAAGAAAAAATGCATTATCATTCTCCCGCAAGCTCCATGGAGACAAGCCCATAGATTGTGAGCATTCTCAAATGCTCTGCAGAGAAACTTTAAATACAAACCAGGCCATTGTTTGAAAAAATAAGAAATCTCACATATCATGCTCTTATTATGACCCACATGTATATCTTTGAATAGAATATATGTAACTAGCCTCCTTGCAGATACTTTCTCCCTGTTTCTCTACCTCTTTCTAGATGAATTTTCTGGAATCATCTGTTCCTAACTATGTGGGGGAAAAGAAGGCTTGCTTCTAACGTACACCTATGAGACAATGTGTTATAGGCCAATTTTCCAGGTTCACCTTGCTTGGGCATCTGCTCATTGGATAGCTTCTACCTGCCTAGAACTTCTCAGTATGCTCTTTGGTGAGCCCTGGGGGTGGGGGTGGGAGGACAGTACAGGGTAGGGCAAACCATCCTTTACTTAAAAGGAACTGCTGTTCCATTAACTTCCAAAGTATCACTGCCCAACATAAGTACAAGAAATAGACTTTATCAAGCAACTACTGAAAAATAACTAGAGAAAACTGCAACATAACAGACAACAACTTAACATTTGACACTAAATATAATTGATTCTCAGAATTCAAGGAAAAGGTAAGCTCTTCTGGGATGTATTCTCATAGGCATATTCATTTTTGGTCTTAAGGTCTTCCACTTTTGTCTCAGAAAGATATCTTCCTCTACATTTTCAAACAATAAATCCACAGCCAAGTTCAGGAAAATCTTATTGTCTTACCATTGAATCTTTTTCTGAGAATCCACTCCTCGTCTTGCTCCCAACAGGATTAAGGGACTCAATAACCTATGACAATGCATTTTTTAAAGGACCCAGTTCCTACTCTGCAGACACAGTGGGTGGGTGAGGCCAGCCTTCGGTGCCCAGGTGTAAGCCTCCTGCACCCCACCCTGGAGGGATCTGGTGATGTGTCACCACCTATGTCTGTGGCCTTCTACATGTGCTCCAAGTCTCTTGCTGTAATCCTTGCACAGATGTCTGTCTCTCCTTTCCCCTTTCCTACTGTGCAGACATAACTCTGACCTTCATACAACTTCAAGGACAAATAATATCTCAGTAGATTGTGTAAACAACTGTAAGACAAAGGAAACTGCCTTCTTTTAGGGCACATCATTCTTCTATTTGCTGATGAAGGATAGTAATACAAAGATTTTCTTGTGGAGCTTTGTCCACAAAGTGATACAGAGCACTTCCACTTGCTCATTCTCTTCCTGTCTCCTCTTCAGGGTATGATAAATAGAATCTATTACAGAATTAAGCCAAGACTCTCCTATTCCAAGACACTGCCACAATTCCTGAGAAGACTGAGCTATATTATTTTATTTAATAATATTGCTTTTCTTGCTAGTACCAGGCTCTGAGGCTACAATCTTGGAAAACAAGACATATCAAACAGTCCCTATGCTGTCATCATTGGAAGAGGATATACTTTAATTTTGCTAGGAGGTTAAGAGGCTGTATGATAAAAATAGCCAGCTTTTGTTTCAGAGTGACAGGGATTGAATCTTCTTCCTATTACAAACAGAGAGAGCTTTTTTTGTTAAATAGGTTCATAGCAAGGTGGCTAACTCACTGACCATGATCCCATCTCTAGAAGTAGATCTCTACCCATGGGGAATGGGTGATAGCTCTGTTTGGCTTGGTCCTGTCACCGGCATCATACACCAAGGAACTCAAAAGTAGTCTTGCTCACTCTGTATCTGGTAATAGACACACAGGCCTTGGTTCCAGCTGTGGATCCTGAAGTAACCTCTTGGCTATGTCTGGGAGCTCCTGGAGATAAACCCACCAAACTGGGTCAGACTGTGGACACTGAAAGGAACTTGTAATGGGGTAAAAAAGCCATTAGACAAAGAACTAACATTATATTCATTAGTGAAAAGATGAAAGTGTTTCTTATAAAATCAGGAAGAAGACAAGGATGCTCACTCCTGCCACTTACTTTAAACATAGTATCAGGAATCCTACCCAGAGCAATTAGACAGGAAAAGAAATAAAAAGCATCCAAATCAGAAAGAAAGAAGTAAAATTGCATCGATTTTCAAGTGACATTACCTTATTTATAGGAAACTCTAAAGACTCCACCGAAGAACTTTTAGAATAAATGAAGTCAGGAAAGTTGCAGGATATAAAACAACATACATAAAATGAGTTGATTTTCTATATGTAGCAAAAATAACTGAATGAGCAATAAAGAAAAAAATCCCATTTACAGTAGAATCATAAACAATAAAGTAATTGTTATCATTTGCAATTATGTTTGTTATGATTACAAGATCATATATTCTTAGAAAAAAATAGTGGTATATAGGACATCTCAGCTTCCCCCAACCAAGATCAGTGATTAGAGAGCTATCCACAAACAAAAAACAGCTCCTGGAGACCCATATATTCCACTTAGGAAGTTTTAGGGACACCACAGAACAACAACACACACAAAAAAGACAGAGTAATTACACAAGAAGAAAATACAACTTCATTTTGTCTGTATCACCCTATATCACAAACTGGCACTGTTCAGCACCAAGAAGGAACTCCTCCCCTTGAAAGAATTTCTCTCATCAGGAAAGGAAGAGTGAGACGGGTGACCAGCTTCTCTAGCTCTTACAGGATACTGCATTAATGTCTAGCTTTGGTTTCACCTCACCCAGATAAGTAAAGAGCTGGCCAGGAACAAGAAAGTAAAGCAGAGGCTCTATTAGCAAACACGTGGCAAGACTGTTTATCAATTCACAAAGACCTGCTGTGCAGACAAAGGAGCAGCTTCTGCAACTGACAGTCAGGGGTTAGCTACAAAGATCTCACCAGTTGCCCCACAGGTATTTACGTTTGTGAATGCCAGTTTTACCTCAATGCCTCTCTCCTCCTTCCCCAACCAATACTCTCTCTCTCTCTCATAACCTTCACACTTCGACTGGAGTCCAGGCCCACACTGACAGCTATCCAAGCTCTCTGTGGTTATGCAAGTATAAATGTCAGACACTGAGGCCCCTCCTTCTCCCCCACTAGAGCCTGGGAGCTATGCTGGCAACTAGCTCAGCCTCCTTTAACTGCACAAATGCAAGAACCCAGCACAGTGCCTCCTATGCTCCTTACTCCCACCAGCAGGTCCATGCTTGGGGCTCACACTGCAAGCTGTGCCACTGTCTTGATGCCCAAAACTGGCCTCGATCACAGCAGGAGTGAGGAGACAACACAGCCATGAGTAAACCCATCAACAACAAGGGCTCATACAGCAGTGCATGGGATTGCAGATACACAAGGCCAAATATAAAGTTATATGAGGATTTTTAACTGCACAGCAGGGGAGTACCCCAACCCCTGTACTGTACAAGAGTCAACTGTAGAGGTGCAAAAATTCTCAACAAAGTATTAACAAACCAAATTTAATGGCACATTAAAAGAACCATTTACCATAATTAAGTGGATTTCATTCCTAGGATGCAAGGATAATTTAACATAGAAAAAAATCAATGTGATAACCTGCATTAACAAAGTGAAGGATAAAAATTATTTAATCATCATCTTAGTAGATGCAATAAAAGCACTTAACAAAGTACCAAAATCCTTTAATGATAAGAACCCTCAACAAAATAAGTATAGAAAAAAGTTGCCTCAACAAAATAAAGGCTATATATGACAAACTCACAGCCCGTATTTATTATACTCAGTGGTAAAATGTTGAATACTTACCTAAGATCAGGAATAAAACAAGGATGCCCACTCTCACACTCCTATTCAGCAGAGTACTGGAACTCTTAGCCAGAGAAATTGGGAAAGAAAAAGAAATAAAAGACTTCCAAACAGGAAAGAAAGAAAAAATACAATTGCCATTTTTTTGTTTTTGGTTTTTGTTTTTTTTTTTTTTTGCAGATTATATGATCTTACATATAGAAAATCCCAAAGACTCCACCAAACACTGCTAGAACTAGTCAAAACATCAATAGGGTTTCAGGATGCAAAATCAACATATAGAAAAACACTTGAATATACACAACAGTATATTCAACTATCAATAGAATGTCTGAAAAAGAAAGAAAGAATCCCAGCCACAATACCATCAAAAACAATAAAATACTTAGGAATAAATCTAACCAAGGAACTGAAATTCTTTGAATTGCAAACTACAAGACTTTGATAGAAGAAATTAAGCACAAAACAAATGGAAAAATATTTTTTGTTCATGGATTAGAGGAATTAATATAAATATATTAGCAATATTGATTAGATTTACATTTATTAGATTGGTTAAATTTATTCTAACAAAGAATAAGATTGCTTCTCCCCTGGAGAAGGAAATGGCAAACCACTCCAGTATTCTTGCCTGGGAAATCCCATGGACAGAAGGAGACTGGAGGGCTACAATCCTTGGGGTTGCAAAAGAGTCATACGTGACTTAGTGACTAAGCAACAGCAATAGCATATCTATATCACCCAAAGTCATCTATAGATTCAATGTACTTCCAGTGGCATTTTTCACAGAAATAGAAAAAACAATCTTAAAATTTGTATGTAGCCACATACCCCAAACAGCCAAAACAATCCTAAGAAAGAAGACAAAGCTGGAGGCATCTCACTTCCTGATTTCAAATTATACTACAAAGCTATTTTAGCCAAAGCAGAATGTTAGGAACAGATTTGAGAGCCCAGAAATGAATCTTTTCATATTTAGCCAACTAATATTGACAAAGCAGCCAAGGATACTCAATGGGAGAAGTGTCTCTTCAATAAATGGTGTTGGAAAAACTGGATAACCACATGGAAAAGAATAAAATTGGCCTCCTACCTTTCTCCACTCACAAAAAAAAAATGAACTCAAAATGGATTAAAGACTTAAATTTAAGTTCTGAAACCATAAATGTTCTAGAAAAAAATGAAAAAAGTCTCCTTGGCATTGGTATAACCAGTGATTTACTGAATGTGATAACACAATCAGCAAAAGCAAAAACCAATAAGTGGAATCACATTAAACTAAAAAGATTCTACACATAAAACAATCAACAAAATGAAAAGGCAATCAATAGAATAAGAGAAAATGTTTGTAAATTATATATATGATAAAGGGTTCTTTATATATCCAAGATATATAAAGAACTTACATTTCAAGAGCAAAAAATCTAACACGGTTGTTTAAAAAAAAAAATGGGAGAGGAACTGAATAGTTTTCCAAGGAAGAGATGCAAATGACCAACAGGTGCATGTACAGATTCTCAACATTACTAATCACTAGGCAAATACACCCCACTCTAGTACTCTTGCCTGGAAAATCCCATGGATGGAGGAGCCTGGTAGGCTGTAGTCCATGGGGTCTCGAAGAGTTGGACACGACTGAGCGACTTCCCTTTCACTTTGCACTTTCATGCATTGGAGAAGGAAATGGCAACCCACTCCAGTGTTCTTGCCTGGAGAATCCCAGGGACGGCGGAGCCTGGTGGGCTGCCGTCTACGAGGTCGCACAGAGTCGGACATGACTGAAGTGACTCAGCAGCAGCAGCAGCAGGCAAATACAAAACAAAGACACAATGAGATATCACCTAAAACAGTTAGAATGGCTTTCATTAAAAAAGAAAAGAAATTGCAAGTATTGGTACAGGTGTGTAGCAAAGGAAATCTTAGTGCATGGTTGGTGGGAATGTAAATTGGTACAATCTCTATGGAAAAGAAGATGGAGGTCCTCAAAAACTTAAAAAATAGAACTGCCATATGACCCATCAATTCCACTCTTGCATATATATCCAAAGAAATTGAAATCAGGAGCTTATAGAGGTATCTGCCCTCACATGTTCTTGAAGCAATATTCACAATAGCAAAGTCATGGAAGCAATGTAAGTGGCCTTCAACAGATGATTGCATAAAGAAGACAGACACAGACATAGACAGACAGACAGATACACACAGAGACACACATATATGGAATATTGTATGGAATATTATTCAGCCCTGAGGAAGAAGGATATCTTGCCACTTGCAACAACTTGGGTGGACCTTGAAGGCATTATGTTAAATGAAATTAATCAAAGACAAATACTTTGTGATAATCACTTATATGTAGGATCAAAAAAAAAAAAAACTCACAGGAAGAGTAGAGTAGTGGTTATGTGAAGTTAGCGAGTAGTGGAAAAGGGGAGATATTACTCAAATGATGCAAACCTCCAGTTGTAAGATTAATAACTTTGGCGATCCAATGTAGAGCATGATTATTATAGCTAAAAATACTGTATCATATACTAGAATGCTGTTAAGAGAGTAAATCTTAAATATTCTCACAAAAGAAAAGAGATAACTATATGATGGAATTGCAGTGGTAGCTAATTATATGGTAGTAATCATTTTGCAATCTATAAATTAATCAAGTAAACATGTAAACTTACACAATGTTCCATGTTAGTTATATGTCAATAAAGCTGGGGGGGGGGCATGGCAAATAAAATACCTATGAATACGTTTAAGCAAAAAATGAAAGATCTGTACACTGAAACTATAAGACATTGATAAAAAAAATTGAAGACACAAATGAAAATATGAATAGTCCATATTCATGGAGCAGAACACTAAAATGCCCATGGCACCTAAAGTCATCTATAAATACAATGCAATTCCTATCTAAATTCCAATGACACTTTTTACAGAAATAGAAGTAACAATCCCCAAACTCATATGAAACCACAAAAGACCCTGAATAGCCAAAGCAATCTTGAATAAGAACAAAGCTGGAGACATTACACTTCCTGATTTCAAACTATATTACAAAGATTTGGAGCACACCAAAATTGCAACTAACGGTTAAACAACCATCAACAGGAGGACAGTGGAACACACCAAAAAAAGACATCCTATGATAAAAGGCAAAGAAGAAGTAGCAACGAGATGGTAGGATGGGTGCAATCATGATAAAATCAAATCCCATACCTGTTGGGTGGGCGAGCCACAAACTGAAGACAAATAATACCAAAGAAATTCTCCCACTGTTGTGAAGGTCCTGAGTGCCAGGTCAGGCTTGCCAGTCTGGGAATTCAATGGAGTGAATGGGAATCCTCAGGGAACCTGCCTTTGAAAGCCAGCAGCATTTGATTACAGGACTTCCAGAATACTGGGGGAAACAGACTTCACTCTTGGAGGGCACAAACAAAATATAGTGTGCACAAAGACCCAGGGCAAAGGAGCAGTGACCTCACAGGAGACTGAACTTGCTAGTGTTGGAGTGTCTCCTGTGGAAGCATGGGTCAGCAGTTGCTTGCCACAGGGGTGGGGCGCTGGCAGCAGGAGTCCAGCAAGGCATCCCTTGGCCTAAGGCCTTTTGGAAATTGCCACTAACCCTACCATAGAGCCCATAGACACCAGGGCTAGGTTACCTCAGGCTAAACAACTAACAAGGGGGGAGCACAACCCCACCCACCAGCAGAAAATTGGATTAAAGTTTTACTGAGCACAGCCCTGCCAACCAGAGAAAGATCCAGTTTTTCCCACTGCCAGTCTCTCCCATCAGAAGGCTTACACAAACCTCTTAACCTCCTCCATCAGAGGGCAGATAGAAGAAGCAAGAAGAGCACAATCCCACAGCAGCTAGAACAAAAGCCACATTATAGAAAGTTAATCAGGATGAAAAAACAGAAAGCTATGTTCCAGATGAAGGAGCAAGATAAAACCCCAGCAAATCAACTAAATGAAGTGGAGATAGGCAACCTTCCAGGAAAAGAATTCAGAATAACAATAGTGAAGATGATCTAGGATCTTGGGAAAATAATGGAGAGGATGCAATAAATGTTTACCAAAGACCTTCAAGAACTAAAGAACAAAGAGAGATGAAGAATACACTAGGAGGAAATAACAGAAAATAACAGGCAGAAGAATGTATAAATGACCTGGAGGACAGAATGATGGAAATCATTGCTGCAGTACCAAATAGAGAAAAGTACCAATAGAGAAAAGAATGAAAAGAAATGGTATAAGAGACCTCTGGGACAATATTAGATGCACCAACATTCACATTATAGGGGTCCCAGAAGGAGGAGATAGAGGAAGGACCTGAGAAGATATTTCAAGAGATAATAGCTGAAAACTTCCCAAACATGGTAAAGGAAACAGTCAACCAACTCCAGGAAGCAAAGAGGGTCCCAGGAAGAATAACCCCAAGGAGGAACACACCAAGACACACAGTTATCAAACTGACAAAAATTAAAAACAGGTAAAATATTTAAAACAACAAGGGAAAAGTGACAAATAACATATAAGGGAACTCCCATAAGGTTATCAACTGATTTCTCAACAGAAACTCTACAAGCCAGAAGGGAATGGCATGATATATTTAAAGTGATGAAAGAGAAGGAGCTACAACCAAGAATACTCTATCCAGCAAGACTCTCATTCAGATTTGATGGAGGAATCAAAAGCTTTACAGACAAGCAACAGTTAAGAGAATTCAGCACCACCAAACCAGCTTTACAATGAATGCTAAAGGAATTTCTCTAAGCAGGAAACTCAAGAGAAGGAAAAGACTTACACAAAATAAAACAATTAATAAAATGATAATAGGACCATATATATTGATAATTACCTTAATGTAAATGGATTAAATGGAAAACCAAAAGACATAGATTGGCTGGGAAGATGAAAACATGTGCTGTATGCACTCCACTCACTACATCATTCTACTTAATCCCCTAGTGAAAGAAAAAGTACATAGTGAAAGAAAAAGTCACTCAGTCATGTCTGACTCTTTGTGACCCCATGGACTATAGCCTACAAGGCTCCTCTGTCCATTGGATTTTCCAGATAAGAATACTGGAGTGGGTTGCCATTTCCTTCTCCAGGGGATCTTCCCAACTCAGGGATCGAACTCAGGTCTCCCACACTGCAGGCAGACACTTTACCCTCTGAGCCACCACGGAAGTCCTACATTGTATTTAATTATTTTATATGGTTAGGTTAATCATGTTTCCATTATGGCTCACAATTGTAATGATCTTTTATTTTTGTCTGGCTATTGATTATAAAAACTGATAAACTTCTACTATTGTGATTTTTGCTTAATACAATAAATTTATCATAATTGGTCAACAGAAAATAATAGAATTCTATATCACTAAAACTACCATTTAATAGAAAACCAGTAATCACTTGTTAAAATCCAGATGTATATCAGAATTATCTTGAAATTTTTTTTGAAAAATACAAATGCCCAGGTATAGCTTTTTTTCTTCTTCTCAAAGTGCCAGATGTGTTTCTAATGAGCAGCCATGTTTAAAAACAACTGGACTGCATGATGATCTTTTACTTTTATCTAGTTTGTTTCACTTTTTCTATTTTATTCACGTTACCATTTCATTTATGTTTTTCTTTTTTTTAATTTAATTTTACTTTACAATACTGTATTGGTTTTGCCACACATGTTTTTCAATTTCTCTTTTTTTTTTAAATGTTCTTTCTCAAACCTTTACCAAGTTAGTAGAAAAGCTTTTGTGTACATACTGTGTGTGTGTGTGTGTGTGTGTGTGTAGAGAGAGAGTATATAAAAAAATTTCTGAAATTTTGATTCTACTTTTTTGACTTAGTAGAGTAGAATAAAATGCTAGATTTCTAATTTATATTCACTCAAAATTTTGATATTTTGGCATCTAGTATTACTATATCAAATTGGTTCATAATGCTTTTCAGGTGTACTATATTCTACTTCTCTGTACATTCGTTCTATTAATTTCTGAGAGTTTGATATTGAAACTCCAACTAAAAATGTTTCTTTATGTATTTAAAACAAACAATTATAATACATAGTGGAATTATATGTAACTTTGTTCTGTATTTGCCAAGTCTCCTGTAAATGTGTTACCATATTTTCATAATTTAGAAAATAAAAAAATAAATAACTTAGGGGAAAAAACTATATTACAAAGATTTAGTAATCAAAATGTATGTTAATGTCATAAAAGCAGACACAAAGATCCATGGGATAGAAGAGAGAGTCCAGAAATAAATCCATGCATATATGGTAAACTAATATTTGACAAGGGAGCCAAAAATACTCAAGGACAGAAAGGCAAAGTTTTCAATGAATGGTTCTGAGACAAATAGATATTCATATGTAGACTCCTATCTCACACCACTCATAAAAATAAACTCAAAATGGATTAAAGACTTAAATACAAGACTTGAAACCATGAAATTCATAGAAGAAAACATAGTGGACAATCTCCTTGACACTCATTTTGGCATTAGTTTTTTGGATATGACACCAAAAGCACAAGAAAAATTAATAAACTACTACATTATTTGATATTGTTTGTTGAACTACATCAAATTAAAAAGTCTCTTCATAGCAAAATAAACAATCAAGAATATAAAGAAGCAACCAATATACTGGGAGAAAATACTTGCAAACCATATATCAGACAAGGGATTAATAATTAAAATATGTAGTGAATTCATGCAACTCAATAGGAAAAAATAATCTAATATGCAGAGAAAGGCTGGAGACAGTATGGTAAAGAACAACTTGAGCTCACCCCCTCCATTCATTAAAACACAAAAATCACAACTAACTGCTGAACAACCACCAGCAAAAAATAGTGGAACCTACCAAAACAGACATTCTACATCCAAAGACAAAGAAGCCACAACAAAACAGTAGAAAAAGATCACTCATGAGAAAATCAAATCCCATACCTATGGAGTGGGTGACTCAAAAACTGGAAAATAAGTATATCACAGAGGTTATCCCACAAGATTATGAACTTCTAAGCCCCAAGTCAGGCTCCCCAACATGGGGGTATGGCATTGGGAGGAGGAGTCCCGAGAACATTTGGCTTTGAAAGCCAGTGGCATCTAATCGCAATAAATTTACAGAACTAAGGGAAAAAGAAACTCCACTCTTGGAGGGTACACAAGGTCTTGTGTGCACCAGGACACAGGGAAAAGTCAGTGACTTCATAGGAGCCCGGATCAGACCTAACTGTGGGTCTTGAAGGGTATCCTGGGGAGGTGAAATGCAGCTGTGGCTCACTGTGGGGACCAGGGCAGTAGCGGCTGTAGTACCAGGAAAAGCTAATTGGTGTGGGCTCTCTTGGAGGCCACCATATTAACAATATTTGAGCATTTTGACAGGCTGGCCCCACCTGACACCTTAATGTTCCAGGGCTGGGATGCCTCATCTAAACAACAGACAAGGTGGGGAACATAGCCCCACTCATCATCAGACAGACTGTCTAAAGTCTTCCTGAGCCCATATAGCTACCTCTAAACATACCTTCTAACATGGCCCTCTGATCAGAGGGACAAGGCACAGCTCCAGACATCAGTGGGCAGGCACCAGTCCTATCCACTAGGAAACTTGTGCAAACCTCTTAGATTAGCCTCACACACCATGGGGAAGATACCAGAAGCAAGAGGAATATAGTCCTGTAGTCTGTGGGGCAAAAACCACTATCACAGAAATCAAGTCAAAATGAAAATACAGAATATTTTTTGTTTCAGACGAAGGAACAAGGTAAAACCCCAGAAGAACAGCTAAATGAAATAGAGAGAGCAATCTACCAAAAAATAAAGAAGAAAATTCAGAATAATGAGAATAAAGATGATTTAAGATCTCAGAAAAAGAATGGAGGCACAGACCAAGATACAAGCAATGTTTAACAAAGAGCTGCTGCTGCTGCTGCTGCTGCTGCATTGCTTCAATCATGTCTGACTCTGTGCGACCCCATAGATAGCAGCCCACCAGGTTCCCCGTCCCTGGGCTAGAAGATATAAGGAACAGAGATGAGCAATAACTGGAATGAAAAAATTCACTAGAGGGAATCAATAGCAGTAAAAATGAGACAGAAGAGCAAATAGTGAGCTGTAGGTAAATAGAATAGTGAAAATCACTTCTGTGGGACAGGATAAAGAAGAAAAGAACAAAAAGAAATGAGGATAGATTGAGAGACCTCAAGGACAACATTGTTGTTGTTCAGTTGCTAAGCTATGTCTGAGTCTTTGCAACTTCATGGAATGCAGCACACCAGGCTTCCCTGGCCTTTACTATCTGCTGGAGTTTGCTCAAATTCATGTACACTGAGTCAATGATACCATCCAACCATCTCATCCTCTGTCACCCCCTTCTCCTCCTGCCCTCAATCTTTCCCAGTGTTAGGGTCTTTTCTGGAGAGTCAGCTCTTTGCATCAGATTGCCAAATTATTGCAGCTTCAGCATCAGTCCTTCCAATGAATATTCAGAGTTAATTTCCTTCAGGATTGCCTGGTTTGATCTCTGTGCTGTACAATGGACTCTCAAGGGTATTCTCCAGCACCACAGTTTGAAAGCGTCAGTTCTTCAGTGCTCAGCCTTCTTTATGGTCCATCTCTCATATCTGTACGTGGCTACAGGAAAAACCATAGCTTTGACTACCACTTTGTCACCAAAGTGATGTCTTTGCTTTACAATATGCTATCTAGGTTTGTCATGGCTTTTCTCCCAAGGAGCAAGCATCTTAATTTCATGGCAGCAGTCACTGTCTGCAGTGATTTTGGAGCCCCCAAAAGGAAAATCTGTCATTGTCTCCACTTTTTCCCCTTCTATATGACATGAAATGATAGGACTGGATGCCATGATCTTAGTTTTTTGAATGTTGACTTTTAAGTAAGTTTTTTGACTCTTCCCTTTCACCATCATCAAGCTGTTCTTTAGTTCCTTTTCACTTTCTGCCATAAGGGTGATGTCATCTGCATATATGAGGTTATTGATATTTCTCCTGGTAATCTTGATTCCAGCTTGTGCTTCATCCAGCCCAGAATTTCACATGATGTACTGTGCATATAAGTTAAATAAGCAAGGTAACAATATACAGGCTTGACATACTCCTTTCCCAATTTTGAACCAGTCCATTTTTCCATGTCAGATTCTAACTTGTTCCTTGACCTGCATACAGGTTTCTTAGGAGAAATGTAAAGTGATCTGGTATTCCCATCTCTTTAAGAATTTTCTACAGCTTGTTGTGACCCACAGAGTCAATGTAGTCAATGAAGCAGGAGTATATTTTTTTTCTATGATCCAGAGGATGTTGGCAATTTGATCTCTGGTTCCTCTGCCTTTCCTAAATCCAGCTTGTACTTCTGGAATTTGTCTGTTCACATATGGTTGAAGCAGTACATTTAAATGACATTAAATGTAGCAAAATTCACACTATAGTTATTCCAGAAGGAGAAGAGAAAGAGAAAAGCTCTGAGAAAAATATTTGATGAGATGATAGCTGAATATATTTCTAACAGGGGGAAGGAAATAGGCACCTTAGACCAGGAAGTGCAGAGAGTCCTATACAGGATAAACACAAGGAGGAACATGCCAAGACACATATTAATCAAACTGATAAAAATTAAAGCAAATGGAAAAAAGTCAAAACAACAAGGGAAAAGCAAAAAATATACAAAGGAATCCCCATAAAGTTATCAAGTGATTTTTCACCAGAAACACTACAGGCCAGAAGGGAGTGGCACAATATACTTAAAATGATGAGAAATAAGAAGCTACAACCAGGAAAACCATCCAGGAACCTCTCATTTAGATTTGATGGAGAAATCAAAAACTTTACAGATATGTGAAAGCTAAGAGACTTCAGCAACACCAATTCAGTCTTTTGGACGCTATGAGAGAGGGAGAGGGTGGGATGATTTGGGAGAATGGCATTGAAAAATGTATAATATCATATAAGAAACGAATCGCCAGTCTAGGTTCGATGCAGGATACAGGAAGCTTGGGGCTGGTGCACTGGGATGACCCAGAGAGATGGTATGGGGAGGGAGATGGGAGGGGGGTTCAGGATTGGGAACACATATACATCCATGGCGGATTCATGTTGATGTATGGCAAAACAAATACAATATTGTAAAGTAAAAAAAAATTAAATTAAATTAAAACAGAGACATTACTTTGTCAACAAAAGTCCTTCCAGTCAAAGCTATGTTTTTTCCAGTAGTCATGTATGGATGTGAGATTTGGAGTATAAAGAAAGCTGAGCACCAAACAATTGTTGCTTTTGAACCGTGTTGTTGGGGAAGACTCTTGAAAGTCCCTTGGAGTGCAAGAAGATCCAACCAGTCCATCCTAAAGGAAATCAGTCCTGAATATTAGTTGGAAGGACTGATGTTGAAGCTGAAACCCCAATACTTTGGCCACCTGTTGCGAAGAACTGACTCATTTGAAAAGACCATGATGCTGGGAAAGATTGAAGGCAGGTGGAGAAGGGGATGACAGAGGAGGAGATTGTTGGATGGCATCACTGACTCAATGGACATGAGTTTGAGTAAACTCCAGCAGTTGGTGATGGACAGGGTGGCCTGGTGTGCTGCAGTCCATGAGGTCGCAAAGAGTTGGACATGACTGAGTGACTGAACTGAACTGAACTGAGCACAGGGGGGTTGGGAAAATGGGGGGAAAAAATTCAAAACAATCTACAGAACAAGTGAAAACATAGAATAACAAATGTTTTGTTGAGTCACTAAAAAAAAAACAAAAAAATAAAAAATAAAAGCTAAAGGGACTGCTCTAGGTTGAAAAGAAAAGCACACAACTAGAAACAAGAAAATTGCCAATGGAAAGCTTACCAGTAAAGGAAAGCACACAGAAAAGGTAGGACACCATCCACACATAAATAGGATGATATCAAAACCAGCAGTTGTGAGAAGGGGAGAGTAAAATGCAAAATACTGGTGATGCATTTGAAATCAAAAGATTAGCAACTTAAAACAATATTGTTTATACGTAGACTGCTGTATCAAAACTTTGTGGTAACTGCAAACCAAAAAAAATACACAAAAAAAAATAAAAGGAATCCAAACACAACATTAAATTTAGTCATCAAATCACAAGAGAAGAAAACAAAGAGTGAGGTAAGAAAAAAGACTACCAAAACAAATCATGGACAGTTGACAAAATGACAAAACAAACATATATACCAAGTAATTATCTTAAATGTAAATAGTTTAACTGCTTCAATCAAAAACGCAGACTGGCCAAATGGATTTAAAAAAAAAAAGGCCTCTATATATCCTATGAGAGATCCACTTCAGGTCTAGGGGCACAAAGACTGAAAGTGAAGGAATGGGAAAAGTTATTACGTGCAAATAGAGATCAAAAGAAAGCTGGTGAAGCAATACTTTATCAGACAAAAGAGACTTTAAAATAAAGACTCTTATAAGAGACAGAGTAGAACATTACATAATGATCAAGGGATCAATCCAAGAAGAAGCTATAACAATTATAAATATATAAGCACCCAGCATACAAGTACCTCAATAGAGAATACAAATGCTAACAGTCATAAAAGGAGAAATTGATAGTAACACAATAATACTGGAAGACTTGAACACCCCACTTACATCAAAGAATAGATCATCCAGACAGAAAATCAGTAAGGAAAACAAGTCTTAAATGACACATTATAGGAGATGGGATTTAATTGATATTTATAGAGCATTCCATCCAAAAGCAGCAGAAAATACATTCTCCTCCAGTGAACATTCTCCAGGATAGATCACATGCTGGGCTAAAAGGAAGCTTTAGTAAATTTAAGAAAGTTGAAATAATTTCAGTTATCTTTTTTGACCAGAACACTATGAGATTAGAAATAAACTGCAAAAAAAAAAAAAACCTGTAAAAACACAAGCACCTGGAGGCTAAACAATATGTTGCCAAACAACCAGTGAATCACTGAAAAATTCAAAGAGGAAATTTAAGAATACCTAATGAAGAATGTAAATGTGTCAGAACCAATACAATATTGTAATGTAATTAGCCTCTAATTAAAATAAATAAATTTAAATATAAAAAAGAATGTAAATGAAAACACGATGATCCAAATCCTATGAGATGTAGCAAAAGCAGTTCTAAGAAGGTTTACAGCAATATAATCTTATCTCAAGAAACAAGAAAAGTCTCAAATAAACAACCTAAACCTACATCTAAGCAACTAGAGAAAGAACAAACAAAATTCAAAGTTAGTAGAAGGGAAAAAAACATAAAGATCAGAGCAGAAATAAATGAAATATAGACAAAATGATAGAAAAGATCACTGAAACTAAAAGTTGGTCCTTTGAAAAGATAAACAAATTTGATAAATCTTCATCCAGATTCATAAAAAAATGATTAGCACCAAAATCAATAAAGTTGGATATGAAAACAGAGAAGTTATAGCTGATACCACAGAAACACAAAGAATCGTAAGAGACTACTACAAGCAACTATGCCAATAAAGTGGAAAACCAGTAGAAATGGACAAACTCTTAGAAAGGTTTAATCTCGCACAACTGAATCAGGAGAAAAAAAAAAAAAAAACAGAGAAAATGAATGATCAATCACAAATAGTGAAACTGAAATTGTAATTTAAAAACTCCTAACAAACAAAAGTCTAGGACCAGTCTAGCTTCCAGGCGAATTCTATAAAACATTTAAATGAGAACTGACTCTTATCCTCTGAAACTATTCTAAAAAATTGCAAAAGAAAGAACACTTGCAAACTCATTTTATGAGGACACCATCACCCAGAGGTCAATCAGTCCAAGCTACCACAAAATAGAAAATTATGAGCCAATATCACTTATGATCATAGACACAATAATACTTTACAAAATACTAGAAAACTGAATCCAACAATACATTAAAATAATCACACACCACAATCAAGTGGGATTATCCCAGGGATGCAAGGATTTTTCAATATCTGCAAATCATTCAGTGTGATAATTCAAATTAACCCATGCATCCATGGTTAATTAATCTGCAACAAAGAAGGCAAGAATATACAATGGAGAAAAGACAGTCTGTTCAATAAGTGGTACTTGGAAAACTAGAAAGCTACATGTAAAAGAATAAAATTAGAACATTCACTAACACCATACACAAAAATAAACAAAAATATATTAAGGCTTATATATATGACTGGATACTATAAAACTCTTAGAGGAAACATAAGCAGTAGATTCTTTGATATAAATTGCAGCAATATCATTTTGATCCACAACATAGTGTAATGAAAATAGAAAAAGAGGTAATTAAACTTAAAAGTTTTTGCACAACAAAAGAAAACATAAACAAAATGAAAAAACAACATCAGAATGGGAGAAAATATTTTCAAATGAAGCAATCAACTGGGGATTAATCTCCAGAATACATAAACTGCAAAACTGCTCATGCAGTTCAATGTAAAAAAAAAGAAAGAAAAAGAAACCCAAACAACGTAATCAAAAATGATAAGACCTAAATAGATATGTCTCCAAACAAAATATGCACATGGCCAAAAATCACATGAAAAGATGCTCAACATTTTTAATTATTAGAGAAACACAAATCAAATCTACAGTGAGGTATCATCTCACACTGGTTAGATGGCCATCATCAAAAAGTCTACAAGCAATAAATCATAGAGAGGGTGTGCAGTGAAGGGAACGCTTCTACACTGCTGGTGGGAATGTAAATTTGTACAGCCAATATGGAGAACAATATGGAAATTTCTTAAATAACTAAAAATAGAGATGCTGTATGATCTTCCAACAACACAAGAGAAGACTAAACATGGACATCATCACAGGGTCAACACCGAAATCAGACTGATTATGTTCTTTGCAGCCAAAGATGGAAAAGCTCTATACAGTCAGCAAAAACAAGACTGGGAGCTGACTGTGGCTCAGATTATGAACTCCTTATTGCCAAATTCAGACTTAAATTGAAGAAAGTAGGGAAAACCAGTAGACCATTCAGGTATGACCTAAATTAAATCCCTTATGATTACATAGTGGAAGTGGGAAATAGATTTAAGGGACTAGATCTGAAAGACAGAGTGCCTGATGAACTATGGACAGAGGTTCGTGACACTGTACAGGAGACAGGGATCAAGACCATCCCCAAGAAAAAGAAATGCACAAAAGCAAAATGGCTCTCTGAGGAGGCCTTACAAATATCTGTGAAAAGAAGAGAAGTGAAAGGCAAAGGAGAAAAGGAAAGATACCCATTTGAATGCAGCATTCCAAAGAATAGCAAGGAGATATAAGAAAGCCTTCCTCGATAATCAGTGCAAAGAAATAGAGGAAAACAATAGAATGGGAAAGACTAGAAATCTGTTCAAGAAAATTAGAGATACCAAGGAAACATTTCATGCAAAGATGGGCTCAAAAACAGACAGAAACTGTATGGACCTAACAGAAGCAGAAGATATTAAGAAGTGACATGAATGCACAAAAAAACTATACAAATAAGATATTCAGGACCCAGATGATCACGATGGTGTGATCACTCACCTAGAACCAGACATGCTGGAATGCGAAATCAAGTGGGCCTTAGAAAGCATCACTATGAACAAAGCTAGTGGAGGTGATGCAATTCCAATACAGCTATTTCAAATACTAAAAGATGATGCTATCACAAAGTGCTGTACTCAATACGCCAGCAAATTTGAAAAATTCAGCAGTGGCAACAGGACTGGAAAATATCAGTTTTTATTCCAATCCCTAAGAAAGGCAATGCCATAGAATGTTCAAACTACTGCACAATTGCACTCATCTCACACGCTAGTAAAGTAATGCTCAAAATTCTCTAAGCCAGGCTTCAACAATACAGGAACTGTGAATTTCCAGACGTTCAAGATGGATTTAGAAAAGGCAGAGGAACCAGAGATCAAATTGCCAACATCCACTGGATCATCAAAAAAGCAAGAGAGTTCCAGAAAAAATATCTATTTCTGTTTTATTGACTATGCCAAAGCCTTTAACTATCTGGATCACTACAAACTGTGCAAAATTCTGAAAGAGAAGGGAATACCAGACCACCTCACCTACCTCTTGAGAAATCGGTATGCAGGTCAGGATGCAACAGTTAGCACTGGACATGGAACAACAGACTGGTTCCAAATAGGAAAAGGAGTACGTTAAGGCTGTATATTGTCACCCTGCTCATTTAACTTATATGCAAAGTACATCATGTGAAATGCCAGGCTAGATGAAGCAGAAGCTGGAATCAGGATTTCCGGGAGAAATATCAATAACCTCAGATATGCAGATGATATCACCCTTATGGTGGAAAGTGAAGAACTAAAGAGCCTCTTGATGAAAGTGAAAGAGGAGAGTGAAAAAGTTGGTTTAAAGCTCAACATTCAGAAAACTAAGATCATTGCATCTGGTCCCGTCACTTCATGGCAGATAGATGGGGAAACAATGGAAATAGTGGCAGACTTTATCTTCTGGGCTCCAAAATCACTGATGGTGATTGAAGCCATGAAAGTAAAAGATGCTTACTCCTTGAAAGACATGTTGTGACCAACCAAGACAGCATATTAAAAAACAGAGACATTACTTTTCCAACAAAGGTCCATCTAGTCAAGAGTATGGTTTTTCCAGTAGTCATGTATGGATGTAAGAGTTGGACTATAAAGAAAGCTGAGCACCGAAGAATTGATGCTTTTGAACTGTGGTGCTGTACAAGACTCTTGACAGTCCCTTGGACTGAAAGGAGATCCAACCAGTCCATCTGAAAGGAGATTAGTCCTGGTTGTTCATTGGAAGGACTGATGTTGAAGATGAAACTCCAATACTTTGGGTACCTGATGCAAAGAGCTGACTCATTTGAGAAGACCCTGATGCTGGGAAAGATTGAGGGCAAGTGGAGAAGGGGACGACAGAGGATGAGATGGTTGGATGGCATCACCAACTCAATGAACATGGGTTTGGATGGACTCCGGAAGTTGGTGATGGACAGGGAGGCCTGGTGTGCTGCAATTCATGGGGTTGCAAAGAGTCGGACACGACTGAGCGACTTCACTTTCACTTTTCACTTTCATGCACTGGAGAAGGAAATCGCAACCCACTCCAGTGCTCTTGCCTGGAGAATCCCAGGGATGGGAGAGCCTGGTGGGCTGCCATCTATGGGGTCGCACAGAGTTGGATACGACTGAAGCGACTTAGTAGCAGCAGCCAGATATCAACATGAACCAGCCACAGGTATACTCATGTTCCCTCCGTCTTGAACCTCCTTCTCATCTCCCTCTCCATCCCACACCTGTTTGAGTTCTTGAGTAATAGAGGAAATTCCCCTTGGTTATCTATTTTACATATGGTAATATAAGCTTCCATGTTATTCTCTCCATACATCTCACCCTCTCCTACCCTCCTCATGGCCCTGCCATGTCCATAAATTTGTTCTCTATGTCTAAAAATGTGGAACACTTCATGAATTTCTGTGTCATTCTCATACAGGAGCCATGCTAAGCTCTGAATCATTCTGATTTTAGTATATGTGCTACTAAAAATGAGCTCTGGAAATTTTTTTTTTTTTTTGAAAGGCAAAAATATTGAGAGCTTTCTAAGTTTGTTAACCTTAACACTTCTCACTTTTATGGAACACATTCTAAACATCTCAGATCAGATGGAAAGAGAAGTAAGACTAGATAATTATTGCTGTTTTTAGTTCAAAAAGAAACTAAATGGAGAAATGCAAAATTGCTTTAAAGATGTTTTTACTTTGACTTTTTAAAAATCACATCTTTAAGTAATGCATACCAATGAATTATAAAGAAATAAGTTTTCAACCAGAGTGTACCAAACTGAATTAGTGTACCAGCTGTTCCCTTTTGGCCTATAGTCATGACAGAAATTAATCATCCCAATAATACAAGGAGTGGGCTTTCAATAGACCTCATTTTGGTATTGTCTTCTCAAACTACTGAACTGTTAATCGAAAGTTTATCAGAGCTGAGTCCCCTACATGAAAAAAGCAAAGATTATGTAATCATAGAAGTAAAATTCTTCCCACTGAGCAAAAGAAAGAACTATATTTAATTTCTGATCACTCTTTTAATATCCTCTACATCTCCAAGTACATTGGGAATATATGAAATCATAATTAGCCAGTTTTTAGGAATGAAATTCATTTATCAAAAAAGTTTTAAAAATAGTTCAACTAAAAAATCAATAGGTCATTTAAGCAAAGTTGCACAACCCACAGGCCTGAGTGGTTAAATCCCTGTATAGCTTCTAGTAGCCACTCCCAAGTGACGGTTCTCAACTTTGAACTAGACAAAGTTATGATTTCCAAATTTTATCTTTTATTTCTGTATTTCTTAACTTAAAAAATTCATGGCCATTTTTTATGATTTCTTCTACTTCTCTAGAATAGAGAAGATTTTTATATAATTCATTCAAATATTGATCTTTGTTTCCCTTTTATACCTTTAGTTTCTAATTCTGTTTGGTCTATGTTGGGCATCTGTAAGCAGGTAGACTCTTTGGTGGGGCCAGCAATAGTCATTGAATCACATTTGTACTGTTAGAGATCAATGCCCAGGAGGTTTGGGAAGTAAAAGTGTCTGTTTCTCCTGGATTTTGAAATTTGGAGCTTTTTTCCCCACCATAGCTCTTTCTATCCTCTTTTCCCAGCCCTTTTCCAACTTCCCCTCTGAGCAGGGAGACTGAGTGATGAGGATTCATGTTGATGTATGGCAAAACCAATGCTATATTGTAAAATAAATAACCTCCAATTAAAATAAATAAATTTATATATTTTTTAAAAAAAAGAAAGAGCTTTGGGACCACACAGACCTGGGCCTGAGCTAGGTTATGAAACTTGGTTTTTTCAGCTAAAAAAGAAAACAATACATACTTTCTGGCTTGAAGCAGAGAGAATGTATATGAAACTTTTGACACATTATAGACACTGAATAAATGTCAGTTGTTATTGCAGATAATTCAGACAGTCCTCTACATAATGTAAAACAACTTTCCATCCCATGATTGCCAATTCATACCTTGTTTCCCACTTGATATTAATTTAATTAGTATTTAATGCAACTTTTCTGAACTCCTAGAAAGTAGTAAAATCTAGTAGTACTAAAGTAATTAAATTCCTGATCAATAAATTATCTTTGGGATTATCTTTTTCATTAACAGAGAATGAGTATATTCACTGGTCTTAAATGACTGATTATCTGAATTTGATAACAGATTTTGTTGTCTTGAGCCAGAAGTTTCTTTTGGAAAGAGAAACAAGAAGAGCTTCTTCTGATCTCTTTCTAGATTATAGAGCTGTAAGAGATGTCCTAAAAGCATAATTTTTCCTGTTGTAGAAATGCAAGCCTTAGGAGCTAAATTGCCTACACCTGCAAAACTAACAGTTCTCCATTGTTAGTTCTCCACTAAAGCCAGGGGATCTGACTCTTAGTTAGGTCCTAGTCGTAGGGTTGACCAGGCTTCCCTGGTGGCTCAGTTGGTAAAGAATATGGCTGCAATGCAGGAAGCTGCCTGCAGGAGACCATGGGTTTGGTCCCTGGGTCAGGAAGATCCCCTGGAGAAGGAAATTGTAACCCACTCCAGTATTCTTGCCTGGGAAATCCCAAGGACAGGGGAGCCTGAAGGACTACTGTCCGTGGAGCCTCAAGAATCAGACATGACTTAGTGACTAAACCACCACCACTACTAGGGTTGACCACAGGCAAGCACCATTATCTACTGTTGGAAGAAAGTTCCCAAGTGTGACCTAGATGAGGGTAGGTTTTAATTCATCTCTGATCCCAATCTCTGTTAAATACTCTAAAATACTGTGTAAACATCCTTCACCTCTGAGAATCAGAGATTAATTTGTCTAATTTGGGAAACTAAAAATTCCTTTTGCTCCTTCAGAGCTGTATATTTTGTTTATTTTTACTTTCTTTCTTCCTTGGCTGCATTGATTATTCTTGTAGCCAAATGTCATGGCACGTCTGGAAACTTGTGAATGTTCTTTTCTTTTTGTGGCCACGAATGTTTATATTTCATTTAATTTTTAGTAGTGGACTTCCAGGTATAAATTATGTTTACATTTTTACCTACAAACACACCAGAGAAAGCACAGCTATTTCTTAGGGCAAATGTAGCTGTGTATATATGTTTTCCATTTTTCTATGCACAAAAGGTTATAATCTATGAGTTTGACAGTTAGCATAAGAAATAAGAATCTCTGTAGTCTACAAAAATATCAACTTCAATGAAAGGAAGGTTACTATGAGGTGGAACACTCAGGTTATTTTTTTTTTCCTGTAACCTTATTTCTAACATATGGTTGTATATTATTTCTAACATAAATCATAACATTTATGTTTAATCAAAAACAAGGTGACTGGACTTGATAAACTGTTCTCAAACTTGTTCAGATTTCAGAAGTTTTGTAAATCAGTATTATTTTGAGGAATATGGATCTATTTAATTCCATCAAGCTAATGGGTAACAGATTTTAAATTAGGTTATATAGTAAATCACAACCACTGAAAGTATTTAGTGTACCCATTCAATCAGTCACAAAACAATAGTAAATGAAGAAATTATAAAATGACCAAAGTTTATAAAAATGATAGGAAAAAGCACTTAAAATTCCAAGTATTTTATCCTCTGGCTAAATACTTTTTACACAGAAGAAAATACCAGAATCCAATGTTAAATTTCAACCCTTTTCCAAAGTATTAAAGGCTAGGATTCTTAAAAAGCTCTGTTCAAGAACTTCTGGATATATCTACAAGCTCTAAGATGTCTAAAATACTTCTTGTTGGAAGATCGTGTCTTCTGATTTTAATGGTGTCTTCTGATTTTACTTGCTTTTCAGTTGTAGATACTAGGTAGGTATTTTATATCTTATTGTAAACGCTAATTCAAATGGAATAACCACTGAAATGGAAATTTGGTTCAGGTACAGATTATACTCTGGATCAAAGCTTCTGGAACACAGTGCTTTCTTCCAGTGCTACTCAGATGTCTCCATGGAAACACTCCTCCCCACAGAGAGTAAAGGTGCATCCCAGGGTCTGAGTATTTTGAGGCCCATTATAGGTGCATATCTTTGAAATCTGAATCCTAACTTTGAGAATTATGTAAAAAGTTTCTGTAAAATTTTAAAAATTACTTATCATCAGAAAACCCCCTACAGTTTGAACTGAATTCAAATGGCTGTACTCTTTCTCCTGAGACCCGCTGCTCTGTGGGTGGTGGGAGGTAGGAGGGCACATCCTCCAATTTTCCATCCTCATCCTGGCTCAGGACTTCTTTTTATTTATCTAGCAGATAACCACCATCAAAATATCATTACGAGGAAAGAGAAAATTACCATTTGCCTACAGTAAAAATACCTGTAGCCCTGTTACAAACTAATTACCACAAGCAGGGAAAATTAAAAATAAGACTTTGTTAATTGTCAGGGTTTGTGTCCAGATTAAACACTAGACTGCCTGCATCCATGTGTTGACTCAGTTCCTAGGTGACTCATTATGTAACCTTGGGATAGTAGCTTTTAGTGGGAATGGAAATACAATGTAAATTCTTTTAAACAGAAAGGAGATCCTGTTTTGCAATGACTGAATCCTGAGTGAAAGGAAACTGGTAAAAGACAAACGAAAGAGACACAGTTGAAAAAGGATGTTAATTAATGCATGTTCTTTCTCAAGGTAGTATTTATGATGTAGACCAAGCTGCTGTTGAATAATTTAACCCTCCTGAAACATTCTGAATATTCAGTAGTTGAAATTACAAATCTCCTGTATTTTGAATTAGATAATTACCTTGAGCTTTCATTGTACTCTCCTTGTTCAAATCAAAATTAAAAGTTTAAGATACACTGTCTTATTTCCAAAAATGAGAAGAAAAAATGAGGGAAAACTTTGCCTATTTATCTGTTTTGCAAGTTCAAGATTAATTTTATAGACAAATAGAAGACAAGTATGTCCTAGATTGATATGCCTCCATCACCACCCCAAAATCTCTTGATCCTTTGGCCTTTTATGGGAACTATCCTTTCATTCATTCCTTCAACAAATAATTTTTAAGTTTCTATGGCCTTTCAAAGGACTGCTGTTAGATACCAGAGAAACAGGTATACAAGATGAAACCCTAGTCCATGAGAAGTAAATGCACAAAGAGTGGGAAAAGAGCATATACAACTCCATCAGTAAATAGTGCTACATAAAAAAGTAATAAGGCAGGATAAAGTGATAGAAAGTGCCCAAACAAGACTATTCAGAAAGAGTGTTCTGAGTCTTGTTAAGACATGCTATCCTTCACATCACTCTTGGGATTGATTTCATGGATTTGACATGAAAGCAAAGGAAATAAATGTAAAATAAAGGCGCAGGACTATATCAAACTAAAAAGCTTCCACACAGCAAAGGAAACTACTGATGCAATGGAAATGGAATGGGGAAAAAAATTGCAAATCTTATATCTGACAAAAGGCTAAGATCCAAAGGATATTAAGAATTCATATAGCTTACCAGACACATAAACAGAAACAATCTGACTTTAAAATGGGCAGAAGATCTGAATAGACATTTTCCCAAGACATACAGATGCCCAACAGGTACATGAAATATGCTCAATATCACTAAGCATAAGGGAAATGCAAACCAAACCGTAATGAAATTTCATCTCATATCTATTTGCATAGCTATCATCAGAAAGATAAGAAATAATAAGTGTTATGAGGATATGGAGAAGAGGGAATACTTATGTGTTATTGGTAGAAATGTAAAATGGTTCAGCCACTATGAAAGGCAGTATGGAGATTCCTCAAAAAATTAAAAATAGAACTATCATTTTGATCCAACAATTCTAATTCTGGGTATTTATTCAAAGGGAACAAAATCACTATTTCAAGAAGATATCTACACCCTGTGTTCATTGCAACATTAGTCAGAACAGCCCAAACATGGAAACAAGCTAGGTATCCATCAGTGAATGAGTAGATAAAGAAAATGTTGCACACACACACACAAATATACACAAACACACTGGAATATTATTCAGCCATAAAAGGAAGAAATTCCTGTCATTTATGACATGTATGGAATTTGAGGGCATTATGCTAAGATAAACACTGTATGATCTCACATATATATAATAAAAAAGAACAATTGACATCAGATAGAGGGAACAGATTGATGGTGACAAAAGCAGTAAGGGTGGGTAGGGGGTTGGGCAAAAGGGGTGAAGTTAATCAAAAGATACAAACTTCCAGTTATAAGTTCTGAGAATGTAATGCAAAAAAAGAAAGAAAGAAATTATCTTTGATCAGCAACCTGAAAAAACGAAGGGAGAGAACCTGATGCAGATCTGGAAGAAGGATATTCTTGAATCCAGGGGGAAACACTTGGTTTAGTTAAGGAAGAGCCAGGGAGCTCTGTGGCTGAAGCAGAGCAATCAGGGAGGCTGGTGGTAGGAGATGAATATGGAATGGTGAGAAGGGGCAGGCCCTCCAAGGTCTCAGAGGCCTTTGGTGAGGACTTTGGATTTGTTTTTAGAATGATGAGAAAGTACTGGAGAAATTTCAAGATGAAAGATGTGATTTTATTTACATTTTAAAAGACCACTTTGGTTGCTGTGCAGAAAAAATAGACTGTGGAGAAGCAGAAGAAAGGAGACAGTTTTAAGTTGGTATACAGAGTTTAGACAGGAGATGATGGTGGCTTCAACCGGCCTAGAAGATGTGGAGATGGTATAAAATGGTTGAATTGGGGACATATTTGAAAGCAGAGTCCACAGAGAAGCTGTGTAGTGGGTTGAATGTTTTCAGTCGCTCAGTCGTGTCTGACTCTTTGTGAACCTATGCCCACCAGGCTCTCTGTCCATGGGATTTTCCCAGCAAGAATGGGTTGCCATTTCCCTCTCCAGTAAGGGGTTGAATGGTGGCCCTTAGAAAGATACATCTACATCCTAATCCCTGAAACCTGTGAATATCACTTTATTTGGAAACAAGATATTTCTGGATGGAATTAAGGATCTCTAAATAGGATCATTCTGAATTATTTGGTATGCCTTAAATCCAATGACAAGTATCCTTATACAGAAGAAAGAAGCCACAGACACAGGAAAGAAGTGGAGAAAGCCATGTGAAATTGGCAGCAGAAACTAGAGTTATACAGCCATAAGCTCAGGAATGCTTGTAAGAGACAGTAAGGATTTTTTTCCTATGGCATTTGGAGGGCAGGCAACCCTGCCAACACCTTGATTTCAGACTGATTGGCCTCCAGACCAATGAGATATTTAATTCCTTTTATTTTAGGCCACTAAGTTTGCTGTGATTTGGTACATCAGCCCTAGGAAACAGGATGGTAAATTGGATACAGTATCTGAGGTAAATCTGTAGCTCAAGAAGAGGCCAGGGTTCTTGCCTGTATATTATTACATTGAAAGCTATGGCTCTGAAATCAATCAGCAGGAATCAGTGTAAGTAAAAGAGAAAAAAGCAGTAATGTCATTGAACCTAAGAAAGTGTGTAAGGGAGAGAACAACCAACTCTATCAAATGTTGCCAAAAAGTTCAGTGAGATGAGGAACATGACTCGACCACTAGATTTGCTGAGATTGCTGATGATCTTGTCAAGAATAGTTTCAGCGGTAAGGCAGCAAAGAACTTAAAGAAACTTCCCAAGTTCCCCCTACTGCTGTGCTGCATTTCATGGGATTGCAAAGAGTTGGACATGACTTAGCGACTGAAGAATAGTCATCATTATCATGATCATGTGTGTGTCTGTGTGTGTGTATGCAAGCACACGCTTAGTCACTCTTTGCAACCCCATGGACTGTAGTGCACCAGGCTCCTCTGTCCATGGAATTCTCCAGGCAAGAATACTGGAGTGGGTAGTCATTTTCTTTTCCAGGGGATCTTCCTAACCCAGGGATTGAATCCGGGTCTCTTGCATTTTAGGCAGATTCTTTATCATCTGTGGAGAAGGAAATGGCAACCCACTCCAGTATTCTTGCCTGGAAAATCCCATGGATGGGGGAGACTGATAGGCTACAGTCCATGGGGTCGCAAGCAGTCGGATACGACTGAGCGACTTCACTTCACTTTTACCATCAGAGACACCACGGAAGCCCCATCATGATCATACCTATTGTTTATTGAATGTTTACTATATGCTAAAGAACCTGTGTTGAATGATGTAGAAATGTACATATGTAATCTTATCCTTCCATCAACCTTGAGAAGTAAGTTTTATTCCCATTTTACAGATGAAAAAATTGTGATCAGCTTTGGCACTTAATACATTATTGTAGTTAGGACCTCTAATATCAAATGATTCCATATCTAAGATCTAAAGCATTTTACATTACTTTTACTTAAGGAATTGTTACAATATCTCTTGCTAGAGAGATGGATATATATTCTTTAATCTTCTTCCATTTCCACTTGAGATTTCTATAACTCCAGAGTAAAGATATCGAAGACTAAGGTACGCCTGAAATTTTTAGTTCTTTACTTTGGAGGTGACATAACTGACAAGATGTAAAAACTCACAAGGAGAAAATAATGTATGGAGTAATTATTATGTATCAGGCATTGTGCTAACTATTTCCTGTGCATTAATTAAAACATCAAATGCCCAATGAGGCACAGAATGTTTAAGTGATTTAGCTAAGGACCCATATCAAATAAGGGGCAAGGCTAAAATTTCAATCCATGTTGGTCTAGTTTTAAAATCCATTCCCTTTACCACAAACTGCTTAAATAACCTACACATTGGGATATTGATTGTTACCATGAGAAGAGAGTACAAAATTGGGAGAGAACCTATAATGGATCTGGTTTTATCCTACCTTTCTAGATTTTGTTTATGATCCCTATATGTACCCTATGTTTTAGACAAATGCCTTATATTTTCCTCCCTGTTAAGGTTTTACTCACCCATCATTCCATTTGCTTTAATTCTGTTTATTCTTGAGATACCAATTCAAATATTAACTCCTACATGTAGTCCTTCCTTGATCTCTTTCAGAGTTTCTCTCCCTCTATAGTCCATAACTTTCTTACAGAAAATATCCCTAAGTGACTTGTGCTGAGATTATATGTATACACACACACACACACACACACACACACACACACATTTTATCTCTATTCTAGTCTGAAATGTTATTTAGAGGCAAAGAATGTCTTCTTGAACTTTGTTTGTCAACAGTATCTTTTCTTTCAATGGTACTCAATTTGTGGACTTTGTTATTTTGAAAAAACCTAGGAAACTTATGTTATGATTAAATGCAATCATGCTTTAATGGAAAAATTTTCTTATGGTGTTTATAACCACAGGGTCACCCCTTTCAGCTCTTTCTGGTAAAAATATTATACCAATGACTCTCAAATTTTAATGTGCATAGGAATACACAATGGACCTTGTTAAAATGAAGATTCTGATTCTGTAGGACTTGAGATTCTTTATTTCTAACAAGATCCCAGATGATGGCAATGCTGCTGATTCACAAACCAATTTTTGAGTAATGAGAGATTTTTAATCCTAATGAAACACAATAAATCATTGTCAACAATTAAGAATGTTTCATTTCCCTGACTAGATAATACCCTACTTTGCAGACAGGCTAGGCAAATTCCTTCTTGTTCCCAAGACAACACATTCTCCAAACCTATACCTAGACAAGGAAAAATAACAGGTTATCTTTAATTCACTGAGCAGATATTGAATTGCTACCTGGAGGACTTTAAAAATAGAAAAGAAAAAAAAAAAAAAACCTTTCTCCACTGACTTAGCACCACCTAATTTATGTGTGCACTGTATTTTAATCTTTGGAATAAGAAAAATTAATTCAATTTGGAAAATTCTTAAAATCTTGGATTTAGGTTGCTAATACAATTCTATGAGTAAAAAGGATTTGAAATTTTAATATTAGGTAGTGTTCAGGAAGAGATACTAGATACTATATGTTTCTCAATTTATTCTTGGTAAAAGCATAAATGAAGTTTGAAAAAGTTTCCTTGAATACTAAAATGCTTTTAAGACTGTTCTTTTTAAGAAAGCTATCTTGGAATATAATAGCCTTTCTCAGGAATCGGGCAGATTTCTTTTCCTTGCCATCACCAGTCCAGTGACTAACCAACACTTGGAAAGCATTTTGTGCTGCTCAATGGAATGTAATAATATATAAATATATTGAACAAAAACCTATAAGACATTCAGTGGAAATATCTTTATCTCTTGCTTCTCTTTTAACTTTCTCTTAATAAAAAATTATCCTTATAGTTAGGACTTTGGGAAGGTCATGTACACACTGCTGTATTTAAAATGAATAACAAACAAGGACCTATTGTATACCATATGGAACTCTGCTCAATGTTTTGTGCCAGCCTGGATGGGAGGGGGCTTTGGGAAAGAAGGGTAAATGTATATGGATGGCTGGGTCCCTTGGCTATTAACCTGAAACTACAACATTGTTTATTGGCTATACCCCAACACAAAATAAAAAGTTTAAAGTTAGGAAAAAGAAAAAATATATATCATTCATGGACATCTAAACCAAAGATTTTCAAGCTGGTTTTAGAAAAGGCAGAGGAACCAGAAATCAAATTGACAACATCGACTGCATCATGGAAAAAGCAAGAGAGTTCCAGAGAAACATCTATTTCTGCTTTATTGACTATGCCAAAGCCTTTGACTGTGTGGATCACAATAAACTGTGGGAAATTCTGAAAGATATGGAAATACTAGACCACCTTATCTGCCTCCTGAGAAATCTGTATGCAGATCAGGAAGCAACAGTTAGCACTGGACATGGAAAAACAGACTGGTTCAAATAGGAAAAGGAGTACATCAAGGCTGTATATTGTCACCCTGCTTATTGATATGCAGAGTACATCATGAGAAACGCTGGACTGGAAGAAGCTGGGAGAAATATCAATAACCTCAGATATGCAGATGACACTACCCTTATGGCAGAAAGTGAAGAGGAACTAAAAAGCCTCTTGATGAAAGTGAGAGAGGAGAGTGAAAAAGTTGGCTTAAAGCTCAACATTCAGAAAACGAAGATCATGGCATCTGGTCCCATCACTTCATGGGAAATAGATGGGGAAACAGTGGAAACACTATCAGACTTTATTTTGGGGGGCTCCCAAATCACTGCAGATGGTGATTAGAGCCATGAAAGTAAAAGATGCTTACTCCTTGGAAGAAAAGTTATGACCAACCTAGTTAGCATATTAAAAAGAAGAGACATTGCTTTGTCAACAAAGGTCTGTCTAGTCAAGGCTATAGTTTTTCTAGTAGTCATGTATGGATGTGAGAGTTGGACTGTGAAGAAAGTTGAGCACTGAAGAACTGATGCTTTTGAACTGTGGTGTTGGAGAAGACTCTTGAGAGTCCCTTGGACTGCAAGGAGATCCAACCAGTCCATTCTAAAGGAGACCAGTCCTGGATATTCTTTGGAAGGATGATTCTAAAGCTGAAACTCCAGTACTTTGGCCACCTCGTGTGAAGAGTTGACTCATTGGAAAAGACTCTGATGCTGGGAGGGATTGGGGACAAGAGGAGAAGGGGACAACAGAGGATGAGATAGCTGGATGGCATCACGGACTCGATGGACGTGAGTCTGAGTGAACTCCGGGAGTTGGTGATGGACAAGGAGGCCTGGCGTGCTGCAATTGATGGGGTCGCAAAGAATCAGACACGACTGAGCGATTGAGCTGAACTGACTGAAACCAAGATGTTCTGAGAATTCTGCATATAGTTTTTCCTAGTTCTTAAATGCAGAAGGTTTTAAATATATATATATTTGAATATGTAACAATGTTTAACATAGTACTTAAATATCAACATGTGATATGTTTTCAAAAATACATAGAATTACAATGCTTCAATCTCAGATTTCTGGTTATGAAATTACGAGAGTCTCACTAAAGATTATCTAGGATGATGGTTCAGTTCAGTTGCTCAGTCGTCTCCGACTGTTGCGAACCCATGGACTATAGCACATGGACAGGCTTCCCTGTCCATCACTAACTCCCAGAGCTTACTCAAACTCATGTCCATTGAGTTGGTGATGCGATCCATCCATCTTATCCTCTGTCATCCCCTTCTCCTCTTACCTAGAATCTTTCCCAGGATCAGGGTCTTTTCCAGTGAGTCAGTTCTTCACATCAGGTGGTCAAAGTATGGGAGTTTCAGATTCAGCATCATTCTTTCCAATGAATAGTCAGGACTGATTTCCTTCAGGATTGACTGGTTGGATCTCCTTGCAGTCCAAGGGACTCTCAAGAGTCTTCTCCAACACCACAGTTTAAAAGCATCAATTCTTCAACACTCAACTTTCTTTATAGTCCAACCTTCACATCCATACATGACTACTGGTAAAACCATAGCTTTGACTAGAAGGACCTTGGTTGGCAAAGTAATATCTCTGCTTTTTTTTTACTGTGCTGTCTAGGATGGTCATAGTTTTTCTTCCAAAGAGCAAGTGTCTTTTAATTTCATGGCTGCAGTCACCATCTGCAGTGATTTTGGAATCCAAGAAAATAGTCTCTCACTGTTTCCAGTGTTTCCCCATCTATTTGCCACGAAGTAATGGAACCAGATGCCATGATCTTCGTTTTCTGAATGCTGAGTTTTAAACCAACTTTGTCACTCTCCTCTTTCACTTTCATCAAGGGGCTCTTTAGTTCTTCTTTGCTTTCTGACATAAGGATGATGTCATCTGCATATCTGAGGTTATTTACTTTTCTCCCAACAATCTTTATCCCAGCATGTACTTCATCCAGCCTGGCATTTTGCATGAAGTACTCTGCATGCAAATTAAATAAGAAAGGTGACAATACACAGCCTTTACATACTCCAATTTGGAACCAGTCTGTTGTTCCATGTCCAGTTCTGTTACTTTTTGACCCCCCTACAGATTTCTCAGGAGGCATTTAGGGTGGTCTGGTATTTCCATGTATTTTCTACAGTTTGTTGTGATTCACACAGTCAAAGGCATTGGCATCATCAATAAAGCAGAAGTGGTTGTTTTTCTGGAACTCTCTTGCTTTTTGTATGATCCAATGGATATTGTCAATTTGATCTCTGGTTTTTCTGTCTTTTTAAAATTCAGCTTGAACATCTGGAAATTCTTGGTTAATATACTGTTGAAGCCTGGCTTGGAGAATTTTGAGCATTACTTTGCTAGCATGTGAGACAAGTGCAATTGTGTGGTAACTTGAACATTCTTTGGCATTGCCTTTCTTTGGATTCGATCTCGGAGTTAGGAAGATGCCCTGGAGAAGGGAAAGGCTACCCACTCCAGTGTTCCTCCCTGGAGAATTCGATGGAATATACAGTCGTTGGAGTTGCAAAGAGTCGGACACAATTTAGTGGCTTTCACTTTTCTTTGGATGCTGGTAGCTGCTTAAATTCAAATCTGTCTCTCTAAAGATGCTCTATAGCCACACAATTAGTGCATTTGTGTCACATTGGAGAACATTCTGTAAACTTTATTTTTAAAGGTGGACTAATCATCCAAGAGCACTGTAGTTGGCTCTGGAGCTCAGGACAGAGTGAAGTCAATAGGGAATACACAGAAGAGAGGTGAATGAATACAGGTTGGAATTGGATCAGGTGGGAGTGGAACTCAAAGTGTCAGTTAGGGCTCACCTCCAGAAGTAGATTATCCACTTTAAGTCAGAAAATACTGGAGATATAACTAAGCCCTGGTAGGTCTGAAAAAGACCTACTAAAGACTCAAAAGGAAGGAGTTCAGGGAGTGTATGGAACTAGAGGCAGCAGTCTTGAGAAGTTATTCCTAGCATTTGAGAAACATTTCCAAAGGTGGCCATAATAACTCTCTCATCCCTCATGCTTTTTTTTTTTTCCCCTGCAACGTGATTTTGCATTTTCCCCACTAAGAGATGGAGTTTTGAATCTAGGTCCCTACTGTGACTTTCTGTAAGATATAGAATTTGGTAAAAGCAAGGTTACATAACTCCCGAGGCCAGGGCTTAAGAGACCTTGCAGCTTGCATTTGTGACCTGTCTGGTCTCTGAGCCATCATGTGAAGAAGCTGAGCTACCACACTGGAAATTACATGAAAACAAAAGGATGTAAAGTTGAAAAGTCTTGAGAGAAAATAATTTCTGGAGAATAAAGTGCCACAAGGCAGAAAAAGTACTATAGGAGAAAAATCTCCAGTATTCCAGTCATTCTAGTAGAGGTTACCAGAACCATCTTGACTCCTCCATCCTAAATTGCATTCGCATGAATGAGTCCAGTAGATACTATGCAAACTATAGACAGGCTATCCCAGGTGAGTTCTTCTCAGTTAATTTACAAAATCATAGGCAAATATTATTTTAACCATTAAGTTTTGGGGGTGATTTACTATGCAGCCTTGGATAACCTTTACAGAAGGGTAACTCCTTCCCTGGGAAATATCAGATAACCTGAATGGTGGTGAAAGGAAAAAAAGAGTAAAGATAAAATATCCTACTAAATCAACATAGGATTGAAACTAAGAAAAATACAGAATATCAACAACAATAAAAACTATGTCTTCATGTTGATGTATGGCAAAACCAATACAATATTGTAAAGTAATTAACCTCCAATTAAAATAAATAAATTTATATTTTAAAAAAAACCTGCACTCAGTGTAGTAATATCAGAGAGAACTCATGAAGTAAGAAACAGTTATCCAAACTCTCCTCTTCCTATTGCTAGTTTGGGAAAAAAGTAAAAAGAAAGTCAAAGTGTTAGGTCACTCAGTCATGTCCAACTCTTTGTGACCCCATAGATTGCAGCCCACCAGACTCCTCTGTCCATGGAATTTCCCATGCAAGAGTCCAGGAAAATGAAACACAAACATGAACATAAAACAAAAAAAAAAAAGACACTACACTTTTAATAGAAATCCCAATAATTATAAAGAAGAAAATGATTATCAATATATTTTGGTGTGTGAAAACCTAAAAGAAAAATATGAAAAACATAAACATTAACACAACTTTCCAAAATGAATTTAATGTCATTGAACAAGTAATTGCTGATATGAGATAACAGCATAAATCATAAGTTCAAAGTCTGAAAATATTAAATGGAAAAGCAAGAGGAAAATGCAAATGGATTCTAAACAAACTCAGATCAAAAATTGAAGAAAAAGACAATATCTCAGGAATGAATGCTAAATTATAGGGTGACCAAAGGACAAGAAATATGCTCAAAAAAAATAGCAAGGTACAGAAGATGAGAAGGAAAAAAGATTTAAAAAAAAAAACTATAATAAAATATGTGATAATATATTCAGAACACTGAGGGGCTTAGGGGAGGTCAAATAAAAATGGATTAAAGACCTAAATGTAAGACCAGAATCTATAAAACTCTTAGAGGAAAACACAGGCAGAACACTTGATGACATAAATCAAAGCAAGATTCTCTATGACCCAAGTCCTAGAGTAATGGAAATAAAAACAAAAGTAAACAAGTGGGACCTGATTAAACTTAAAAGCTTTCACACAGCAAAGGAAACTATAAGTGAGGTGAAAAGACAACCATCAGAATAGGAGGAAACAATAGCAAATGAAACAACTGACAGGGGATTAATTTCCAAAATATACAAGCAGCTCACACAACTTAATACCAGAAAAACAAACAACCAAATCAAAAAGTGGGGAAAAGACCTAAACAGACATTTCTCCAAAGAAGACATACAGATAGCTAACAAACACATGAAAAGATGCTCAACATCACTCATTATTAGAGAAATGCAAATCAAAACTACAATGAGATATCATCTCACACCAGTCAGAATGGCTGTCATCAAAATGTCTACAAACAATAAATGCTGGAGAAGGTGTGGAGAAAAGGGAATCTTCTTGCAGTGTTGATGGGAATGTAAATTGATACAGCTTCTATGAAAGATAGTATGGAGAGTTCTTAAAAGACTAGAAATAAAACCACCATATGAGCCAGCAATCCCACTCCTAGGCATGTACCCTGAGGAAACCAAAATTGAAAAAGACACATGTATCCCATTGTTCACTGCAGCACTATTTACAATAGCTAAAACATGGAAGCAATTTAGATGTCCTTCAACAGATGAATGGATAAAGAAGTTGTGGTATATATACACAATGGAATATTACTCAGCCATAAAAAGAAATGCATTTAAGTCAGTTCTAATGATGTGGATGAACCTAGAGCTTATTATACAGAGCGAAGTATGTCAGAAAGAGAAAGAAAAATATCATATACTAATGCATATATATGGAATCTAGAAAAATGGTACTGAAGAATTTATTTGCAGGGCATCATTGGAGAAACAAACATAAAGAATAGACTTATGGACATGGGGAGGTGAGATGTATGGAGAGAGTAACATGGAGACTTACATTACCATATGTAAAATAGATATCCAGTAGGAATTTGGTATGTGTCTCAGAAAACCCAAACAGGTTCTCTGTATCAACCTAGAGAGGTGGGATGGGGAGGGAGATGGGAGTGAGTTTCAAAACGGATGGGGATATATGTATACCTATTATTATAGCTGATTCATTTTGAGGTTTGACAGAAAACAAAATTCTGTAAAGCAAGCATCCTTCAATTAAAAATAAATAAATAAAGTGAAAAAGGTTAACTGAATTAAGAATGTTAATAAAAATACATATCATTGTAACAAGGAACTAGAAACGTACAGATGAGCTAATCAAAAAAGGGCAATTCAATTACCAAGATAAAAACCAATCTAGAAGCAACTGAAGAGATAAAAACCAATCTAGAAGCAACTGAATAGCAAAATGGATGAAAAAGAAAAAGAAACAAGTGATCTGGCTGATAAAATAGTGGAAATCGCCCGATCAGAACAGCAAGCAGAAAGACAAATTAAAAACTGAAAACACAGCATACAAGACATGTAGAAAAATATAAAATGTGCCGACCTATACATAATAGGGGATCCAGAAGGGCATCATGATATGTTAAAGAAATTATAGCTAAACACTTTCAAATCTAGAAAGCAGTTGCATGATATAGTCAAGTTCTAAAAGATAAAACTCTGCAACCTAGGATACTCTACCGAGCAAGAGTATCCTTTAGAATAGAAGGAGTGGTAAATAATTTCTCATGTAAGGAAAAAGCTCTCTGGAAAAGAAGTTCAGCAGTACTAAACTGAAAGTGAAAAGTGTTAGTCTGTCACACATGCCTGACTCTCTGTGATCCCATGGTCTATAGCCCACCAGGTTCCTCTATCCATGGAATTCTCCCATCAAGAATATTGAAGTGGGTATTCATTCCCTTCTCCAGAGGATCTTCCAAACCCAAGGCTCAAAACCAGGTCTCCCCCATTGCAGACAGATTCATTACCATCTGAGCCACCAGGGAAGCCCTACTGAGCCTACCCTAAAAGAAGTATTCAAGGGTCTTCTCCAGATAGAAAAAAGCAAGAATCTATAAGAAAGGGAAACTCACAACAAGAAAGTCAAATATATAAAAGGATTGAAAATCACTAAAATAAGCCAGTACATAGATTTAAAAACAATCAAAAAATTGTAAAAGTGATCATAACCATAACAAATATCAAAAAGATAAAAATGATTTAAAATAGGACATCAAAATCATAAAATGTGAGTGAGGAGAGTATAAAATTTTAGATCTTTTAGAAAGTGTTTGAACTTATATGACTGCTAGGCTAAAGCAAGTAGATATAGTTATGGATCCAAATATTTGAACCCTGTGGTCCACAAACCAAAAATATACATTAAGTTCACAAAACCCAAACAGGACTTATTACAAAAGAAAAACATCAAACCACAAAAGGAAATTCAAAGACAAGAAATGAAAAAGCAAGAACTACAAAACAATTGAAAATTAAGATATAAGGTGGCAATAGGTACACACTTACTGATAATTATTTTTAATGTCAAATGACTAAATGTTCCAATCAAAAGACAAAGAATGGGAGGCTGAATAAGAAAACAAGAACCTGCAATGTGTCACCTATACCTCAGGGTGAAAAACACACACAGAATGAAAGTGAAGGAATTAATAGAGGTATTTCATGAAAACAGAAATGACAAGAAAAAGGAGGTAGCAATACTAACATCAGACAAAATAAACTTGAAAACAAACAGGCATAGAGAAAGACAAAGAGGGGCATTATACAATGATAAAGTGACAAATATGAGGATATTACTCATTATCATACATGAATTCAATATGATAGTGTCTAAATGTATAAAGCAAATACTAACAGACATGAAAGGAGAAATTGACAATACTACAATAACAGTAGGAGAACTTAACAACCCAGTGACATCAATGGACAGATCATCCAGACAGAAAATAATAAAGAAAATGTGGTCTTAAATGATACAGCAGATCAGTTAAACCTGATGATATCTAGTTGATATCTACAGGACACTACATCCCCTCCCACACACACACCACCACCACAATTAGAATGCAACATACTTTCAAGTGCATATAGAATGATTTCTAGGATAGACCACATACTAGGTTACAAAAAGAATCCTCAACAAATTCAAGAGAAAAGAAATTATTTCAAGCATCTTCTGACCAGAATGGTATGAAAATAAAAAACAACCACAAAAGAAAAATGGGGCGGGGGGGAGGGGGGAAATCGCATGGAGACAAGGCAACATGCTATTAAAAAAACTTTTATTTCAATGATGAAAGTTCAATTCAGTTCAGTCACTCAGTTCTGTTCAACTCTGTGACCCCATGGACTGCAGCATGCCAGGCCTCCCTGTCTATCACCAACTCCTGCAGTTAATTCAAACTCATGTTCATTGAGTCGGTGATGCCATCCAACCATTTCACCCTCTGTTGTCCTCTTCTCCTCTCTCCTTCAATCTTTCCCAGAATCAGGGTCTTTTCAATTGAGTCAGTTCATTCCATCAGGTGGCCAAAGTACTGGAATTTCAGCTTCAGCATCCAATGAACAGTCAGGACTGATTTCCTTTAAGATCAACTGGTTGGATCTCCTTGCAGTCCAAGGGACTCTCAAGAGTCTTCTCCAACACAATTCAAAAGCATCAATTCTTCAGCACTCAGTGTTCTTTATAGTCCAACTCTTACATCCATACATGACTACTGGAAAAACCATAGCCCTGACTAGATGGACCTTTGCTGGCAAAGTAACATCTCTGCTTTTTAAAATGCTGTCTAGGTTGGTCATAGCTGTTCTTCGAAGGAGTAAGTGTCTTTTTATTTCATGGCTGCAGTCACCATCTGCAGTGATTTTAGAGCCCCCCCCCCAAAAAAAAAACAAAAAATCTGCCACTGTTTCCACTGTTTCTCCATCTATTTTCCATGAAGCAATGGGACCGGATGCCATGATCTTTGTTTTCTGAATGTAGAATAGAAAAACCTTTGATTTCATCATTTGATTTCCACGATGAAATCAAAAGAGAAGTCAGAAAATACATTGAAGCAAATGAAAAATGAAAGCACAACCTAACAAATCTATGGAATGAAGCAAGAGCAGTCCTAAGAGGGAAATTCATACTACTACCATCTTACTCAAAAAATAAAAAATATCTCAAATAAATATCTAACCTACCACCTAAAAGAATTAGAAAAAGAAGAACAAACAAAACCCAAAGCCAGAAAAGTAAGCAAATAAAGATATGAGAAGAAATAATCAAGATTTTAAAAATAGAAAATATGAATAAAACCAAAAGTAGGTTTTTTCAAAAAAGATAAACAAAATCAACAAATCTCTCACCAGACCCCCAAGATGAAAAGATGACCCAACTAAACAAAATAGGAAATGAAAGGGGGAAATAGCGATCAATACCACATAAATTCAGAAGAATCATAGTAGAATAGTATGAACAGTTTTATGTCAACAAATTGGACACTCTGGAGGAAATGGACAGGTTATTAGAGTTTCCATGCCAAAACTGAGTCAGAAAGATGCATAGTGAACAGACTTTTCAAATTATCTGCAATGAAAATACTCCCTGTGACCAAAATTCTAGGACAGAAGGTCTTTACTGGGGAATTATATCAAACATACAGATAATAGCATATCTATCTTTATCAAACTATCCCAAAAAATCAAATGGGAGGGAACATGCCAAAATTTATTTTTATCACTCTAATACCAAAATCAGTCAATGATGCTAATATATATATATGTGTGTGTGTATATATATATATATATATATATATATATATGCCAATATCTTTTATAAACACAGATGCCAAACTCCCCAACAATGCACTAGCAAATGAAATCCAAAATAGAGAAAATGTATCATACATCATTTCCCCCTTGGACTCATTCCAGAGTCACTAGAATGGTTTAATGTATGCACATTGATCAATGTGATATAACACCTTACCAAAAAGAGAGAGAAAAACTAAATGATTATCTAAACAGATGCAGAAAAAGTATTTAATCAAAGTTAAAATCCATTATGACAAAAACTCTCACTAAAGGAGTATAGAGGGAACATATCTCAGCATAATAAAAGCCATTCATGGCAAACTCATATGTAATATCATAGTCAACAGTGAAAAGCTGAAAGCCTTCTTGCTAAATTCAGGAACAGGAAAAGGACGCCTACTCTCACTAGTTCTATGCAATACAGTATTGGAAACTACAGTATTTAGAACTATAGAATTAGTTCTTCCAATCCAAGAACAAGGCATATCTTTCCATTTAAAAAAAAACCATCTTCAGTTTCCTTTAACAGTGTATGGTCTTTCACCTCCTTTGTTAAGTTTATTTCTAGATATTCCATTTTAGAATATTCCATTTTAGAATATTCTAGTAGAATATTCTATACTAATATAGTAGATATCTAAGAAATATCATATCATATATATATACACTAATATTCTGCTAGAATATTAGATGAGTAATATGTAAGCATATCCCAGTAGGCATCCTTATGCCTACTCTCACCAGTTCTATTCAATGCAGTATTAGAAAATCTAACCACAGCAGTCAAACAAGGAAAAGAAACAAAAGATATACAGAGACTGGAAGAGATGAGGTAAAACTGCCACTATTTGCAGATGACATGATATTCTAAATAAAGACCTTAAAGTCTCCACACAAAAACAATTCAGATTAAGAAATCAACTCAGCAAGGTAGCAGGATACAAGATTAATATACAAGCATCTGTTGCATTTCTTTACACTAATAATTAGATATCCAGTAAGAGAAAGTAACAATGCAATCCCATTTTAAATAATGTCAAAAATTGGAATATCTAAATAAGCTTAACAAAAGAGGTGAAAGACCAAACACTGCTGAAGGAAACTAAAGATAATTAAAAAAAAAAAAAAAGGAAATATATCCCATGTTCTTGGATTAGAAGAACTAATTTTGTTAAAATGGCTGTACTGCCCAAAACAATCTACAGATGTAATGTAATTTCTATCAAAATGCCAATGACAACATTCACAGAACTAGAACAAATCATCATAAAATTTGTATGGAGCCACAAAAGGCCCAGAAAGCCAAAGCAATCCTGAGCCCTAAAAACAAAGCTGGAAGTCTTAATATATTCCTTTCAAACTTCAGACTATACTACAGATCTACAGTAATCAAAACAGTATGGAACTTGCACAGAAACAGACATGTAGATCAATGGGAGAAAACAGAGAGCACAGAAGTAAACCATACACATATGGCCCCATAGACTATGACAAACGAGGCAAGGATACATAGTGGAGAAAAGACAGTTTCTTCAATAATTGGTATTGGACAAGCTTGACAATTACATGTTAATCAATGAAATTAAAACATTACTTCATACAATATATGAAAATAGAAGCAAAATGGATTAAATATATTAGTATAAAAAAATGAGACCATAAAACTCATAGAAGAGAGTATAGGCAAAACATTCTTTGACATAAATTGCAGCAATATTTTCCTACAACAAGGCAAAAGATGCAAAAGCAAAAATAAACAACAGGGACCTAAAGCAACTTAAGAGTTTTTACACAGCAAGGGAAAACATTAATAAAATGAAAAGAAAACCTACCCAATGGAAGAAAGTACTTACAAAATTATGTGACTGACAAAGGGTTAATATCCCAATTATACACACAACTCATACAACTCAATATCGAAAGAATAAACAACACAATTAAAGGGGGGGGGCAGAAGACCTAAATAGACATTTTTCAAAGAGGGACATACAAGATGGCCCATCTGTGTGCCCTCTTTGAAAAACGCACATGAAAAGATGCTCTGCTATCACTAATTATTAGAGAAATGCAAATTAAAACCAGAATAAGGTATTACCTCACAATGGTCCGAATCAGTTCAGTTCAGTTCATTTCAGTCACTCAGTCATGTCTGACTCTTTGTGATCCCATGAATCGCAGCACGCCAGGCCTCCCTGTCCACCACAAATTCCCAGAGTTCACTCTAACTCACGTCCATTGAGTCGGTGATGCCATCCAGCCATCTCATCCTCTGTCGTCCCCTTCTCCTCCTGCCCCCAATCCCTCCCAGCATCAGAGTCTTTTCCAATGAGTCAGTTCTTCGCATGAGGTGGCCAGAGTACTGGAGTTTCAGCTTTAGCATCATTCCTTCCAAAGAACACCCAGGACTGATCTCCTTCAGAATGGACTGGTTGGATCTCCTTGCAGTCCAAGGGACTCTCAAGAGTCTCCTCCAACACCACAGTTCAAAAGCATCAATTCTTCAGTCCTCAGCTTTCTTCACAGTCCAACTCTCACATCCATACGTGACCACTAGGAAAACGATAGCTTTGGTCAGAATAGCTATCATCAACATGTCTACAGATAATAAATGCTAGAGAGGGTATGAGAAAATGGAATTCCCTTAAACTATTGAAATGTATGTGTATGTATGATGCAGAGAACCCAAGGCTAATGCTCTGTGACAACCTAAAGGGGTGAAATGGGAGGGATGTTCAAGAGAGGGGAGACATATGTATACCTGTGAAAGATTCCTGTTTTTGTATGGTAGAAACTATCATAACATTGTAAAATAATTATCCTTCAATTAAAAACAAAAAAATTTTTAAAGAGTTTGTTCTTTGAAAAGATAGATATATTAATAATTGACAAACTTTTAACTAGTCTAACCAAAAACCCATAAGACATAAAAGACAAAGGACCCAAATAGACAAAATTGTAAGATGGTGGAGCAGAAGGATGTGAGTTAACCCCTTCTCATAAAAACATCAAAATCACAACTAACTGCTAAGCAACCATTGACCAAAAAAAAAAGAAAAGAAAAAGAAAGAAAGAAATATTAGAACCTACTAAAAAGAAAAAAAAATGCTTGACCTACAAAAACAGATAATATACACCCAAAGACAAATAAGAAGTCACAAACAAGCAGTAGGAGGGAAACCATCAGAATAAAATCAAATCTCATACCCATTGAATGGCAAGCTACAAACTGGAAAATAATTATCCCACGGAAATTCTTCCACATAAGTAGAAGTCCTGAGTCCCACATCAGCTCTCCGGTCTGGGAATCTGACAATGAGAGGAAGAACTCTCAGAGATCTTGCACTGAAGGCCAGCAGGGTTTCATCGCAGGAATTCCATAAGGCTGAGGAAAACAGTAATTCTACTCTTGGATGATGACACAGGATTTGGTGCACACCAGGATAGAGGGGAAAAAAGCAGTGACCTAATAAGAGATGGGATCAGACCTACCTGCTAGTATTTGAGGGTTTCCTGCAGAGTTGGGCATGACTTTGGCTCACTGGGGGAACAAAGGTACTGGCAATGGCATCCAGAGAGTATTCATTGGTGTGAACTGTTGTGGAAGTTGCCATTTCCCCCACAAGACCTAGCCTCACCCAAAAAACTGTAGACCCCAGTGCTTTGACATTTCAGGCCAATCAACAGGGTGGCATACAGCCTCATCATCAGCAGAAAGTCTTCTTAAAGTCTTCCTGAACACAGCCCTGCCCACCAGAGGGAAAAGGCCCACCCCCAAGCCACCAACAGGTGGAACCAGGCCCTCCCAACAGGAAGCCTACACAAACTTTTAAGACAATCTCATCCACCACAGGGCCGACAGCAAAAGCACCCTGTGTAAAGGAAAATGCAATCACAAAAAGATGCAAAATGAAACTGCACAGGAATATGTTCCAGATGAAGGAACAGGGTAAAACCACAGAAAAACAACTAAGTGAAGTAGAAATAGGAAATCTACTGGGAAAGGAATTCGGAGAAATGATAGTGAGGAAGATCCAAGATCTGAGAAAAAGAATGGAGGTGCAGATTGTGAAGATACAAGACATGTTAAACAAAGACCTAGAAGAACTAAAAAACAAACACAGAGAAGATCAATACAATAACTGAAATGAAATATAAACTAGAAGGAATCAGTTCAGAGTGACTGAGGTAGAAGATGAGAGACCTGTGGCAAATAGAATAGTGGAAATTACTGCCACAAAATAGAACAAATTTTTAAAAATGTAAAGAAACAAAGACAGTCTTAGAGATCTCTGGGACAACATTAAATGCACCAATATTTTGCATACTAGGGGTCCCAGAAAAAGAAGAGAGAAAGGACCTGAGAATGTATTTGAAGTGAAAAAAGCTGAAAAATTCTCTAACTCAGAAAAGAAACAGTCATTCAATTCCAGGAAGTTCAGGGAGTCCCAGGAAGTATAAAAAGCTAAGAGGAACCTGCCAATACACATAGTAATCAAATTGACAAAAATTTACAAAAAAAATATTAAAAACAACAGGGAAGAGCAACGTATAACATTCAAGAGGATTCCCAAAAGGTTATCAGCTAATTTCTCAGCAGAAACTCTGAAGACTAGATGGGAGTAGCTATATTTAAAGTGATGAAGGATAACTGTGCAATGGAAATTTCACAAGAATTTTCCATTCTTATAACTAAAAATACTCTGCCCAGCAAGGCTCTGACTGAGATTCAATGGTGAAGTCAGAAGTTGACAGACAAGCAAATGCTAAAAGCACCACCAGACAAAATGAGTGACAAATGCTAAAGAAAGTTTTCTAAGCAGAAAAGCCAACTACAAGAAACATGAAATGTACAAATGAAAAGAACACCAGAAAGGCAAACATGTAAAGGTAGGAAATCATCTGTGTGCAAACATAATATCAAAACTAGCAATTGTGGGAACAGGAGCGCACAAATGGTGGTTATTGGAAATGCATTTAAAATTAAAAGACCAGCAAGTTAAAATAATCTTGCTTATATATAGATGGTTATATCAAACCTTCATGGTATCTTCAAACTGATAATTTACACTATATACACACTATAAAAAGAAAACAGAATCCAAAAACACACAAAAGTTAGTCATCAGATCACAAGGGAAAAGAACAAAAGAGGAAGGGGATAAAAAGGACCTACAAAAACAGATCCAACACAATTAAGAAAATGATGATAAGAACACACACATCAATAATTAATTTAAATGTAAATGAATTAAAACTTGAAACCAAAAGAATAGAATGGCTGTGTGGATATATAGAAGCAATACCTATATGTATGCTATCTGCAAGAAGTCCATTTCACATCCAGGGATACATTCAGACTAAAAGTGAGGGGATGGAAAAAAGTATTCTATGCTAATTGAAATCATGAGAAAACTAGAGTAGCAATACTCATATCAGACAAAATAGACTTTAAAATAAAAGCTGTAACAAAAGTCAAAGAAGAACACTACATAATGACTGAGGGATCAGTCCAAGAAGATATAACATAATAAATACACATGCATCCAACATAGGAACACCCCAAATATAATGCAAATACTAACAGTCATAAATATTTCATGCAAAGATGGGCACAAAAAAGGACAGAAATGAGAACGATAAAGCAGAAGAGATTAAGAACAGGTGGCGTGAAAACACAGAAGAACTATACAAAAAAGATCTTAATGATGCAGATAATCATGACAGTGTGGCTACTCACCTAGAGCCAGATATCCTGGAGTGTGAAGTCAAGTGGGCCTTAGGAAACATTATGAAGAACAATGAACAAAGCTAGTGGAGGTGATGGAATTCCAGCTGAGTTATTTCAAATCCTAAAACATGGTGCTGTGAAAGTGCTCCAAGCCTTATGCCAACAAATTTGCAAAACTCAGCAGTGACCACAAGACTGGAAAATGTCAGTTTTCATTCCAATCTCCAAGAGAGGCAATGCCAAAGAATGTTCAAATTACTGTACAATTGGACACATTTCACATGCTAGCAAAATTATGATCAAAATTCTTCAAGTTAGGCTTCAGCAGTACATGAACCAAGAACTTCCAGATGTATAAGCTGGATTTAGAAAAGGCAGAGGAACCAGAGATCCAATTGCCAACATCTGGTAGATCATAGAAAAAGGAAGGGAATTCCAGAAAAACATCTACTTCTACTTCATCAACTCTGCTAGTCTTTGACTGTGTGGATCACAGAAAACTGTGGAAATTTTCTTAAAGAGATGGGAATGCCAGACCACATTGCCTCTCTCTAAGAAACCTATATGCAACACAAAAAGCAATAGTTAAACCGGACATGGAACACACACTGCTTCAAAGTTGAGAAAGGAGTATATCAAGGCTATATATTGTCACCCTGCTTGTTTAATTTATATGCAGAGTGCTGGCTGGATGACTCAAAAGCTGGAATCAAGATTGCCAGGAAAAATATCAACAGCCTCATATATGCAGATGATGCCACTTTAATGGCGGAAAGCAAGGAGGAACTAAAGAACCTCTTGATGAAGGTGAAAGAGGAGAATAAAAAAGTTGGCATAAAACTCAACATTCATAAACTAAGATCATTGCATCCAGTCCTATCACTTCATGGCAAATAGATGGGTAAAAAAGTGGAGACAGTGACAAATTTCATTTTCTTGCCCTCCAAAATCTCTGCAGATAAGGAATGCAGCCATGAAATTAAAAGACACTTACTCCTTGGAAGAAAAGTTATGACCAACCTAGACAGCATATTAAAAAACAGAAACATCACTTTGACAACAAAGTGACAATAGCTTTGACAATAATCCAAGCTATGATTTTTCAGTAGTCATGTATGGATGTAGTAGTTGGACCATAAAGAATTCTGAATACTGAAGAATAGATGCTTTTGAATTGTGGTACTGGAGAAGACTCTTGAGAGTCCCTTGGACAGCAAGGTGATCAAACCAGTCAATCCTAAAGGAAATCAACCATGAATATTCATTGGAAGGACTGATGCTGAAGCTGAAGCTCCAATACTTTGGCCACCTGCTGTGAACAGTCAACTCACTGAAAAAGACCCTGATGCTGGGAAAGATTGAGGGCAGAAGGAGAAGGGGGCGACAGAGAATGAGATGTTTGGATGGCATCACTGACTCAATGGACATGAGTTTGAGCAAATTCCAGGGGACAGTAAAGGACAGGGAAGCCTGGTGTGCTGCAGTTCATGTGATCGCAAAGAGTGGGACCTGATTTAGTGACTGAACAATAACAATAGATGTAAAAGGAGACAGTGACAGTAACAGAATAACAGTGAGGTACTTTAACACCCACTTTCATGAATACTCAGATCAGTAAGACTAATAAGGAAACATAGACCTTAAATGATACATTAGATCAGATAGACCAATTATATCAAAAATCTTTTCCAAACACACTATAAGAAATCAATTACAAGAAAAAAATCATTAAAAAAAACCACTATCACATGGAGCCTATACAATATGCTGCCAAACAACTAACGTATCACTAAAGAAGACAAGGAGAAAATTTTAAAATAGAGACAACAGGAAATGAAAACACAGCAATCCAAAATCTGTAGGACATGGCAAAAGCAATTCTAAGGGGGAAGTTAATAGCAATACAATCTTAGGAAACAAGAAAAATCATAAATAAATAACCTAACCTTAGAACTAAAGCAACTATAAAAAGAATAACAAAATTCTAAGTTAGAAGAAGAAAAAAATAAATAAAATCAGAGCTGAAATAAATGAAACAGAAGCAAAGGGAAAAATTGAAAAGATCAATGAAACTCAAAGCTGATTCTTTGAAAAAATGAACGAAATTGATAAACCTTTATCGAGGCTCATCAAGAAAAAGGAGAGGGGGCTCAAATCTTTAAAATTAGAAATGAAAAAGGAGACATTACAGTGGACAACTCAAAAATACAAAATATCATGAGACTAATACAAGCAACTCTACAGCAATAAAATGGACAACCTAGAAGAAACAAACAAATTCTTAGAAAGGCTCAATCTCCCATGACTGAAGCAGGAAGAAGCAGAAAATATGAACAGATAAATGACCAATGACAAGTACTGAAATTATTATTTAAAAACTCTCCCAAAATATCCAGAACAAAATGTCATTCCATGAGGGCACCATCACCCTGATACCAAAACCACTCTAGGATAACAAAAAAAAAAAAAAGAGAAAATTATAGGCCACTATCACTGATGAACATAGGTGCAAAAATTGTCAACAAAATATTAGTAAACCAAATCCAACATTACATAAAAATAATATACTATGATCAAGTGAGATTTATCCCAAGAATGTAAGAATTTATTAGTATCCATAAATAATCAGTGTGATACACTACATCAATAAACAGAAGAATAAAAAAAAACATGATCATATCAATGGATGCAAAAAATGTTATGACAAAATACAACACCACTTATGACAACACCTCTCCAAAGTAAGCGTAGGGGAAATATGCCTCAACATAATTAAGGCCTTATATGGCAAACCCTCAGCTTGCATCATAATAAATAGTGAAAAATTGAAAGCATTTCCTGTAAAATCAGGAACAAGACAAAGATGTCCACTCTTTCTACTTTTCTTCAACATAGTTTTAAAAGTTCTGCCATGTAAATCAAAGACCAAAAAGAAATTGAAAAAAATCCAAATTGGAAAAGAAGTAGTAAAACGGTCACTATTTGCAAATGACATGATACTATACTATACTGTACTATACTATACCATACAATACTATCAGTTCAGTTCAGTCACTCAGTCAGGTCCGACTCTGTGACCCCATGAACTGCAGCACACCAGACTTCCCTGTCCATTACCAACTCTCGGAGCTTTCTCAAACTCATGTCCATCGAGTCAGTGATGCCATCCAACCATCTCATCCTCTGTCATCCCCTTCTCCCACCTTCAATCTTTCTCAGTATCAAGGTCTTTTCCAATGAGTCAGTTCTTCACAACAGGTGGCCAAAAGTATTGGAGTTTCAGCTTCAGCATCCGTCTTTCCAATGAGTATTCAGGACTGATTTCCTTTAGGATGTACTGGTTGGATCTCCTTGCAGTCCAAGGGACTCTCAAGAGTTGTCTCCAACACCACAGTTGAAAAGAATCAATTCTTCAGCACTCAGCTTTCTTTGCAGGCCAATTCTCACATCCATACATGACTACTGGAAAAATCACTGCTTTGAAAGACAGACATTTGATGGCAAAATAATGTCTCTGCTTTTTAATATGCTGTCTAGGTTGTTCATGGCTTTTCTTCCAAGGAGAAAGCGTCTTTTAACTTCATGGCTGCAGTCACCATTTGCAGTGATTTTGGAGCCAGAAAAATAAAGTCTGTAACTGTTTCCATTGTTTCCCCACATATTCACCATGAAGTGATGGGACCAGATTCTGTGATCTTAGTTTTCTGAATGTTGAGGTTTTTTGTTGTTCTTGTTGTTGTTGTTGTTGTTTTTACTTTATTTTACTTTACTATACAGTATTGGTTTTGCCATACATCACCATGAATCTGCCACGGGTGTACACGTGTTCCCAATCCTGAACCCCCCTCCCACTTCCCTCCCCATACCATCTCTCTGGGTCATCCCAGTGCACCAGCCCCAAGCATCCTGTATCCTGCATCAAACCTGGGCTGGAGATTCATTTCATATATGATATTATACATGTTTCAATGCCATTCTCCCAAATCACCTCACCCTCTCCCTCTCGCACAGAGTCCAAAAGACTGTTCTATACATGTGTCTCTTTTGCTGTCTCGCATACAAGGTTATTGTTACCATCTTTCTAAATTCCATATATATGTGTTAGTATACTGTATTGGTGTTTTTCTTTCTGGCTTACTTCACTCTGTATAATTGGCTCCATTTTCATCCACCTCACTAGCACTGATTCAGATGTATTCTTTTTAATGGCTGAGTAATACTCCATTGTGTATATGTACCACTGCTTTCTTATCCATTCATCTGCTGATGGACATCTAGGTTGCTTCCATGTCCTGGCTATTATAAACAGTGCTGCGATGAACATTGGGGTACACATGTCTCTTTCAATTCTGGTTTCCTTGGTGTGTATGCCCAGCAGTGGGATTGCTGGGTCATAAGGCAGTTCTATTTGCAGTTTTTTAAGGAATCTCCACACTGTTCTCCATAGTGGCTGTACTAGTTTGCATTCCCACCAACAGTGTAAGAGGGTTCCCTTTTCTCCACACCCTTTCCAGCATTTATTGCTTGTAGACATTTGAAATGCAGCCATTCTGACTGGTGTGAAATGGTACCTCATTGTGGTTTTGATTTGCATTTCTCTGATAATGAGTGATGTTGAGCATCTTTTCATATGTTTGCTAGCCAACTGTATGTCTTCTTTGGAGAAATGTCTATTTAGTTCTTTGGCCCAATTTTTGATTGGGTCGTTTATTTTTCTGGAATTGAGCTGCAGGAGTTGCTTGTATATTTTTGAGGTTAGTTGTTCGTCAGTTGCTTCATTTGCTATTATTTCCTCCCATTCAGAAGTCTGTCTTTTCACATTGCTTATAGTTTCCTTTGTTGTGCAGAAGCTTTTAATTTTAATTAGATCCCATTTGTTTATTTTTGCTTTTATTTCCAGTATTCTGGGAGGTGGGTCATAGAGGATTCTTCTGTGATTTATGTCGGAGAGAGTCTTGCCTATGTTCTCCTCTAGGAGTTTTATAGTTTCTGGACTTATGTTTAGATCTTTAACTCATTTTGTTGCGTTTGTTTTTGTGTATGGTGTTAGAAAGTGTTCTAGTTTCATTCTTTTACAAGTTGTTGACCAGTTTTCCCAGCAGCACTTGTTAAAGAGATTGTTTTTAATCCATTGTATATTCTTGCCTCCTTTGTCGAAGATAAGGTGTCCATAGGTGTGTGGATTTATCTCTGGGCTTTCTATTTAGTTCCATTGATCTATATTTCTGTCTTTGTGCAAGTACCATACTGTCTTGATGACTGTGGCTTTGTAGTAGAGCCTGAAGTCAGGCAGGTTGATTCCTCCAGTTCCATTCTTCTTTCTCAAGATTGCTTTGGCGATTCAAGGTTTGTAAGCCAACGTTTTCACTCTCCTCTTTCACTTTCATCAAGAGGCTCTTCAGTTCTTCTTCACTTTCTTACATAAGGGTGGTGTCATCTGATGTTATTGATAATTCTCCTGTCAATCTTGATTCCAGTTTATGCTTCATCCAGCCTGGCATTTCTCATGATGTATTCTGTATATAAGTTAAATAAGCAGGGTAACAATATAAAGCTTTGTTGTATTCCTTTTCTGATTTGGAACTAGTCTGTTTTTCCATGTCCAGTTCTAACTGTTGCTTCTTGACCTGAATGCAGATTTCTCAAGAGACAGCTAAGGTGATCTGGTATTTCCATCTCTTTAAGTATTTTCCACCGTTTGTTCTGATCCACAGAGTCAAAGGTTTTGGCATGGTCAATAAAGCAGATGTAGATGTTTTTCTGGAACTCTCTTGCTTTTTTGCTGATCCAACAGATATTGGCAATTTGATCTCTGTTTCCTCTGCCTTTTGAAATCCAGCTTGAAAATTTGGAAGTTCATTGTTCACGTAATGTTGAAGCCTGGCTTGGAGAATTTTGAGTGTTATTCCATGTGAGATGAGTGCAATTGTGTGGTAGATTGAACATTCTTTGGCATTGCCTTTCTTTGGGATTGGGATGAAAACTGATCTTTTCCAGTCCTGTGGCCACTGCTGAGTTTTCCAAATTTGCTGGTGTCTTGAGTGCAGCACTTTCACAGCATCATCTGCTACGATTTGAAATAGCTCAACTGGTCTTCCATCACCTCCAATTCCTTTGTTCAATGTGAAGATTCCTAAGGTCCACTTGACTTCGCATTCCAGGATGTCTGGCTCTGGGTGAGTGATAACACCATCATGGTTATCTGGGTCATGAAGATCTTCTTTATACTCTAGTAAAATATAAATATAGAGAATTTTCAAGATGCTACCAGAAAAATACTAGAGCTCATCAATAATTTTGGTAAAGTTGCAGAATACAGAATTGGTATACAGAAATCTGTTGCATTTCTATACACTAAGAAAGAAAGGTCTGAAATAGAAATTAAAGAAACAATCTCATTGCATTCAAAGGAATAAAATACCTAGGAATAAACCTACTTAAAGAGGAAAAAACCTCTACTCCAGAACTTTAAGAAACTGGTGAAAGAAATTGAAGTTGACACAAATTGATATACCATGTTTCTGGGTCTCAGGTCTTTCAGTAGTGCCAGGCTTCATAGTTACCAAGTAATCACTTGCATTCCTATACAGTTCAGTTCAGTCAATCAGTCGTGTCCGACTCTTTGCCAACCCCATGAATCAAAGAACGCCAGGCCTCCCTGTCCATTACCAACTCCCAGAGTTCACTCAGACTCACGTCCATTGAGTCTATGATGCCATCCAGCCATCTCATCCTCGGTCGTCCCCTTCTCCTGCCCCCAATCCCTTCCAGCATCAGAGTCTTTTCCAATGAGTCAACTCTTCACATGAGGTGGCCAAAGTACTGGAGTTTCAGCTTTAGCATCATTCCTTCCAAAGAAATCCCAGGGCTGATCTCCTTCAGAATGGACTGGTTGGATCTCCTTACAGTCCAAGGGACTCCCAAGAGTCTTCTCCAACACCACAGTTCAAAAGCATCAATTCTTCAGTGCTCAGCCTTCTTCACAGTCCAACTCTCACATCTATACATGACCACTGGAAAAACCATAGCCTTGACTAGACAGACCTTAGTCGGCAAAGTAATGTCTCTGCTTTTGAATATGCTATCTAGGCTGGTCATAACTTTTCTTCCAAGGAATAAGTGTCTTTTAATTTCATGGATGCAATCACCATCTGCAGTGATTTTGGAGCCCCCCAAACAAAGTCTGACACTGTTTCCACTGTTTCCCCATCTATTTTCCATGAAGTGATGGGACCGGATGCCATGATCTTCGTTTTCTGAATGTTGAGATTTAGGCCAACTTTTTCACTCTCCTCTTTCACTTTCATCAAGAGGCTTTTTAGTTCCTCTTCACTTTCTGCCATAATGGTGGTGTCATCTTCATATCTGAGGTTATTGATATTTCTCCCGGCAATGTTGATTCTAGCTTGAGTTTCTTCCAGTCCAGCGTTTCTCATGAGGTAATTTGTATATAAGTTAAATAAGCAGGGTGACAATATACAGCCTTGACATACTCCTTTTCCTATTTGGAACCAGTCTATTGTTCCATGTCCAGTTCTAACTGTTGCTTCCTGACCTGCATACAGATTTCTCAAGAGGGAGATCAGGTGGTCTGGTATTCCCATCTCTCTCAGAATTTTCCACAGTTTGTTGTGATCCACACAGTCAAAGGCTTTGGCATAGTCAATAAAGCAGAAATAGATGTTTTCCTGGAACTCTCTTGCTTTTTCCATGATCCAGCAGATGTTGGCAATTTGATCTCTGGTTCCTCTGCCTTTTCTAAAACCAGCTTGTACATCAGGGAGTTCACAGTTCACGTATTGCTGAAGGCTGGCTTGGAGAATTTTGAGCATTACTTTAATAGCATGTGAGATGAGTGCAATGGTGCGCTAGTCTGAGCATTGTTTGGCATTGCCTTTCTTTGGGATTGGAATGAAAATTTACCTTTTCCAGTCCTGTGGCCACTGCTGAGGTTTCCAAATTTGCTGGCATATTGAGTGCAGCACTTTCACAGCATCATCTTTCAGGATTTGAAACAGCTCAACTGGAATTCCATCACCTCCACTAGCTTTGTTCATAGTGATGCTTTCTAAGGCCCACTTGACTTCACATTCCAAGATGTCTGGCTCTAGATCAGTGATCACACCATCATGATTATGTGGGTCGTGAAGATCTTTTTTGTACAGTTCTTCTGTGTATTCTTGCCACCTTTTCTTAATATCTTCTGCTTCTGTTAGGTCCATAGTATTTCTGTCCTTTATCGAGCCCATCTTTGCATGAAATGTTCCTTTGATATCTCTAATTTTCTTGAAGAGATCTCTAGTCTTTGCCATTCTGTTCTTTTCCTCTATTTCTTTGCATTGATCACTAAAGAAGGCTTTCTGATCTCTTCTTGCTGTTCTCTGGAACTCTGCATTCAGATGCTTATATCTTTCCTTTTCTCCTTTGCTTTTCACCTCTTCTTTTCACAGCTATTTGTAAGGTCTCCCCAGACAGCCATTTTGCTTTTTTGCATTTCTTTTCCATGGGGATGGTCTTGAACCCTGTCTCCCATACAATGTCATGAACCTCCTTCCATAGTTCATCAGGCACTCTATCTATTAGATTTAGGCCCTTAAATCTATTTCTCACTTCCACTGTATAATCATAAGGGATTTGATTTAGGTCATACCTGAATGGTCTAGTGGTTTTCCCTACTTTCTTCAATTTGAATCTGAATTGGTAATAAGGAGTTCATGATCTGAGTCACAGTCAGCTCCTGGTCTTGTTTTTGCTGACTGTATAGAGCTTCTCCATCTTTGGCTGCAAAGAATATAATCAATCTGATTTCTGTGTTGACCATCTGGTGATGTCCATGTGTAGAGTCTTCTCTTGTGTTTTTGGAAGAGGGTGTTTGCTATGACCAGTGCATTTTCTTGGCAAAACTCTATTAGTCTTTGCCCTGCTTCATTCTGCATTCCAAGGCCAAATTTGCCTGTTACTCCAGGTGTTTCTTGACTTCCTACTTTTGCATTCCAGTCCCCTATAATGAAAAGGACATCTCTTTGGGGTGTTCGTTCTAAAAGGTCGTGTAGGTCTTCATAAAACCGTTCAACTTCAGCTTCTTCAGCGTTACTGGTCGGGGCATAGACTTGGATAACTGTGATATTGAATGGTTTGCCTTGGAAATGAACAGAGATCATTCTGTCCTTTTTGAGATTGCATCCAAGTACTGCATTTTGGACTCTTTTGTTGACCATGATGGCTACTCCATTTCTTCTGAGAGATTCCTGCCCGCAGTAGTAGATATAATGGTCATCTGAGTTAAATTCACCCATTCCAGTCCATTTCAGTTCGCTGATTCCTAGAATGTTAACGTTCACTCTTGCCATCTCTTGTTTGAGCACTTCCAATTTGCCTTGATTCATGGACCTGACATTCCAGGTTCCTATGTGATATTGCTCTTTACAGCATTGGACCTTGGTTCTATCACCAGTCACATCCACAGCTGGGTATTGTTTTTGCTTTGGCTTCATCCCTTCATTCTTTCTGGAGTTATTTCTCCACTGATCTCCAGTAGCATATTGGGCACCTACTGACCTGCGGAGTTCCTCCTTTGGTATACTATCATTTTGCCTTTTCATAGTGTTCATGGGGTTCTCAAGGCAGGAATACTGAAGTGGTTTGCCATTCCCTTCTCCAGTGGACCACATTCCTTCAGACCTCTCCACCATGACCCGCCCATCTTGGGTTGCCCCGCGGGCATGGCTTGGTTTCATTGAGTTAGACAAGGCTGTGGTCCTAAAGTGATTAGATTGACTAGTTTTCTGTGAGTATGGTTTCAGTGTGTCTGCCCTCTGATGCCCCCTTGCAACACCTACCATCTTACTTGGGTTTCTCTTAACTTGGGAAGGGGTATCTCTTACCTTGGGCATGGGGTATCTCTTCATGGCTGCTCCAGCCAAGCACAGATGCTGCACCTTACCTTGGACGAGGGGCATCTCCTTACCACCACCCTTCCTGACCTTCACTGTGGGATAGCTCCTCTAGGCCCTCTAAACCCACGGAGCCATGGCGCCTTGGGTTGCTCCTCCCAGCCGCTGCCCCTGGCCTCCAGAGCAGGGTGGCTCCTCCTGGCCGCTGTCCCTGGCTTTGGGCGGGCATGGGGTGGCTCCTCGGGGCCACCGCCCCTGGCCTCAGGCGTGAGGTGTCTCCTTCCAGCCGCCCCGGCCTCGAACGCAGGGTAACTTCTCTTGGCCGCCACCATTGACCTCCGACACAGGGTGTCTCCTCCCAGCCGCCACTGACTTCGGACGTGGGGTAGCTCCTCTTGGCGCCTCCCCTGGCCTCAGACGTGGGGTAGCTCCTCTTGGCCACCGCCTCTGACCTCGAACGCGGGGTTGCTCCTCCTGGGCGCCACCCCTGACCTCGGACGCGGGGTGTCTCCTCCCAGCCACCACTGACCTCGGACACGGGGTAGCTGTGACGGCGCAGGAACGGCCGAGGATGGCACTCTCCGCCACTGCCCCTGACCTCAGAGGTGGGGTAACATGTCTCGCCCATGCTTAGTGCGCTGGGTCGCAGAAAAATCAGACAGGGAAAGTAAGGAAACAATCCCATTCACCATTAAAACAAAAAGAATAAAATATCTAGGAATAAACATGGGAAATATATGGGGAAACAGTGGAAACAGTGTCAGACTTTATTTTTGGTGGCTCCAAAATCACTGCAGATGGTGACTGCAGCCATGAAATTAAAAGATGCTTACTCCTTGGAAGAAAAGTTATGACTAACCTAGATAGTATATTCAAAAGCAGAGACATTACTTTGCCGACTAAGGTCCGTCTAGTAAAGGCTATGGTTTTTCCTGTGGTCATGTATGAATGTGAGAGTTGGACTGTGAAGAAAGCTGAGCCCCAAAGAATTGATGCTTTTGAACTGTGGTGTTGGAGAAGACTCTTGAGAGTCCCTTGGACTGCAAGGAGATCCAACCAGTCCATTCTGAAGGAGATCAGCCCTCGGATTTCTTTGGAAGGAATGATGCTACAGCTGAAACTCCAGTACTTTAGCCACCTCATGTGAAGAGTTGACTCATTGGAAAAGACTCTGATGCTGGGAGGGATTGGGGGCAGGAGGAGAAGGGGACGACCGAGGATGAGATGGCTGGATGGCATCACAGACTCGATGGAGATGAGTCTGAGTGAACTCCGGGAGTTGGTGATGGACAGGGAGACCTGGCATGCTGCAATTCATGGTGTTGCAAAGAGTCGGACACGACTGAGCGACTGAAATGAACTGAACCGAACTGAACTGAAGAGCTTCCATGGTGGCTCACTAATAAAGAACTGCCTGCCAAGGCAGGAGACTCAGTTTCGATCCTTAGGTCAGGAAGATCCCTGGAGAAAGAAATGGCAAACCACTCCAGTATTCTTGCCTGGGAAATCCCATAGAGAGAGGAGCATGGTGGCTTTTCAGTTCATGGGGTCATAAAAGAGTTGGACACAACTTAGTGACTAAGCAACAACAACAATGATAAACCTACATAAAGAGACAAGAAACCTGTATGCAGAAAACTATAAGATGTTGGTGAAAGAAATCAAAGATGACACAAACAGATGGATGTGGGACCCTAAATGGGAAACCTTAAAAAAGAAGGGCTAGTTTTGTGGTTTAGAGCTAAGATGGCACCTGGCGGAAGAGATGAGGGCACGGCCTAAGTTGTCTGTCAAAACTTTTGATTGGCTCTCTTGATTTCTGTGCAAGTAGACAGCACGTGATCACCATAGACTCCTGTTATAATGATGGCACATGATGATTTGACCTTTAATGTGATTGGTGCAACTATGGAAAGTCCCTCGCAAAACCCTCCCTGCTTGCCTTTATAAACCAAGAGCTTACAACAATAAAGTGGAACTGCTTAGACGGAACCCCTGTCACGTCTGATTGTCTCTCACTCACCGAGGGGCTGGGTTGGCGGACAGTAGGCTCACCTCTCCTCAGGACCCCTCGGCTTTGCTGAGGGAAGTTCCACTGCCTCTCTCTTTCTGTGGAGCGCCTCCCGCAGATGGAGAGTACACTATGTTCTCAGATTGAAACAATCAATGTTGTAAAAATTACTACACTATCCAAAGAAATCTACAGATTCAATGCAGTCCCTATCAAATTACCAAAGGCATTTTCACAAAACTAGAACGAAACATTTTACAATTTGTATGGAAACACAAAAGATCCTCAATAGCCAAAGCAATCTTGAGAAAGACAAATGGAGCTGAAGGAAATCAACCTTCCTGACTTCAGGCTATACTACAAAGCTACAATAATCAGAATAGTATGGTACTGGCACAGAAACAGAAACATAGACCAATAGAACAAGATAAAAGCCCATAGATAAGCCCATGCACCTACAGGCACCTTATCATTAATGAGGGCGGCAAAAATAGACAATGGAGAAATGACAGTCTCTTCAACAAGTAGTCCTAGGAAAACTGAACAGCTACAGATAAAAGAAAGAAATTAGAAAACTTTTTAACACCATACACAAAAGTAAACTCAAAATGGATTAAATATCTAAATATAAGGCCAGAAACCATAAAACTCTTAGAGGATAACATAGGCACTACATGCTTTGACATAAATCACAACAATAACCTCTTTGACTCACCTCCTAAATTAATGGAAATAAAAACAAAAATAAGCAAAGGGGCCTAATCAAACTTAAAAGCTGTTTAGCAAAGGAAACTATAAACAAGTTGAAAAGACAACCCTAATAATGGGATAAAATAATTGCAAATGAAGCAACCAATAAAGGACTAATCTCCAAAATATACAAGCAGCTCAAATGCAGCTCAATATCATTAAAAAAAAATTAAAATGGACACAAGACCTAAACACATATATTTTCATTGCCAAAGAAGACATACAGATGAGCACTGAAAAGGTGTTTAGCATCACTCACTATTAGAGAAATGCAAATTAAACTATAATGAGGTATCACCTCACTCTCATAAGAATGGTCATCATCAAAAAAACCTACAAAACAATGTTGAGGACATGAAGAGAACTCTCCTGTACTGTTGGCGAGAATGTAAATTGATATAGACATGATAGAGAACAGTATGTTGTTGGTTTGTGTCCAACACTTTGCAATGCCATGGACTATAGTACACCAGACTTCCCTGTCCTTCACTATCCCCCAGAGTATGTGCAAACTCATGTCCATTGAGTCAATGATGCCATCTAACCATCTCATCCTGTGTCATGCCTTTCTCTTCCTGCCCTCAATCTTTCTCAGCTTCAGGGTCTTTTCCAATGAGTTGGTTCTTCACAATAGCTGGCCAAAGTATCACAACTTCAGCTTCAGCTTCAGCTTCAGTACTTCCAATCAATAATTAGGGTTGACTTCCTTTAGGATGGGCTTCCTTTAGGATTGACTGGTTTGATCTCCTTGCTGTCCAAGGAACTCTCAAGAGTCCTCTCAAACACCACAGTTCTGCACCACATACTGGAGAACAGTATGGAGATTCCTTAAAAGCTATAAATAAAACTACCATATGATCCAGCAAACTGGATATACCCTGAGGTATAGGCATACACCCTGAGGAAACCATAATTCAAAAAGACACAGGTCTCCCTTTGTTCCTTGTAGCACTATTTACAATAGTGGAAACAACCTCTATGTGCATCAACAGATGAAATGATAAAGAGATTGTGCTACATATATACAGTGGAATATTACTCAGCCATTAAAAAGAATGGATTTGAATCAGTTCTAATGAGGTGGATTAAATTAGAGCCTGTTATAGACTGAAGAAAGTCAGAAAGAGAGAAACAAATATTTTCTATTAATATATATATATATGGTATCTAGAAAAATGGTACCCATGAACCTATGTTCAGGGCAAGAATAGAGATGCAGACAAAGAGAACAGACTTTGGACACATTGGGGGAATTAAAAGGTGGAATGAATTGAGAAAGTAGCATTGACATATATACACTACCATGTGTAAAACAGCTAGTAGGAAATTGCTATATAACACAGGGAGCCCAGCCTAGCACTCTGTGATGACCTAGAGGGTTGGGATGGGGTGAGGGTGGGAGGTAAGCTCAAGAGGGAGAAGATATTTACATATATATAGGTATATATATGTATGTATATATATATAGTTATGGCTGATTCATGTTGTATGGCAGAAATTAACACAATATTATATAGCAATTACCCTCCAATTAAAAAATAATAATCAGTGATTAATAATCACTTCATGGCAAATAGATGGGGGAACAGTGGAAACAGTGACAGACTTTATTTTGGGGGGCTCCAAAATCACTGCAGACGATGGCTGCAGCCATGAAATTAAGACATTTACTCCTTGGAAGGACAGTTATGACCAACCTAGACAGCATATTAAAAAGCAGAGACATTACTGTGCCAACAAAGGTCCACCTAGTCAAAGCTATGGTTCTTCCAGTAGTCATGTATGGATGTGAGAGTTGGACTATAAAGAAAGCTGAGCGCTGAAGAATTGATGCTTTTGAACTGTGGTGTTGGAGAAGACTCTTGAGAGTCCCTTAGACTTCAGGGAGATCCAACCAGTCCATCCTAAAGGAGATCAGTCCTGGGTGTTCATTGGAAGGACTGATTTTGAAGCTGAAACTCCAATACTTTGCCCACCTGATGTGAAAAGCTGACTCATTTGAAAAGACCCTGATGCTGGGAAAGATTGAGGGCAGGTGGAGAAGAGGACGTCAGAGGATGAGATGGTTGGATGGCATCACCGACTCAATGGACATGAGTTTGGTTAGGCTCTGGGAGTTGGTGTTGGACAGGAAGTCCTGGCGTACTGCAGTTCATGGGGTCGCAAAGAGTCAGACATGACTGACTGATTGAATTGAACTGAACTGAATTAGTTAAAGAAAGTTTTCCAGCAGCCAGTTGAAATACACTATGAGCTGATTTCATTAAGATAAATCATCTGAACTCTCCCAAAAGCTAAATGATCCATTTACAAGCCTGTATACAACATTTCATGAAAAGGGCACTTACCTTCTGATGTAAAAATCATTTTTAATTTTTGTTTTTTAAGTCATGATTTGCATTTAAGACACAATTGTCATTATAGCTGATCTGGAAATTATATTCACGTTAGGCTAACTATATCTATACATCTGTTCCTATTACAAGTAAGTATCTTTGATTTACATCATTTTTAAATTGTGTCAATTTACATACACACACACACACACACGGTATCTTTTGCAAAGTAGTTCTGATTTTGCTCTTCCATTTATCTTCCAAAACATGTATTTTTCTTTTACCAAAATAATAGCAAATATTGACATGTAATGTTATTTTATCTTTTAAAAATAATTTAAATAATAATCTCAAAATTGGTGCTTCATTCAAAATAATATGTACCCATTAAAAAAAAAAGATATACCATATTTGGGGATTGGAAGAATCAATATTGTCCAAAGTGACTATACTACCTAAGAAAAACTACAGATTCAAACCAATCTTTATCAAATTACCAGGGCATTTTTTCACAGAACTACAGCTAAATTGGAAAGGATTCTGATGCTGGGAGGGATTGGGGGCAGGAGGAGAAGGGGACAACAGAGGATGAGATGGCTGGATGGCATCACTGACTCGATGGACGTGAGTCTGAGTGAACTCCAGGAGTTGGTGATGGACAAGGAGGCCTGGCGTGCTGCAATTCATAGGGTTGCAAAGAGTCAGATATGACTGAGCGACTGAACTGAACTGAACTGAATGCGAAAAAATCTTAAAATTTGTATGAAAGAACAATTATCAATGAAAAAGGAAATATTACAGGTGATATTGTAGAAATACAAAGAAGCATAAGAAGCTACTGTGAAAAATTATGTGTGAACACACTGGATAACCTAATAAAAATGAATAAATTCTTAGAAACATACAGCCTACCAAGATTGAGTCATGAAGAAGTAAAAAATAAATTTTTGAACAGGCTAATTTCAAGTAAGTATATTTAATCAAGGGACAAAAATCTCCCAAGAAACTAAAGTCTAGGACCAAACAGCCTCACTGGTGAATTCTACCATATATTAAAGGAACTTAATGCCGATTGTTTTAAAACTCTTCCACAAAATAGAAGGGAAGAGACACTTTCAAATTCATGTTATGACTTTCTAATTATCCTGATACCAACACCAGAAAAAGAACCTACAAGAAAAGAAAATTACAGATGGGTCTCCATCCTAAATGTGGATGTGAAAATCCTCAACAAAGTATCAGCAAACTGAATTTAATAGCACATTAAATGGGTCATACACTATGATAAAGTGGACTTTATTATAAGTATTTAAGTTTAGTTCAACATCTACAGTCAATATGATATACTACATTAACAAAATCAAGAATTAAAACCATAGGTTCATCTCAGTAGATATAGAAATGAGCATCTGACAAAATTCAACATCAGTTTATGATAAAATAGTGCAACAAAGAGAATATAAAGGGAACAAGCCTCCATATAATAAAGGCCGCATACGACAAGCTCACAGTGATTATGTGCTCTGTGTGCTCAGTCGCTCAGTCGTGTCCAACTCTCTGCAACCCCATGGACTGTAACCCACCAGGCTCCTCTGTCTGTGGGATTCTCCAGGCAAAAATACTGGGGTGTGTTGCCATGCCCTCCTCCAGGGGATCATCCTGACCCAAGGATCAAGCCTGTGTCTCTTGTGGGCAGGTTGTTTACCCACTGAGCCACCTGGGAAGCCCATACTTAATAGTAAAAAGCTGAAAGCTTTTCATTTACAATCAGAAACAAGACAAGGATGCCCACTTTTACCAGTTTTTAGTCAACATAACATTGAAATTTCTGGCCAGGACAATCAGACAAAACAGAAAAAGGAAAAAACAGGAAAGAAAAGGTAGCCAAATTGGAAAGAAGTAAAATTGTTCCTATTTGTGGATGATATGATTTTATATAGAGAAAATGCTATGACTCCACCAAAAATTCCTGTTAGATCTAACGAACAAATTCAACATAACTCCAGGATACAAAATTAACATCATAAACATCAGTATTGTTTCGATATACTAATGAGAGATTATCTGAAAAAGAAATAAATTATCCCATTTATGATATAATCAATAAAAATAAAAATAGTTAGAAATAAATTTCACCCAGGATATGAAAGATCTGGCCACTGAAAACCATGTGAAATTGATTAAAGTAATTTAAGACTCAAATAAATGGAAAGATATCACATGTTAATAAATCAAAAAAATTAATTTTCTTGACATTTCCATACTACTCAATGCCATCTACAGACAATGCAATCCCTATTAAGATTCCAACAACATTTTTTTTACAGAAGTAGAGAAAACAATTCTAAAGTTTGTGTGCAAACACAAAAGATTCTGAATAGCCAAAACATCTGAGAAACAAGAATAAAGCTAGAGGTATGAATTTCCTCAATTCAAATTACATAGCAAAGCTAACCAAAGCTGTGTTGGCATAAGAATGGACATATAGAGCAACAGAACATAGTCAAAAGCTGATAAATAAACCGAAGCAAATACAGTCGACTAATGTTTCACAAGGAAGCCATGGATATTCAGTGGAGAAAGACAATTTTTGCAATAAATGGTTCAGGGGAAGTGAAATATTCTCATGTAAAAGAATGAAACTAGACCACTAACAAAAAATTTCACACCACTAACAAAAAAAAGCTCATAATAAGTACTTAAATGTTAGATTGTAAATCATAAAACTCCTAGAAGAAAACAGAGAAAAGCCCCTTGACATGAATATTGATAATTTTTTTGAAATGACACCTAATGCATAAGCAACAAAACAAATAGAACTCTACTGAACTAATAAAACCTTCTATACAGCAAAAGAAAAAATCTAGAAATTGGAAAGGCAATCTACAAAATTGGAGAAAATACTGGCAAATCATATACATGATAAGGGGTTAATATCCAAAATATATAAAGAACTAATATCATTCAGGTATGACCTAAATCAAATCCCTTATGATTATATGATGGAAGTCAGAAATAGATTTAAGGGACTAGATCTCATAGATAGAGTGACTGATGAACTATGGAATGAGGTTTGTGACACTGTACAGGAGACAGGGATCAAGACCATCCCCATGGAAAAGAAATGCAAAAAAGCAAAATGGCTATCTGGGGAAGACTTACAAATAGCTGTGAAAAGAGAAGTGAAAAGCCAAGGAGAAAATGAAAGATATAAGCATCTGAATGCAGAATTCCAAAGAATAGCAAGAAGAGATAAGAAAGCATTCTTCAGCGATCAAAGCAAAGAAATAGAGGAAAAGAACAGAATGGGAAAGACTAGAGATCTCTTCAAGAAAATTAGAGATACCAAGGGAAAATTTCATGCAAAGATGGGCTCGATAAAAGACAGAAATACTATGGACCTAACAGAAGCAGAAGATATTAAGAAAAGGTGGCAAGAATACACAGAACTGTACAAAAAGGATCTTCACAACCCGGATAATCACGATGGTGTGACCACTCATCTAGAGCCAGACATCCTGGAATGTGAAGTCAAGTGGGCCTTAGAAAGCATCACTATGAACACAGCTAGTGGAGGTGATGGAATTCCAGTAGAGCTGTTTCAAATCCTGAAAGATGATGCTGTGAAAGTGCTATACTCAATATGCCAGCAAATTTGGAAAACTCAGCAGTGGCCACAGGACTGGAAAATGTCAATTTTCATTCCAATCCCAAAGAAAGACAATGCCAAAGAATGCTCAGACTACCACACAATTGCACTCATCTCACATGTTAGTAAAGTAATGCTCAAAATTCTTCAAGCCAGGCTTCAGCAATACATGAACCGTGAACTCCCTTATGTTCAAGCTGGTTTTAGAAAAAGCAGAGGAACCAGAGATCAAATTGCCAACATCTGCTGGATCATGGAAAAAGCAAGAGAGTTCCAGAAAAACATCTCTTTCTGCTTTATTGACTATGCCAAAGCCTTTGACTGTGTGAATAACAATAAACTGTGGAAAATTCTGAAAGAGATGGAAATACCAGACCACCTAACCTGCCTCTTGAGAAATCTGTATGCAGGTCAGGAAACAACAGTTAGAACTGGACATGGAACGACAGACTGGTTCCAAATAGGAAAAGGAGTACGTTAAGGTTGTATATTGTCACCCTGCTTATTTAACTTCTATGCAGAGTACATCATGAGAAATGCTGGAAGAAACACAAACTGGAATCAAGATTGCCAGGAGAAATCTCAATAACCTCAGATATGCGGATGACACCACCCTTATGGCAGAAAGTTAAGAGGAACTAAAAAGCCTCTTGGTGAAAGTGAAAGTGGAGAGTGAAAAAGTTGGCTTAAAGCTCAATATACAGAAAATGAAGATCATGGCATCCAGTCCCATCACCCCATGGGAAATAGATGGAGAAACAGTGGACACAGTGTCAGACTTTATTTTGGGAGGCTCCAAAATCACTGCAGATGGTGACTGCAGCCATGAAATTAAAAGATGCTTACTCCTTGGAAGAAAAGTTATGACCAACCCAGATAGTATATTCAAAAGCAGAGACATTACTTTGCGGACTAAGGTCCATCTAGTCAAGGCTATGGTTTCTCCAGTAGTCATGTATGGATGTGAGAGTTGGACCGTGAAGAAGGCTGAGTGATGAAGAATTGATGCTTTTGAACTGGTGTCGGAGAAGACTCTTGAGAGTCCCTTGGACTGCAAGGAGATCCAACCAGTCCATTCTGAAGGAGATCAGCCCTGGGATTTCTTTGGAAGGAATGATGCTAAAGCTGAAACTCCAGTACTTTGGCCACCTCATGCGAAGAGTTGACTCATTGGAAAAGACTTTGATGCTGGGAGGGATTGGGGGAAGGAGGAGAAGGGGACGACAGAGGATGAGATGGCTGGATGGCATCACCAACTCAATGGACATGAGTCTGAGTGAACTCCGAGAGATGGTGATGGACAGGGAGGCCTGGCATGCTGCAATTCATGGGGTCACAAAGAGTCAGACACGACTGAGTGACTGAACTGAACTGAACTGAACATGTGACAGATACAGAAAATCTTTTAAAGATAATGAATTTAAGAGTGAATGTTCAAGAAAAGAAAAAAGGGAAAGGGTATTATATAAAAGTATTAGGACAAAGATCACTACTACACTATTAGAACAAAAATACACACCTTCCAAAAACTCAGAAAGTTCAAAATAAAAGAGAACATTTAATGAAAGACACATGGTAAATATAACTTGAAATATTTAAAAGATAGAGATAAAAAAAATGTTGGCCATATTAATAAATGCAAGTGGACTCAATTTACTATTAAAATAAAAAATAAGATTGGCTTAAAAGTAGAATTCAACTCTGTATCATATAAAGGACAGATACTTAAAAGAGAGCAATTAAGAAAAACTAAAGTAAAAAAGGCTAAAAATAAAAATAAAAATAAACAATGGAAAGTAACTCAGACAAATGCAAATAAAAGTAAAGTGGTGGAGGGGCTCCAAATAATATGACAAAATAGAAGGACATGGAGCTCAACTCCTCCCCCAAATGAATCAAGAGTACATCTACATGTGGACCAGTTCTCAAAAACTACCTGCTGAATGTTAGCAGATCTCAGCTAAAAGTGCAAGAAAGATCTCCATGTAAGTAGGTAGGACAAAAGGGGGAAAAAAGAAGCAGAACGGGAACTGTACCACTAGGAGGAAGTTGTGAAGAGGAAATGTTCCTTCATCCTGAGAAGCACTCATCAGTGGGGAGTGTCAGAGAAGAGTGCAACCACTGGTTTGAGATAAGTAGAGCAGAAAGAGATCTGCACAGATGGTCTATGCACCCCCCAGCCTGAGACACATGTCTTCTGGTACAGGCATGGCCTGGGGACTAAAACTTGGCCTTTAGAGGACAGACCTAGGGAGAGGAGGGGTTGGCTGCATGTAGACAGCCTGAAGGGGCTGCAGAGTTGTATGGCCACAATTAGGGGTTTACATGGAAGAAGCCTAGGCCCACCATAGAAGCAAAGCAACACTGTTAAATGGTGCATGAATGGAGGGCCATAGGAACCTCTTTCTAAGAATGTTCTCAGCTCGCTGAGAGCCACCTCCGAGTTCTGTCATGCACAACTACCAGTGGATTTTCCACATGTGGAGGCAGGGCTGAAATCAGAGCTCCTCCCCAAGAGTCATGTGACTTAGGAAGTAGGGCTGAAATCTGAGCCCTGTCCCAGCATCTTAGTGATCCATGGATTTATGCTGCTTCCACTGGCTTTCTAAACTCAGCATCCATGGGATGTCCAAGTGGACAATGGATGCACCTATAGCTGGAATGGCTCTGGCCATAGCATCTGTGGGCTTAGAGGGCATGCAGAGGCAGGACTGGGATCTAGGCTGCTTCCATAGCTTCCATAGTGGGTCCAAGTACTGCAATCCTGGTACCTGACTTCAGTGGATCTTTGTGAAGATCTTTGTAGAGACAACATCTGATTGACACCAGGGCCAATTGCTGGCTTTGCCATGGTTCAGGCAGGGCTGAGGGTAGTGCCAACAGTGTAAGTTATGAGTCCACACTACAGATGGCAATTCACATCACAGAATACAGTCCACGGTGAACAGCTCCAGGGAAGGAATACTCATTGGCTCCTCTCCCAGTAGGAGAGTTCAAATTCCTCATACCACAGCTCCGAAATGGATCAGAGAACTTATAATCCAACAAATAGGAAACATACCCTGGCTATGAAAGGGCCATAAGAGCCACAAAGAAAAGAGGAGGCCCTGCAGACTCCAGAGCAGACTCTTGTCACCACAACACCAGTCCACAACTCCTATCAAGTGGAAAATGTCCAGCACACAGTGAGTAAAGAGGCAGCAGGCATCCATACTAAAAACAGCCTTGGCAACAAAAATATTAAACCCACGCAGGCTACATTGAAGTGCTCCCACATAAAAATATTCATCCAAGATCACAGAAGATAATAGTTTCTCTTAAACTCATAGAGTCAAAGAAATATAAGTAAAATGAAGAAGCAGAAGAATCACTCCTAATTAAAATATCAAGAGAATTCCCCTGAAAGAGCAAACAGTGAAACAGACTTCTTTAGTCTAATATACACTGAGTTTAAAAAAAAAAAAAAGGAATAAATGAAAATACTGAAGGAATTAAGAAAGATTATCAATAGAAATGAAGATACTGGAGGGTCAAGACAAGAAAGAATGTGAACTATCTTGAGAGTAGCACATGAGCTTAGCTCTTTTTAAGGAAACACCAAAGCCACAACTAATGGCTGAATAACCATAGACAAAAAACTGCTGAAACCTACTATAAAAGATACCCTGCTGGGGTCCAGCCCCGGTGGATCCAGGGTATTTGAAGCAGGGATGGCGTCAGCGAGGAGAGATTTATTTATTTAGAGATATAAAGAGATTAGGAAAGAATAGTGTAGTGGAGAAAATAGAGAAGAAAAAGAGGCTGAAATTCCTTGGTTTACACAGGAAGCCAATAAAGCCCCGGGACAAGGGACTTGCACCGTCTATGTAGGCTGCAAGTGCCCTCCCGGTCTCCTGAGGGAGTGAAGACGCAGAGTGCCTTCCCGTTCAGGTCTTAGAAGCCCAGGCAAATAAGTAGACACAGCAAGCCTCTGTGCTCCAGATGGGAATTAGCCTGAAAAGGAGAGAAAGAAAAGAAGACACGGGGGATATCAGTCCTTCCAGGAACTGGTCCATCTCTTTATTTTTCAGGAAAGCTTTTATACTTTAAGTTGTACATAGAGATAAATGGAAAATACAAAGTCATGCAGGGTCAACAGACCTGACCCTTATCAAGACCAGGCACTCTTTATGCATACATACAAAGGTCTTACGTGGTTTTACACCATCTTCTGGCCAGGGGACCTGCTAACATTTTATGACCCTTTCTTTCTGATAATGGTCAGTCAACCAGAAAACTTATTTTTTCCAAGGGTGATTTTTCTTAAGTCAGGTACCACCCTCCGAAGGCACCAGATAAAGTTGCATTCCTTCAGGGCAAAAGTGCAGTGGGCTATAATCAAGAAAAGAATGCCCTTCCTCTTTTGTGATTGAAGCAATGGGGGAACCGGGTGTCTGGGGGACTGTGACATGGTGAATGAGTCTGTCCGGGATCCAAATTGGCAAATCTGCATCCTGTGGAAAAATACAAGCACATCCTCGACCACTAGTTAACAATGGATCAGGACCCCTCCATTGTCTGGAGAGGAAGTCTTTCCATTTTATAAACAGCTTTGTATTTTGTTGTTCTGGACACCAATGACGAAGCATTGCAGTGGTTCCAGATGAATCAGCATTTAAGTTATTTATTACAAAGAGTGCATGTTGTAAAATCTGATGGGGGGAACTATACTTAAATTCCCCTTCCTGTAATTTTTGAATCTGTATTTTTAATGTTTGGTGTGCTCTTACCATGATGGCTTGCCCTTGTGGATTATAAGGGATGCCTGTATTATGTTTTATTTGAAACATTGTACAAAATTCTTGAAAAGTCTTAGAAGTGTAAGCAGGAGCATTATCAGTTTTTAAAGCTTTTGGCAGACCCAAATATGTAAAACAAGTAAAGAGATGTTGTATTATATCCTTATAAGAAGCTTTGCCATTAGCTGACCCATGAGTAAAAGCTATCTGAGCATCTGGAATGGGGAATTAGACTCTACACATGGACATCACCACATGGTCAACACCGAAATCAGATTGATTATATTCTTTGCAGCCAAAGATGGAGAAGCTCTATACAGTCAACAAAAACAAGACCAGGAGCTGACTGTGGCTCAGATCATGAACTCCTTATTACCAAATTCAGACTCAAATTGAAGAAAGTAGGGAAAACCACTAGACCATTCAGGTAAGACCTAAATCAAATCCCTTATGATTACACAGTGGAAGTGAGAAATAGATTTAAGGGCCTAGATCTGATAGATAGAGTGCCTGATGATGAACTATGGAATGAGGTTCGTGACATTGTACAGGACACAGGGATCAAGACCATCCCCATGGAAAAGAAATGCAAAAAAGCAAAATGGCTGTCTGGGGAGGCCTTACAAATAGCTGTGAAAAGAAGAGAGGTAAAAAGCAAAGGAGAAAAGGAAAGATATAAGCATCTGAATGCAGAGTTCCAAAGAATAGCAAGAAGAGATAAGAAAGCCGTCTTCAGCGATCAATGCAAAGAAATAGAGGAAAAGAACAGAATGGGAAAGTCTAGAGATCTCTTCAAGAAAACTAGAGATACCAAAGGAATATTTCATGCAAAGATAGGCTTGATAAAGGACAGAAATGGTAGGGACCTAACAGAAGCAGAAGATATTAAGAAGAGGTGGCAAGAATACATGGAAGAACTCTACAAAAAAGATATTCATGATGCAGATAATCATGATGATGTGATCATTAATCTAGAGCCAGACATCTTGGAATGTGAAGTCAAGTGGGCCTTAGAAAGCATCACTATGAACAAAGCTAGTGGAGGTGATGGAATTCCAGTTGAACTGTCTCAAATCCTGAAAGATGATGCTGTGAAAGTGCTGTACTCAATATGCCAGCAAATTTGAAAAACTCAGCAATGGCAACAGGACTGGAAAAAGTCAGTTTTCATTCCAATTCCAAAGAAAGGCAATGCAAAAGAATGCTTAAACTACCATACAATTGCACTCATCTCACATGTTAGTAAAGTAATGCTCAAAATTCTCCAAGCCAGGCTTCAGCAATACATGAACCGTGAACTCCCTGATGTTCAAGCTGGTTTTAGAAAAGGCAGAGGAACCAGAGATCAAATTGCCAACATCCACTGGATCATGGAAAAAGCAAGAGAGTTCCAGAAAAACATCTCTTTCTGCTTTATTGACTATGCCAAAGCCTTTGACTGTGTGGATCACAATAAACTGTGGAAAATTCTGAAAGAGATGGGAATACCAGACCACCTAACCTGCCTCTTGAGAAATCTGTATGCAGGTCAGGAAGCAGCAGTTAGAACTGGACATGGAACGACAGACTGGTTCCAAATAGGAAAAGGAGTACGTCAAAGCTGTATATTGTCACTCTGCTTATTTAACTTCTATGCAGAGTACATCATGAGAAACACTGGGCTGGAAGAAGCACAAGCTGGAATCAAGACTGCTGGGAGAAATATCAATAACCTCAGATATGCAGATGACACCACCCTTATGGCAGAAGGTAAAGAGGAGCTAAAAAGCCTCTTGATGAAATTGAAAGAGGAGAGCGAAAAAGTTGGCCTAAAGCTCAACATTCAGAAAATGAAGATCATGGCATCTGGTCCCATCACTTCATGGGAAATAGATGGGGAAACAGTGGAATAAGTGTCAGACTTTATTTTGGGGGGGCTCCAAAATCACTGCAGATGGTAACTGCAGCCATGAAATTAAAAGATGCTTACTCCTTGGAAGAAAAGTTATGACCAACCTAGATAGTATATTCAAAAGCAGAGACATTACTTTGCCGACTAAGGTCCATCTAATCAAGGCTATGGTTTTCCAGTAGTCATGTATGGATGTGAGAGTTGGACTGTGAAGAAAGCTGAGTGCCGAAGAATTGATGCTTTTGAACTGTAGTGTTGCAAAAGACTCTTGAGAGTCCCTTGGACTGCAAGGAGATCCAACCAGTCCATTCTGAAGGAGATCAACCCTGGGATTTCTCTGGAGGGTATGATGCTAAAGCTGAAACTCCAGTACTTTGGCCACCTCATTCGAAGAGTTGACTCATTGGAAAAGACTCTGATGCTGGGAGGGATTCGGGGCAGGAGAAGAAAGGAACGACCAAGGATGAGATGGCTGGATGGCATCACGGACTCCTTGTTATATGGAATTACAATCTCTGATGGCTCTTTGCCAAACAATTCAATGCTCCGCTTTCTTCCTTTTAATATCAGTGTAGCTATCAAGCCTGGATAAGAAGCCACTACTTTTTTAGCTTGGGCGGAAAGATGGACCCCTTCTAGAGGGCCGCTTTGCCATAAAACTCCCGTAGGTTCACTTGGGGTAGCTAGCAAAGGAATTGCCAGTTCGCTGCTAAATCAATTCTGTTTACATAGCTATTAGATAAAGCCTTTTCTACTTTGCCTAGGGCCTCCCGAGCCTCAGCAGTCAATTGTCTTTTTGAAGTTGGATTGGGATCCCTGCGTAAAATGTTAAAAAGAGGCTTTAAGTCGGCAGTGGTTAATTTTAAATAGGGCCTAATCCAATTAATATCACCTAAAAGTTTTTGATAATCATTCAAAGTGACAAGATTGTCCTTTCTTAATTGTAGCGGGGCATGAGTCACTGTTTCTGAATTTATAACCCTTCCTAAGTAGGTTATGGGCGGATTGATTTGAATTTTCTCTGGGGCAATTTTTAGGCCTCTAGCTGACAATGCCTGGGTTAAATTTTGGAGGACAGTTTGCAAATGAGCTCTATCTGAATGAGCTATTAAAATATCATCCATATAGTAAATCATATATACTTGTTCATATTTAGCTCTAATATTTTCTAAAGCGGCATTGACAAATTTCTGACATAAGGTAGGGCTATTTTTCATTCCCTGAGGTAGTACTTTCCATTGAAACCTCAAATAAGGCTGTTTAAGATTTTCTGATGGCAGACTAAAAGCAAATCGCTTTTTATCCTCATCACTTAAGGGAATGGTGAAAAAACAATCATGTAAATCAGTTACAATTATATTATATCCCTCTGGAATGGCTACTGGGAAGGTTGTAAAGCCCCCATATCCTCCATGGTGGCATTAATTGCTCTCAAATCCTGTAAAAGTCGCCATTTACCAGATTTTTTCTTAATAACAAAAACAGGAGTGTTCCAGGGGTTATTGGAGGGCTCAATATGTCCCAATTCTAGTGGTTCAAAAATTAACGTTTTAGCTGCCAGTAATTTTTCTTTAGGCAGAGGCCATTGTTCCACCCACACTGGGTCTTGAGATTTCCACGTAATGGGGTCGGCAGCAAAAACAATGGCCTCCATTATAAATTTGGATACCTAATCCAGTACGTAGCTGTTGAGGAGCTGGGCAGGTTGGCTCAATTATTCCTGTTTGTTGTTTACCTAATCCTTTTGATGGATCATAGCCCATTTGCAGAATTTGAGAGGTCACTTTATCATCAGGGCTAAAAAGTAGCACTTCCATTTGAGACAGTACATCCCTCCCCCACAGGGTAAAGGGGAGCAAAGGAACTACGTAAGGTTGGAAAGTACCACAGGTATCCTCAAACTGCCAATCTAATATTTTTGCACTCAGCTACTGCAGGGGCTCTTCCTAATCCCACCAACTCATTTTCAATAGTATGTGTGGGCCAGGAGCTGGACCAGTCTTTTCCTGAAACGCAAGAAACATCTGCTCCTGTGTCTAACAACCCCACAATAGACTTGCCACTGACCAGAATAGTTTTCATAGGGCGTTTCTGAGTAATTTCTGTTATCCAAGAAACCATATCACTAGACCCAAATCCTTTATCCTGCCTTTCATTCTGAGTAGCTGTGTGCCAAATTGCAGTGTGGTAAGGCAAAAGTAGAGACATTACTTTGCCGACTAAGGTCCGTCTAGTCAAGGCTATGGTTTTCCCAGTGGTCATGTATGGATGTGAGAGTTGGACTGTGAAGAAGGCTGAGCACTGAAGAATTGATGCGTTTGAACTGTGGTGTTGGAGAAGACTCTTGAGAGTCCCTTGGACTGCAAGGAGATCCACCCAGTCCATTCTGAAGGAGATCAACCCTGGGATTTCTTTGGAAGGAATGATGCTAAAGCTGAAGCTCCAGTACTTTGGCCACCTCATGCGAAGAGTTGACTCATTGGAAAAGAGTCTGATGCTGGGAGGGATTGGGGGCAGGAGGAGAAGGGGACGACCGAGGGTGAGATGGCTGGATGGCATCACTGACTCGATGGACATGAGTCTGAATGAACTCCGGGAGATGGTGATGGACAGGGAGGCCTGGCGTGCTGCGATTCATGGGGTCGCAAAGAGTTGGACACAACTGAGCGACTGAACTGAAGGCAAAAGTAAAAGTTGAGCTATTCTTTGTCCCTGATGAATTTGTATAGTTTTAGTTGGGGGTGAAATCATTACCTGAATTTCTCCTGTATAGTCTGTGTCAATTACTCCGGGGATAATTGTGAGACCTTGCATAGCTAAGGAACTCCTGCCTAATATAATTCCCACCAAACCTGTCAGTAATGGACCTTTAACCCCTGTAGGGATTTTTATAGTGGGACTATCCGGTGTTAATATTGTTGAGGTGGTGGAACTGAGGTCCAGTCCTGCACTGCCTGGGGTTGCTCTGATGCGTTCTGTGATGGGACGAAGGATATGAATGGGTTCAGAGTCATTGCCCCCAGTGGTTGTCAGGGCCTGGGGCTGGCCTCTCAATCCGTTTCCCGACTGCTGGTCAGGGCCCAAAAATGTTCCATTTCTATGGAATCTCGACCTGCATTCTTTTGCCCAATGATATCCTTTTTGACAACAAGGGCAAAGAGATCTAGGGAGATTAGCAGGTAAGGGCAGGGAGGGAGAATTTTGCAGAGGAGACACAGTCGGGGAGGCAGAATTTGGCGGATAAGAACTGACTATTTTTTGAGGGCAGGTGTGGGTAATGTGTCCCTCTTGGCCACAGGAAAAACAAGTTTTAGACAAGCTAGTATTTCGGCCTTGGTTACTGGGGTAACTCTGTGATGGGTTGTTCTTGTTTGTAAAAAAAGGATTGAACTGTCTCTTGATCAGAGTTCCCTTTTATCGCTGCAGCTATGGCAACGCCCTGCAGCATTGCTCCTCCTACATCTGCACATTGCCTGATGTAATCTCCTATTTGCCCAGATTTTTTTATAGGACGTAAAATGGCTTGGCAGGTAGAGTTAGCATTCTCAAACGCCAGTTGTTTTATCAGTATTCCAGCTGCCTCAAAATTAGAAATTACTCTATGAACTGCCTCTGTAAGTCGTGAAATAAAGTCCTCATATGGCTCTTCTGGTTTTTGTTTGATGTTTGAAAAGGAAGAAGTTGAGTCTCTCCCTTCAGGTAACAATTGCCAAGCTGCAAGGGTGCAGGAGGCTACTTGGTTTAGAGTAATTTTGTCTAATCCTATCTGATCTTTAAGTGCTCCAAATTCATTAGTCCCTGTCAACATACTTTTTACAATATATTTTGGACCATATTTTTGGTTGTTATCAGCTTGTTTTGGGGCAAGATCATCATATTCAGCTCTCCAAAGTACATATTGTCCTCCAGATAGACAAGCCTTAGCGACAGTCTTCCAGTCATAGGGTGACATCCATCTGACCGCTAAGGCCTCTACCAATTGCATAGTGTACGTGGCTTTAGGCCCATACGATGCACAAGCCTGTTTGAGTTCTTCAACCATTTTCATTGGAATGGGTTCCCAGTGGGGAGCCCTTCCCCCACTGCTTTCATCAAATATTACAGGAAAACAAGCCTCAAGGTGGGGATCAAATTCATCTTCAGGGCTAGAAAGAACCCTTCTCCAGGGAGTTTCTAGTGGAGGCCCCTCACCCCTATACGGAGCAGGGGGGCAGGGGAGGCCTGGAGTGTCCCATGTCTTTCTTTTTGTACTCTGGAGATCTTTTAACTGTTTGATGTTTAAATCTTACAGATGGTCTAATTGGGGATGTTTCCCTTAAGTTCCTGGGAGTGGATGGCCTGATTGGGGAGGTTTCTCTTAAACTCCTGTGAGCATCTTTATCTAAGAGAGGCCAGTCTTTGTCGGAATGGTATCGAGCTGCTATTTCCTCTAAATCTTCCTCATCCTCAGGGGAAAGCTGATCTTCTTTTCATCTCTGTCTTTTACATGCTCATTGGCAGTCATAGTGGCTAGCATTTTATTTAACTGCCAATAAGTAGGTATAGCCTCTTTTTCTTCACTTTACTCTTTTACAGGTACCTTTTTTCCTTCACTTTCCTCTTTAACGTGTACCTTTTCAGATTCAGGAGCAGGGTCTAAAGCATCTCTAATCATATTCCATAAGGAAAAGGGATCAGCAGGCACCTTTTCCGGACCATGTTCAGCATAGTAAGTTTTTAGCTGTTTTCCTGCTGCTGCTGCTAAGTCGCGTCATCCATGTCCGACTCTGTGAGACCTCGTAGATGGCAGCCCACTAGGCTCCTCTGTCTCTGGGATTCTCCAGGCAAGAATACTGGAGTGGGTTGCCATTTCCTTCTCCAATGCATGAAAGTGAAAAGCAAAAGTGAAGTCGCTCAGTCGTGCCTGACTCTTAGCGACCCCATGGACTGCAGCCTACCAGGCTCCTCCACCCATGGGATTTTTCCAGGCAAGAGTGCTGGAGTGGGGTGCCAGTGCCTTCTCCTACTCTTTCCCAAGTATCTAAGTTAACAGTGCCCTCTTCTGGAAACCAAGGACAGTGTTCTTGTACAAATGAAAAAAAGGAATGAATATTGATTTTCTTAACTTTAATTCTTCTTTTACTTAACAATTGCAAGATTACTCTTATAAAAAGCTGTCTTTCTTTTGACTCACTGTTACTCATGTCAGAAAATTAAGTTTTGTAAAGAAGGTTTCATTTCAACCTTTGTAAAGAGGGGGTTTCTTTTCAACCCTTAGAAAGCAGGTTTCTTTCAACCCTTAGAACACTTCCCACTCCTACTTACCCTACCTATCTTATGCAGGGAGGTCCTAGGCATCCTGAGTGGGGTCCTATCCATCGCAAAAACTGAGCACTGAGGGAGACCTACCTTCAAATAGCCTGTTCTGGGCGCCACTTGCTGGGGTCCAGCCCCGGTGGATCCAGGGTATCCAAAGTGGGGACGGCGTCTGCAAGGAGAGATTTATTTATTTATAGATATAAAGAGATTAGGAAAGAATAGTGTAGTGGAGAAAATAGAGGAGAAAAAGAGGCTGAAATTCCTTGGTTTACACAGGAAGCCAATGAAGCCCCGAGACAAGGGACTTGCACCATCTACATAGGCCACAGGTGTCCTCCCAGTCTCCTGAGGGACTGAAGATGCAGAGCACCTTCCCATTCAGGTCTTAGAAGCCCAGGCAAATAAGTAGACACAGCAAGCCTGTGTGCTCCAGATGGGAATTAGCCTGAAAAGGAGAGAAAGAAAAGAAGACATGGGGGAAACCAGTCCTTCCAGGAACTGGTCCATCTCTTTATTTTTCAGGAAAGCTTTTAAACTTTAAGTTGTACATAGAGATAAATGGAAAATACAAAGTCATGCAGGGTCAACAGACCTGACCCTTATCAAGACCAGGCACTCTTTATGCATGCATACAAATGTCTTATGTGGTTTTACACCATCTTCTGGCCAGGGGACCTGCTAACATTTTATGACCCTTTCTTTCTGATAATGGTCAGTCAACCAGAAAACTTATTTTTTCCAAGGGTGATTTTTCTTAAGTCAGGTACCACCCTCCGAAGGCACCAGATAAAGTTGCATTCCTACAGGGCAAAAGTGCAGTGGTCTATAATCAAGAAAAGAATTTACTAGCCTAAGGTCTAATGTGATTAATATCAAAGGTTATTACTTATTTTTCCTATATGCCAGTTATATCAATTAATGTATATAAGGGACAAGGGATATGGAGACTTAGCAGCAAATATTGGCTCAACAATGAAACCCTCCACCGTTATATTTCTAACAATCCACTAATACTACACTAATCATTTCTAACTTCTCAAAAGACTCTGTATTTAGAAAGTTTAGAGCGTCTCATGCCTCTCATGGTTGGGAGGCTGTGAACAATCACATGTGTGGTTGTAAGAGGCCAGATAAACTTGTCAGGCAGGCTAGAGAGCCATCAGAGGAGTTTTTGGGCTGAAACACTCTTGTTACACCCAGGAGACTTATTAACTGGAGCTCTAAGTTAACTCTTTTCAGAGAAAGGTGGTAGGGGATAGCCCTCTTTTACTGTTAGAAGAGTTGGTGAAAGGCATAATACAATGAGGCGGACAGACTCTATTTTTGAGGTGGATGCTCGAGAAGGTCCAGGGGGGTTCTCTTGAGGTCTGATCTTGCCTTTGCCTGTCAGGCTTCTTCCTCATGATCTTTGCCACAGGCGGGATTCCCCATGCTGGCTCCTGGCAATACCCTACACCCAAAGCAAAAGAAACAACCACAATGAGACAGTAGGGGGGTGCAATCACAAGAAAATCAAATTCTACACATGCCCAGTGAGCAACCCACATACTCAAAAAATAATTATATCATGAAAGTTCTCCTACAGGAGATAAAGTTTTGAGCCCCATGTCAGGCTCCCCAGCCTGGGAGTCTGGCAACAGGAGGAACTCCCACTATCTCTAAAAACCAGTGTGGTTTAGGGGTTCCATAGAACTGTGAAAAATAGGAACTCCATTCTTAAGATGCATACACAAGATCTCCTGCACACTGAACACAGGGGAAAAAACAGTGGCCTCATAAGAACCTGAGCCAGACTTATTTGCTAGTATCAAAGGGTTTCCTGCAGAGGCCGGGGGCTGCTGTAGCTCACTGTTGGGACAAGGAACTATCACTGGCAGTGATAGTTTGGGAGAGTATTGATAAGGGTGAGCCCTCTTGGAGGCCACCACTTTCTCATCTAGTCCTATCCGCAGCCTGCAGGCTCTAGTGCTGGGACACCTCAGGCCAAAAAGTCATCAGGACAGGAACTCTGCTGTACATCAGCAGAAAGGATTCCTGAGTTCACAGTTGCCTGATAAACACACAGCCTGACATGGCCCTGCCCAGACAGACAAGACTGAGCTCCACCCACCTGTGAGCAGGAACCAGTCCCTCCCTCCAGGAAGCCTGAACAAGGCTCTTAAACTCACTCTCCAGGGTTCAGACAGCATTGAGCTAGAAAATTGCAACCCTTCAGCCTACAGAATGGGAAATATAATCATAGAATGTTACAAAAATTAGATGGCAGAGAAATATGTTCCAGATGAAAGAACAAGATAAAATCACAGAGCAAATAATCAAAGTGAAGATAGACAATATACCCACAAAAATTTCAGAGTAATGATAGTAAAGATGAGCCAAGATCTCAGAAAAAGAATGGTGGCACAGATCGAGAAGACACAAGAAATCAGTAACAAAGACCTAGAAGAACTAAAGAATAAATAAATGGAAATGAGCAATGCAATAACTGAAATGAAAAAAAAAATCATTAGAAGGAATCTAAAGCAGAATAACTGAGATAGATGAATGGATGAGTGAGTTGGAAGACAGAATGGTGGAAATCACTGCTGTGGAAAAGAACAAAGAAAAAGGAATGAAAAGAAGTGAAGATAATCTGAGATGCCTGTGGGCTAATGTTGAATAATAATTTTAAATGCATCAGCATTCACTTATAGGCCTCCATGAAAATAAGAGAGAAAGGGCTTGAGAAAATATGTGAAGAGATAGTGGTGAAAATTTCCCTCACGTGGAAAAAAAAAAACAAACACCCAAGTCCAGAAAGCATAGAGAGCTCCAGGCAGCATAAACTCAAGGAAGAACATGCTGAGATGCATAGAAATCAAACTGACAAAAAGTTTAAGACACCTTGATTATATTTTCCTTTTTTGTGCAGAAGCTTTTAATTTTAATTAGATCCCATTTGTTTATTTTTGCTTTTATTTCCAGAATTCTGGGAGGTGGATCATAGAGGATCCTGCTGTGATTTATGTCGGAGGGTGTTTTGCCTATGTTCTCCTCTAGGAGTTTTATAGTTTCTGGTCTTACATTTAGATCTTTAATCCATTTTGAGTTTATTTTTGTGTGTGGTGTTAGAAAATGATCTAGTTTCATTCTTTTACAAGTGGTTGACCAATTTCCCCAGCACCACCTGTTAAAGAGATTGTCTTTACTCCATTGTATATTCTTGCCTCCTTTGTCGAAGATAAGGTGTCCATATGTGTGTGGATTTATCTCTGGACTTTCTATTTTGTTCCATTGATCTATATTTCTGTCTTTGTGCCAGTACCATACTGTCTTGATGACTGTGGCTTTGTAGTAGAGCATGAAGTCAGGCAATTTGATTCCTCCAGTTCCATTCTTCTTTCTCAAGATTGCTTTGGCTATTCGAGGTTTTTTGTATTTCCATACAAATCTTGAAATTATTTGTTTTGGCTCTGTGAAAAATACCACTGGTAGCTTGATAGGGATTGCATTGAATCTATATATTGCTTTGGGTAGTATACTCATTTTCACTATATTGATTCTTCTGATCCATGAACATGGTATATTTCTCCATCTATTAGTGTCCTCTTTGATTTCTTTCATCAGTGTTTTATAGTTTTCTATATATAGGTCTTTAGTTTCTTTAGGTAGATATATTCCTACATATTTTATTCTTTCCGTTGCAATGGTGAATGGAATTGTTTCCTTAATTTCTTTTTCTACTTTCTCATTATTAGTGTATAGGAATGCAAGGGATTTCTGTGTGTTGATTTTATCTCCTGCAACTTTACTATATTCATTGATTAGCTCTAGTAATAAGAAAGGTGAAAAGACAGCCTTCTGAATGGGAGAAAATAATAGCAAATGAAGCAATGGACAAACAACTAATCTCAAAAATATACAAGCAACTTATGCAGCTCAAGTCCAGAAAAATAAATGATCCAATCAAAAAATGGGCCAAAGAACTAAATAGACATTTCTCCAAAGACATACAGATGGCTAACAAACACATGAAAAGATGCTCAACATCACTCATTATTAGAGAAATGCAAATCAAGACCACAATGAGGTACCACTTCACACCAGTCAGAATGGCTGCAATCCAAAAGTCTACAAGCAATAAATGCTGGAAAGGGTGTGGAGAAAAGGGAACCCTCTTACACTGTTGGTGGGAATGCAAACTAGTACAGCCACTATGGAGAACATAGAGTGGAAATTCCTTTAAAAACTGCAAATAGAACTGCCTTATGACCCAGCAATCCCACTGCTGGGCATACACACCGAGGAAACCAGAATTGAAAGAGACACATGTACCCCAATGTTCATCGCAGCACTATTTATAATAGCCAGGACATGGAAACAACCTAAATGTCCATCGGCAGATGAATCGATAAGAAAGCTGTGGTACATATACACAGTGGAGTATTACTCAGCCACTAAAAAGAATACATTTGAATCAGTTCTAATGAGGTGGATGAAACTGGAGCCGATTATACAGAGTGAAGTAAGCCAGAAAGAAAAACACCAATACAGTATACTAACACATATATATGGAATTTAGAAAGATGGTAATGATGACCCTGTATGCGAGACAGCAAAAGAGACACAGATGTGTAGAGAGGACTTTGGACTCTGAGGGAGAGGGAGAGGGTGGGATGATTTGGGAGAATGGCATTGAAGCATGTATACTAGCATGTAAGAAATGAATTGCCAGTCTATGTTTGATGCAGGATACAGGATGCTTGGGGCTGGTGCACGGGGATGATCCAGAGAGATGATATGGGGTGGGAGGTGGGAGGGGGGTTCATGTTTGGGAACTCATGGACACCCGTGTTGGATTCATGTCCATGTATGGCAAAACCAATACAGTATTGTAAAGTAAAATAAAGTAAAAATAAAAATTTTAAAAATAATAAAAAAACTTTAAGACAAAGAAAAAATATTAAAAATAACAAGTGAAAAGCAACAAACAACATTCAAGGAAATTCCCATGATGTTATCAGCTGAACTCTCAGCAGAAACTCTGCAGGCCAGAAGGGAGTAGCATGATGTGATCACAGTGATATAAGGAAGAACCTACAACCTAGAATAGTCTACTCAGCAGGCCCTCATTCAGATTTGACAGAGAAATAAAAAGCTTTACAAACAAGCAAAAGCTAAAATAATTCAACAAGACCAAACCAGCTTTACAACAAATGCTAAAACAACAGCACTAGGCTGAAAAGCACACAACTAGAAGCAAGAAAATTACCAATGCAGAAGCTCACCAGAAAAGGCAAGCATACATTAAAGGTAGGAAATCAGCTGCAGACAAATATGATATCAAAACAAGCAATGTTGAGAAGGGAAGGATACAAATGTAGAATATTGGAAGTGCACTTGAAATTAAAAAAGCAGCAACTTAAAACAGTGTTGTTTATACATAGACCACTCTATCAAATCTTCATGGTAACAGCAAACTGAAAATCTACAACAAATACACAAAAAACAAAAATGAATCCAAACATAAAAGGAAAATTAGTGGTCAAATCACAAGAGATGAGACTGAAAGAGGAAGGGGGGAAAATGACCTACAAAAAAATCCAAAATAACAAAATGGCAATAGTAACATACATATCAATAATTAACTTAAATGAAAACAGATAACTAACTTAAACGTAAAGTACATGCTCCAACCAAAAGACATTGACTGACTGAGTGGATACAAAAACAAGACCCATAAATGCTGTCTACAAGAGACTCACTTCATATCTAGGGACACATATAGAATGAAAGTGTGGGAATCGAAAAAGTTATTCTATGCAAACAGAAATCGAGAAAGCTGGAGGAACAATATTCATGTTAGACTAAAATAGACTTTAAAATAAACTCTGTAACAGGAGACAACTTCTATTTCTGCTTCACTGACTATGCTAAAGCCTTTGACTGTGTGGATCACAACAAACTGTGGAAAATTATTAAAGAGATGGGAATACCAAATCAGTTTACCTGCCTCCTGAGAAACATGTATGCAGGTCAAGAAGCAAAGTTAGAACCAGACATGGAACAATGAGCTGGTTAAATTTGGGAAAGGAGTATGTCAAGGCTGTATATTGTCACCCTGCTTATTTAACTTCTATGTAGAGTATACCATGTGATATGACAGGTTGGATGAAACTCAAACTGGAATCAAGATTGCTAGAAGAGAAATAACAACAACCTCAGATATGCAGATGACACCACTCTAAAGGCAGAAAGCAAAGAGGAACTAAAGAGCCACTTGATGAAGGTGAAAGTTCAGTTCAGTTCAGTTCAGTCACTCAGTCGTGTCCAATTCTTTGTGACCCCATGAATCACAGCAAGCCAGGCCTCCCTGTCCGTCACCAACTCCCGGAGTTTACCCAAACCCACATCCATCGAATCAGTGATGCCATCCAGCCACCTCATCCTCTATCATCCCCTTCTCCTCCTGCCCCCAATCCTTCCCAGCATTAGGGTCTTTTCCAATGAGTCAACTCTTTGCATGAGGTGGCCAAAGTATTGGAGTTTCAGCTTCAACATCAGTCCTTCCAATGAACACTCAGGACTGATCTCCTTTAGAATGGACTGGTTGGATCTTCTTGCAGTCCAGAAAGAGGAGAGTGAAACAGTTGACTTAAAACTCAACATTCAAAAAACTAATATCATGGCATCCAGTCCCATCAATTCATGGCAAATAGATATGAGAAAATTGAAACAGTCACAGACTTTGTTTTCTTGGGCTCCAAAATCACTGTGGATGGTGACTTCAGCCATGAAATTGAAAGACACTTGCTCCTTGGAAGAAAAGCTATGACAAATCTAGGCAGCATATTAAAAAGCAGAGATGTCACTTTTCTGACAGAGATCTGTATAGTCAAAGCTATGGTTTTCCAAGTAGTCACATACAGATGTGAGAGTTGGACCATAAAGAAGACTGAGTGTTCATGAATTGATGCTTTTGAACTGTGGTGCTAGAGAAGACTCTTGAGGGTCCCTTGGACAACAAGGAGATCAAACCAGTCAATCCTAAAGGAAATAAGCCCAGAATATTCATTGAAAGGACTGATGCCTAAGGTGAAGCTCCAATAATTTGGCCACCTGATGTGAAGAGCCGACTCATTGGAAAAGACCCTGATGCTGGGAAAGATCGAGGGCAGGAGGAAAAGGAGGCGACAGAGGATGAGATTGCTGGATGGGATTATCAACTCAATGGACAAAAGTGTGAGCAAACTCAGCGAGAGAGATAGTGAAAGACAGAGAAGCCTGGTGTGCTACAGTCCACAGGGTTGTAAAGAGTCGAACACAACTGAGCAAATGAACAACAGGAAACAAAGAAAGTTCCCTACATAAAGATCTAGGGATCAATCCAAGAAGATATAACAAATCTAAATATATACGCACTCAGCATAGGAGCACCTCAACATATAAGGCAAATTCTAAGAGCCTTAAGAGAAGACATCAACAGTAACAGTAATAGTGGTGAACTATAAAACACCACTTTCATCAATGGATAGATCATCCAGACAGGAGATCAACAAGGAAACACAGGCCTTAAATAAGGACACTAGACCTGGTAGATTTAATTGATATTTGTTAGTATCACATCCAGGAACAGCAGAATACACATTTTTTTCAAGGGCACATAGAACATTCTCCAGGATTGATCACATGCGGGACCAAAGAGTAAACTTCAGTAAAAATTTTAAGAAAATTAAAATCAAACATCTTTTCCCACAAACTCAGTACTATGAGATCATAAACCAACTACAAGGGGAAAAAACTAAAAGAACAAACAACAACAAAAAAAATATGGAGGTTAAATAATATTTTACTAACCAACCAGTGGATCACTGAAAAAAATTAGAGGAAATTAAAAATTACCTAGAGACAAATGAATATAAAAGTATGATGAGCCAAAACAAATGGGATGTGGCAAAAGCTGGTCTAAGAGGGAATTTTATAGCAATACAATCTTACCTCAGGGCACAAGAAAAGTCTCAAGTAAACAACCTAACCCTATGCCTGTACCGAGCAGAGAAAGAACAAACCCCGAGTTAGTAGAAGGAAAGAAACCATAAAATCAGAGCAGAATAAATGAAATACAGACTACAAAAATAAAAGAAAAGATCAATAGAAATAAAGCTGGTTCTATGAAGAGATAACAAATGGATAAACATTTCAGTTCAGTTCAGTCGCTCAGTCGTGTCCAACTCTTTGCAACCCCATGGACCGCAACACGCCAGGCTTCCCTGTTCATCACCAACTCCCAGAGTTTACTCAAACTCATGTCTATTGAGTCGATGATAATATCCAACTATCTCACCCTCTGTCTTCCCCTTCTCCTCCCACCTTCAATCTTTCCCAGCATCAGGGAAAGATTTAAAAATAGTAAAAAATCAATATAAACAAGAGCTGATTCTTTGAAAGGGTATAAACAAGACTGACAAATTTCTGGCCAGTCTCACCAAGAAGAAAAGAAAGAGGATCCAAATAAACAAAATAAGAAATGAAAAAGAGAGATAACAACCAATACCACAAAAATACAAAAACCATAAGAGTACAATGAACAATTATATGCCAACAAATTTGACAACCTAGAAAAAACTGAACAAGTTTCACTAAAGCTGAATCAAGAAGAAATAGATAATTTGAACAGACCAATGACTAGAAGTTAAAAGAATCTCTCAATTTAAAATACTCTCTAAAAACAAAACCAGGGACCCAAATGGCTTCACAGGTAAATCCTACCAACCACATGAAGAATTTACATCATTCTTTCTCATGACTACTCCAAAAGACTGAATAGAAAGGAATACTCCCAAAGACATTCTATGAAGCCAACATCAACCTGATACCAAAACTAGACAAAGACACTACCAAAACAGAAAATTACAAGCTAATATTTCTGATGAATATCAATGCAAGAATTCTCAACAAAATAATAGCAAACGGGTAAGTGAATCCAATAACACAAAAAATGATTATACATGTGTACACCCATGGCTGATTCATGTCAATGTATGGTGAAAGCCACTACAAAGTTGTAAAATAATTAGCCTCCAATTAAAATAAATAAATTAATTTTTTTAATGATTATACACCATGACCAAGTTGGATTCATCCCATGGTTATGAGGATATTTCAAAATATACAAACTAATCAATGTGATGCATAACATCAATAAAAGACAAAAGCCAGAAAAAGCAATTGCTAAAACTCAACATTCATTCATGACAAAAACTCTTACCAAAGCGGGTATAGAGACAACATATCTCAATATAGTGAAGACTATTTATCACAAACCACAACCAATATAACACTCAGAGGTGAAGACCTGAAAGCTCTCCTGATACAAGAATGCTCACTCTCACCACTTCTATCCAATATGGCATCTGAAATCCTAGCCACAGCAAGCAGAGAAAGAAATCATAGAATCAAGAAACAAAGGGTATACAGATTGAAAGGGAATAGGTAAAGTTGTCATCATATGCAGATGACTATTAGAACTGATAAATAAATTCAGTAAGGTAGCAAGATACAAGATTAACATACAGAAATCAGTTGCATTTCTTTAAACTAACAATAAAATATCAGAAAAGAAATTTATTTATTTTTGAGATTGCATTTCTCATTTATCAGTTTGGTAAAAATCTGAGATTTTACAACATAGTCTGTTGATGAGGCTACAGGGAACAGACATTTTCATATATTGCCAGTGGGAAGCAAAATTACAAATGTATTTACCCTTTCACCCAGCAATTGCACTTCAGGGAATTTGTTCTGCCAATATATCTGCATACACCCAAAACATTGTATGTATATAGTTATTGACTATGGCATTAATTTACAACAGTAAAATACTAGGAAAAAACAAGCATTTTTCTAAGGAGAGCTGGTCAAATAAACTATACATCCACACAATGGAATACCAAGCCACTTGACAAAAGAATAAGGAAGTTTTCATGGATAGATCTCCAGGATATAATGGAAAATGAAAACATCAATGTGTAGAACAATGTGTATAGAATATTTTTTAAAATAAGATAATATCAGGACTTCCCCAGAGTTCAGTGGTTGAGACTCCACCTTCCAATACAGGGGGCACAGGTTCAGGGAATTAAGATCCCACATGCCACACTGTGGCCAAAAAAATAAGTAAAACAAGATAGTATGTTCATATTTATTCATATCTTATTTTTAAAACACTGGAACTTAACAATCTGAATATAATTAACACTACTAAACTGTACACTTAAAAATAATTTTGATGGTAATTGTGTTATGTGTTTTTGGTGTGTGCTCAGTTGCTCAGTTACATCCAACTCTTTGTGACCCTATGGACTGCAGCCAGCCAGGCTCCTCTGTCCATGGAATTCTCCAAGCAAGAATACTGGAGTGGGTTGCCACCCTCTCAACTAGAGGATCCTCTTGACACAGGGATGAAACCTGCCCTTCCCACGTCCCCCACTCCACAGGCAGACTATTCACTGCTGAGCCACTGGGGGAGCCCCCATGTGTGTGTGTGTGTGTGTGTGTGTGTGTGTGTGTGTTCCACAACTTAAAAACAAACAAACATGAGAAGTGTCTGTCAGAAGCTTATATAATATGGTTGCTTATTTGGGAGGTGACAGGATGCATAAAATCACTTATTTTACTTTTTAAAAAAATTTTTGGCTGTGCTGGGTCCTCATTGGTGTGAGGGCTTTCCCTACTTGAAGTGCATGGGTTTCTCATTGCAGTGACCTCCCTTGTTGCAGAGCACAGGTTCTAGGGTGCACTGGCTTCAGTAGTTGCAGCACTAGTTTCAGTAATTAGACTCATTAGGTGCAGCCCCTGGGCTCAGAAAGTGAATTTAAATAAACAATCTCCTTAAAACTTGCATCTTAAAAAGTAACGTATTTAGTAAAAATCCTGACCAAGGAGGTGAAAGACTTAGATGCTAAGAACTATAAGACATTAATAAAAGAAATTGAAGATGATTCAAAGAAATGGAAAGATAACCCATGCTCTCCAGTTGAAAGAATTAATATTTTTAAAGTGGCCATACTAGTCAAAGTGATCTACAGATTTAATGTGATCTTTATCAAATTATCCATGACATTTTTCACAGAACTAGAATAATTCTAAAATCTATATGGCACCATAAAAGACAGAATTGCCAAAACAATTCCAAGAATGTAGAACAATGCAGGAGGCATAACCCTCCCAGACAATACTACAAAGCTACATTAATCAAAACAGCGTGATATTGGTACAAAATCAGAGATGTGGATCAAAGGAACAGAACAGACAGCCCAGAAATAAACCCACACACCCATGGTCAATTAATCCATGACAAAGGAGGCAAGAATGTGCTATGGAAAAAAGACAGTCTGTTCAGCAACTGGTGTTGGGAAAGCTGGACAGTCATATGTTAAAAAATGAATTTAGAACACACCCTTTTACCATACACAGACATAAACTCAAAATGATTTAAAGACATAAAGCTAAGACATGATATCATAAAACTTATAGAAGTGAACATAGGCAAAATATTTTCTGACATAAATCATACCAAATGTTTTCTTAGGTCAGTCTCCCAAGGCAATAGAAATAAAAGCAAAAATAAACAAATAGGACCTCATCAAGCTCTTGGACAGCAAAGGAAGCCATAAACAAAACAAGGGAAACCATAAGCAAAAGGACAATTGACAGACAGAGGGAAAAATATTTGGAAATGATGCAACTGACAAGGGGTTAATTTAAAGTATAGAAAGAACTCATACAACACAATAACAAAAAAAAAAAAAAAACAGGAAAAAACCCAATTGAAAAATGGGTGGAAAATGTAAATACACATTTTTCCAAAGAAGACATGCAGGTGGCCAACAGGTCCATGAAAAGATGTTCAACATCACTAATTAATAGAGAAATGCAAATTAAAACTACAGTGAGGTACCACCTCACACTGTTCAGAATATCCATCATTAAAATGTCTGCAAATAACATGCTTGAAAGGATATAGAAAAAAAGGAACTGTTAGTGGGAATATAAATTGGTTTATTCACTACAGAAAATAGTATGGAAATTCCTTTAAAAATCTGAAAATAATCTTCACACATTAGTCACTCAGTCGTGCTCAACTCTTTGGAACACCATGGACTGTAGCCCACCAAGTTCGTCTCTCCTTACTTTCCCAGGCAAGAATACTGCTGTGGGTTACCATTCCCTTCTCTAAAGGATCTTCCCAACCCAGGAATTAAACCCAGGTCTTCTACATTGCCGGCAGATTCTTTACTCTCTGAGCTACCAGGGAAGACCATATGTTCCCATATGATTAACACCACTCTTGGGCATATATACTGACAGAACAATAATTAAATTCTACATGCACCCTTATGTTTATAATTGCACTATTCCCAATAGCTGAGATAAGGAAGTAGCATAGATATTTATTGACAGATGAATGAATAAAGAAGTTATGGTATATACCACGATGAAATAATAATCAATGAGAAAAAATAATGAAATAATGCCATTGAAGCAACATGGATATAACTAGAGATTATTATACTAAGTGAAGCAAGTCAGAAAGAGAAAGACAAATACCATATGATATTACTTATATGTGGAATCTAAAATATGACATCATCATGAACTTATGTGTGAAATAGAAACAGACTCACAGATGTAGAGCATAGACTTGTGTTTCCTGAGGGTGAAGGAGGTTGAGGGAGGAATTGATTGGGAGTTTAGGATTAGCAAATGCAAGCTACTGCACATAGAATGGATAAAAAAGTACTACTGCATAGCAGAGAAAACTCTATTAAATATCCTAAGATAAGCCATAATGGGAAAGAATATAAAAAGGAATGTACATACATATATAACTCAATCACATTGCTGCACAGCAGAAATTAACATAAAATTGTAAATCAATTATACCACAATAAAATAAATGTTTAAAAATGAAGTAAATCAGGATTTACAACCTTGAATTTTTAATCAGGTAAATTCAGGCAAGTCATTAACAAAGACAAAAGAAGGACATTTATAAAGCTGAAACTCCCCATTTATAATAAAAATAAGTTATCAATATCAATGCTCAAATAACACAGAAGTAATCTACATAAAGTTGAAATTATATAAAGAAATAGAAATACCCTAAAATTTAGAGATTGTAACTCTACTTCTAGACAAGGCACGTCAAGTTGACAATAAGTAAAGATACATGAGATATGAACACCATAAATAAAGGAGGTCTTATAAGTTTATGTAAAAATCTGAAAAATAATAGAAAATAGAGCTGTTTTCTCTACTGCACATGCACCATTTTAAAATTTTGCCATGTGTTAGGTCACAAAGAAAAATCTTGAAAAGTTAGTGATATTCAGAGAGGTCCTCTAAAAGATATCCATGCCTGGTTCCCTAAAATATGTAAGTAAGTTACATAACATAGCCAAAGGGATTATGCAGAGGTGATTAGGTTTATAAACATTAACAGAGAAAAATTATACTGGATTATCAGGTGGGCCCAATCTAATCACCTGAGCCCTTAAAAGTAGAAAACTTTCTCCAGCTGGAGTCAGAAGTAGTAAAAAGAGGATTCAGACAGACTGAGAGCATGAAAGATAGATGACCTACTATCACGGAGGGAACCACATGCAAAGCCTGAGAAGGAACATGGGCAAGAACAAAGACTGGCATTTGTCTTTTAGCCAATAAGGAAACAGGGAACTCAGTCCTACAAACACATTGAATTGAATTCTGCCTGCAACTAGAATAAACCTGGAAGCAGATTCTATTCCAAAGTTCCTTGATAAAAGTCCAACTTAAGTGACATCTTAATTTCTGCTTTGTGAGACCTGAAACAGAGAAACCTTCCAAGCCCACTGGACTTCTGACCTCCAGAGCTGTGGAAAAAATGAATTTGTCTTGGTTTAAGATGCTAAGTTGATGGCAATTTGCTAAGGCAGCAGTAGTAAAATAATAGAGTGCCATAAAGCAGAAATGATATAAACAACAGTTTTTGATCACAAAATGAAATAAGATTAATAAAATTAATAAAAGCAAATAGGATTAAAAAATAAGATTAATAAAAGCAAATAGAAATTACTTGGGATATATTTGCCTTTGACTCCAAAATTGAAAATTTCTAAAACTAAGTTCAAAGTCTATACATCACAATTATTAAATCATTAATAAGAATACGTATACATCAATACAGTATGGTAGTGCACAAAAACAGAAATAAAGACCAATGGAACAAGATAGAAAGCCCAGAAATAAACCCATGCACCTATGGGTACCTTATTTTTGACAAAGGAGGCAAGAATATACAATGGAGCAAAGACAGCCTCTTCAATAAATGGTCCTGGGAAAACTGGACAGCTCCGTGTAAAAGAATGAAATTAGGGCACTTCCTAACACCCCACACAAAGACAAACTCAAAATGGATCAATGACCTAAATGTAAGATCAGAAACTATAAAACTCTAAGAGGAAAACACAGGCAGAACACTTGATGACATAAATCAAAGCAAGATCCTGTATGACCCACCTCCTAGAGTAATAGAAATAAAAACAAAAATAAACAAGTGGGAACTAATTAAACTTAAAAGCTTTTGCACAGCAAAGGAAGCTAAAAACAAGGTGAAAAGACAACCCTCTGAATGGGAGAAAATAAAGCAAAGGAACCAACTGACAAATAATTAATTTCCAAAATATACAAGCAGTTGATACAACTCAATACCAGAAAAAGAAACAACCCAATCAAAAAGTGGTAAAAAGATGTAAACAGACATTTCTCCAAAGAAAACATACAGATGGCTAACAAATACATGAAAAGATGCTCAAGATCTCTCATTATTAGAGAAATACAAATCAGAACTACAAGGAGATACAACCTCACACCAGTCACAATGACCATCATCAAAAAATTTACAACAATAAATGCTGGAGAGGGTGTGGAGAAAAGGGAACCCTCTTACATTGCTGGTGGGAACATAAATTGATACAGCCATTATGGAAGATGGTATGGAGGTTCCTTAAAAAACTAAGAATAAATCCACCGTTCAGTTCAGTTCAGTCACTCAGTCGTGTCCGACTCTTTGCAGACCCATGAATCGCAGCACGCCAGGCCTCCCTGTCCAACACCAACGCCCAGAGTTCACTCAGACTCACGCCCATCCAGTCAGTGATGCCATCCAGCCATCTCATCCTCGGTCGTCCCCTTCTCCTCCTGCCCCCAATCCCTCCCAGCATCAGACTCTTTTCCAATGAGTCAACTCTTCGCATGAGGTGGCCAAAGTATTGGAGTTTCAGCTTTAGCATTATTCCTTCCAAAGAAATCCCAGGGTTGATCTCCTTCAGAATGGACTAGTTGGATCTGCTTGCAGTCCAAAGGACTCTCAAGAGTCTTCTCCAACACCACAGTTCAAAAGCGTCAATTCTTTGGCCCTCAGCTTTCTTCACAGTCCAACTCTCACATCCATACATGACTACTGGAATCCACCATATGACTCAGCAATCCCACTCCAAGGCATATACCCTGAGGAAACCAAAACTGAAAAAGACACATGTACCCCAATGTTCATTGCAGCACTATTTACAATAACTAGAACATTTACAATAAGTAGATGTCCATCAACAGATGAATGGATAAAGAATTTTGATGCATATATATAATGTAACATTACCTAGCCATAAAAAGGAATGTGTTTTAGTCAGTTCTAAAGAGGTTGACAAATCTAGATCCTATTTTACAGAAAAGTCAGAAAGAGAAAGATAAATATATATTAATGCATATATGTGGAATCTAGAAAGAAAGTATGATGAATTTATTTGCAGGGCAGCAATGGAGAGACAGACATAGAGAACAGATGTATGGACTTGGTGGGCAGGGAGAGGAGGAAGGAGAGGGTGATATGTATGGAGAGGGTGAGATGTATGGAGAGAGTAACATGGAAACTTACAACACCATAAGTAAAATATAGTCAGTAGGAATTTGCTGTATAATGCAGGGAACTCAAACAGGGGCTCTGTAACAATCTAGAGGGGTAGGATGGGGAAGGAGATGAGAGGGAGGTTAAAGACGGAGGGGATATATATATATATATATACACACACACATAAATATATATATACCTAGGGCTGATTCATGTTGATGTTTGGCAGAAAACAACAAAATTCTGTAAAGCAATTATCCTTCAAATTAAAAAATGTAAAAATATTTTAAAAGAAAAAAAAAAGAATATGTGGTACATATACATAGTGGAATAGTACTCAGCCATAAAAAAGATTGAAATATGTCATTTGCAGCAACATGGATGAACATAGAGATTATCATACTAAGGCAGAAAGACAAATGTAAGATATTACTTATATGTGAAATCTAAAAGAATGATCCAAGTGAACTTATTTACAAAACAGAAACAGACTGACAGACTTCAAAAACGAACTTATGGCTACCAAAGGGAAAGGAGGGATAAATCAGGATATTGGGATTAACAGATGCACACTTCTATATATAAAGTAAATAATCAGCAAGACCTACTATATGGCACAGGGAACCCTATTACTCTGTAATAAACTCCTGCATTGGCAGGCAGATTTCTTATCACTGAGCCAACATGGAAGCCCCTAAAACTGTTTTTTTTTTAAATAGCCTTTTTTTTTTTAAGTTCTGGAGATGGAGAGTGATGATAGCTGCACAATATTGTGAATGTACTTAATGCTACTGAACTGTACACTCAAAAATGGTTGAAATGATAAATTTTACATTATGTATATTTTACCGCACACAAATTTAAGTTAAACAAAACACTGGCAAAAGATTTGAATAGCCATTTCTACAAAGAAGATATACAAATGCCAACAAGCACATGAAAAGGTGCTCAACATCATTAGTCATTGTCAAAATGCAAATCAAAACCACAACGAGAAACCACTTCATACCCACCTTGGTGGTCATTAAAAAAAAAAAATGTTTTTTAATGGAAAGTAAACAAGTGTTGGGGAGCACGTGAAGAAATGGAAACCTTCATACATTGCTGGTAGGACTATAAAATGGTGCAACCACTGTTCTACCCCTAGGTATATACACAAAAGGATTGAAAACAGGTTTCCAAACAAAAATCTGTGCAGGAATGTTCATAGCATTATTCCAAATAATCAAAAGATGGAAATAACCTAAATATCCATTAACTGATGCACAGATAAACAAAATGTGGTATATCCTTATGATGGAATATTATTTGATCATAAAAATGAGTGAAATACTAATATTTGCTATAGTTTGGATAGACCCTGAAAACCTGAGGCTAAGCGAAAGAAGCCAGACACGAAAGGTCACATGGTATATGATTCCATTCATATCAAATTTCAAGAACAGGAAGACTCTATAGATACAGAAAACTGATTAGGGGTTGCCAGGGGCAGAAAGGAGCGGGGAAATAGGTATGCAATTTCTTTTGGGAGGGGCTAAAAATGTTCTGGAAGCTAATCATGGTGATTGTTTCACAACATGTTGAATTGTGAAGTTTACTGAATTGTAGAGTTTGAGAGAGTGTTAATCACTCAGTCATGTCCGACTCTTTGTGACCCCAGGACTTCAGCCTGCCAGGCTCCTCTGTCCGTGGAATTCTCTGGGCAAGAATACTGCAGAATTAGGTATATGTATAACTAAATCCCTTTGCTGTACACCTGAAGCTTAACACAAAATTGTCAATCAATTGTACTGCAATATTAAATAAAAAATTTTTAAAGGGAAAAAATGCACAAAGTTTATGCTGAAAAATCAGCTGGTTATCTTATGGATGTTCCCTTATATTTAATAAGTTGTTATTTTCTTGTTTACTCTTAATATTCTCTTGTCTTTAACAGTTAACTGTAACGTGCCTTAGTATGTGACTCTGCTTCTTGGACTTGGATGACTGTTTCTCTCACCAAGTTAAGGATGTTTGTAGCCATTATTTCTTCAAATATGTTTTCCATCCTTTTCTCTCTTCTCTTTTTGGAACTTTTATGATGCAAATATTAGTATGCTTGATGTTGTCCCAGGGGCTGCCTTAAACTACTCTTACTTACTTTTCCCTTTTTAGTTTTCTGGATGGGTGATTTCTATTACCCTATGTGTCAGATCTCTGATTCACTCTTCTGCCTCCTCTGATCTGTTGATTCCCTCAAGTGCTATTATATTAACTTCAGTTATTATGTTCTTCAGTTCTGATTGGTTTTTCAAAAATATTTTGTATCTGTTTGTGAGATTCTCACTGAGTTCACCCATCCCTCTCCTAAGTTTAGTTAACATGGTTATGACTATTACTTTGAACTCTTTATCTAGTTAAGTTGCTTATCTCCATTTTGGTTAGTTCCTTTTCTAAGGTTTTGTCTTGAAAACATTCTCTTCATTTTGCCTTGTTCTCTTTATTAGCTATATTAGCACCACACCTGGTCTTGAAGGAGTGACCTCATTATAGAACGTGTCCTTTGGGGCCCAGTGGCATAACCCTCTCTGATCACCAGAGCTGGGTGCTCCAGTGTATGCCCTGCATGGCCTGTATGCACCCTTCTATTCAGACTGGGCCACAATTGGTATAGGTATTCTGGTGAATGGGCTTCCCTGGTGGCTCAGACAGTAAAGAATCTGCCCGCAATGCAAGAGGCCAGGTTCAATCCCCGGATCGGGAAAATTCCCTGGAGGATGAAATGGCAACCCACTGTAGTATTCTTGCCTGGAAAATCCCATGGACAAAGAAGCCTGGAGGGCACTACAGTCCATGGGGTCACAGAGAGTCGGACACGACTGAGCGACTAACACTACACCACCACTATTCTGGTGAATGGGACTAGCCCATGGATGACTGTGTGGCTCAGTTGTGACTGCTTCAGGCATCCTGGTGGGCAGGGCTCGTCCCTGGTCCAGTTTTATCTGAGGCCTGGCCATGACTGCTGTGGCAGTTTTGGTGTATACGGCTGGCCCTCTGCTGTGGAGATGCTTTTCAAGGGATATCAGAGCAGGCCAAGTCTGACCACTGGGTGAGGCTGTCCAAGAAGACAGCTAGCGTAGATAGATTGGGCACAGCTGGTCCTAAAGAAAACGTCAGGGTGGGGTGAATGGTGTTAGTTAAATTGATGGTGAGTGACAGAAATAGTACCTACTAGTATCAGGCCAGCTAAGTGAAAGGAGAGTGAAATAGACTGCCACCTACCAACACTTTCATCCCTAGGGAAATTTCCACCAAATCCTTGCCATTCCACTTTGTATCCTAAAATTAGTCAGTGAATCTCCTTATGTGACATAGGTGCTTTTAAAGCAAAAAAGCTTTAAAATTGGAGACAGTGAAATTGTGCACGAATCCTTCAAGAATAGAGTCTTGGTTTCCCACAGCCCTCCCACTCTCCCAAATATAAGCCCTGTTGGTTTTCAAAGCCAGACATATTGGGGGCTCATCTTCCCAGTGCAGGAGTCTCAGGCTGGGGAGCCTGATGTGGGAATCAGACCCCTCATTCCTCAGGGGGCCCCCACGCTTGTGATGTTCCTCCTGCTTATAGATTGATGCACCAGGACTGTGGGTTCTAACTAGACTGCATCTCTGCCTCTCCTGCCCATTTTGATGTGATGCATCCACACCACACACACACATCCTTAGTTTCAGAAAATCTGCTCCCCTGGGCTTCAGGTTGTTCTGAGAGACAGTTGTTCTATATGTAATTGTAGTTTGGGTATGTCCATGTGAGAACGTAAGCCTGGGATCTTCCCATTCCACCATCATGATTTGCTAGCTACAGCTTGAAAGTCAAGGCAGATGTAAACTCTACAGCCTGAAGTTGTTTGTTCGTTTATTTGTTTACAAAACTGATGAATGGACAAAGAAGATATGGTACAAGTATACAACAGAATATAAAGGTGTGAAATTGGGTCATTTCCAGAGACTTAGATGGCCCTAGAGTCTGTCATATAGAGCAAGTCAGAAAGAGAGAAACACATACTGAATATTAATACATGTATATATGGGATCTAGGAAAATGATAGAGATGAACCTATTTCCAGGGCAGGAATAGAGCCATAGGTGCAGGGAATGATGTGTGGATAGTGGGGGAGTTGGGTGGGATGAATTGGGAGGTTGGGGATGACATGCACACTGCCACGTGTAAGACAGATAACTAGTGGGAACCTATTGTATAGTGCAGGGAGTTCAGCTTGGTGCTCTGTGATGACCTAGACAGATGGTAATGAAGGGTGGTGGAAGGGAGGTCCAGGAGGGATGGGATTATATGTATACCTATAGCTGATTCTCTTTGTTGTACAGCAGAAACTAACACAACATTGTGAAATAACTGTACCACAATAAAAATTTTAAAATTTTTTTTACACATTAAAATACATTTATTAACATTTTGAAAAATTTGATTGAGCTCTGGTAGTAATATGTGTGCTTCTTTATTAACATGTTAAATAATAAGATCTAGCAGTGAGTCTGAGGATGATCATAATTTTGAAGAAGTAATAGGCATAAGTGATATTTTTGAGATATCTAACAATTATATTTAGTATAACATCTGTGATGTCTGTTGATGACAAGCACACAGGTACTATTATAAGTTGCTCCATTTTTGTAAAAGGTAGTGAAAGTAAAGATACAGCCTTTATGTCCTCTAAGTTCTGAATACTGTAAGAATTTCTTCAGTTTGGCTCACGGACACTAAGTTAAGAAAGGTTTTTATTTCGTAAATTATTCTTTTTTTCTTTTTTAAATTTAAATTTATTTATTTAAAAAATTGTAAAGGCAGTTTGGCTTTTCTGATAGAGGAAAGATATGTCTTCTTCAGCAGAGCGTGCAAATGGCTGTATACATTGTTTATAAGTAGTATTCATTACCAAGCAGACTGGCTGATTCTGGCACATCATTTTTCCTATCTTGAAAATAAGGCTATGGGAATTTTCAACTAAAGGAACTTAAATTCCAGGTGGATCATAAATGGAAACAGGAAATGTTGTTCCAAAGAACTTAACACGGGTGTTCTTTAAAATCCAATTAAAAAGAAAACATATGTGGATGGGATTGCAAAGGAGCGAGCAGGACCAAGATATGAAAATAGGTAGAACTGGATGTTTCTGTTTTGCTAGAAGACTCATAATTCTTCCTCTCACCCTAAGGTGGAAATTCTTGCTGGGTTCAGGAGTTTTACCCTGCTTATTTACAAATAAACTCTTAAGTCTTTTTCATTCTTTCACATACCTTTCAAGACCAATAGAAGTAGTCTCTCTGAGGCTGCTTATAAGTATAGAAAACATTGGAAATGTTTGAAAACTCTCCAGTTCCTATGTTGTCTTTATTCTCCTCGTGCTTATGAAGTTATTCAAAATTATCTTCCCAAATTAGAAATGTATTATGTGTTTAGAATAAATTTTAACCAGAAAACATTTTAGACAGCAGTTGAATATAAATAAGTTTAATCTAACATATCTGGTATGTCCTTTGCCTAAAAGGGAGATCTTTTAGGGGCAATGAGGAGGTTGGAGAGCAGATGCTGTAGATGAAAGAACAGATAAAATTATGAAAAACTAAGTGAAGTGGAGTTGGACAATCTACTTGAAAAGAATTTAGGGTAATAATCATAAAGGTGATCAAATAATTAAGGATAATAATGAATGCAAGAGTTAGTTATAGAATATAAAAAACAACCAAACAGATGAATATAATAACTGAAATAAAAACACATCTAGAAGGAATCTGCAGTAGACTAAATGACACAGGGGAATGAATTAGTGAGCTGAAAGAGGGAGTAGTGGAAATCACTGATTCTAAACAGAAAAGAAAAGAATTTTTAAAATGTGGACAGTGTATGGAACCTCTGGGAAAACAAGAACACTAATATTAGCATTTCAGGGGTCTCAGAAGGAGAAAAGAGAGGAAAAGGGGCCAGGAACATGTTTGAAGACATCATAGCTGAAAATTTCCCTAACCTGGGAAGGGAAACAATCCTCCATGTCCAGGAAGTGCAGAGAGATTCCATACAGGATAAACTCAAAGAGGAACACACCAACACATAGTGTAATAAAAATAACCAAATAAATAAATAAATAAAGACAAAAAGAGAATACTAAAGGCTGCAAGGAAGAAACAATGATTAAAATACAAGGGAACCCCCAAAAGGCTGTAAGTTGACTTTTCAGCAGAAACTCTGCAGGCCAAAAGGGAGTGTCACTATATACTTAAAGTGCTTAAAGGGGAAAAAACCTACAACTAATACTCTATCTAGTGAGTCATTCATTCAGATTTTATGGAAAAATCAAAAAGTTTTATAGACAAGCAAAAGGTAAAAGAATTTAGCACCACCAAATTAGCTTTACAAGAAATATTAAAGGAACTTCTCTAAGCAAGAAAGGTCACAATTAGAAATATTAAAATTGTAAAAGGAAAAAGCCTATCAGTAAAGGAAAATATAAAGTTGGGAAGTTATCCATACACAAAGTTAGAAGGAAAGTTAGAAAAAAACAAAATAAGTATAATCATTCATACCCACAGAAGCAATTAAGTGATATATAAAGCAATTAGATATAAAATTTATAACAGATACATATTACAAAGAAAAAGGAATCCAAACATTACACTAAAGACAGTCACAACAGAAGAAAAGGGCGGGAAAGACCTATAAAAGTAACTGCAAGACAATGAACATGATGACAATGTGAACCACACATCAGTAAATACCTAAATCCTCTAATCAAAAGACAAGTGGCTAAACAGACACAAAATAAGATATATATATATATATTATACACACACACACACACACACACACACACACACACACTGCCCACAAGAACTCATTCAGATCTAAAGACACACACAGACTGAAAATTAAGAGATTAAAAAAGATATTCCATGAAAATGGAAATATCAAGGTAGCAATATTTATATAAGACAAAATAGACCATTACATAAACACTGTTAGAACAGATGAAATACAACACTATGTAATAAAGATCAAGGGATAAATCTAAGATGTAATAATTGTAAATATATATGCACCCAATATAGTATCATCTAAATACATAAAGCAAACATTAAAGGACATAAAGGGACAGTAACACAATAAATGTTAAGGGACTTAAACATCCCACTTACATCAATGGAAGTAGCATCCAGACAGAAAATCAAGGAAACCCTGGCCTCAAATAAAACATTAGACCAGGTCCAATTAATGGATATGTATAGAACATGACATCTGAAAGCAGCAGAATGTACATTCTATTCAAGTGCACACAGAACATTCTTCCAGATAGATCACATCTAGGCCACAAAACAAGTCTCAATAAATATAAGAAGACTGAAATCATATCAAGCATCTTTTCTGAACACAATATGATGAGGCTAAAAATCAACTACCAGAAAAAATACTGCAAAAATCACAAACATGTGGAGGCTGAACAATATGCTGCTATACAACCAATGGTTCACTGAAGAAATCAAAGGAGGACATTAAAAAATATATACCTAGAGAAAATGAAAATAAAAGCATGATGATCCAAAACTTATGGGATGCAGCAAAAATAGTTCCAAGAGGGACGTTTAAGCAATAAAATGTTTTCTTATAAAACAAGAAAAATCTCAAATAAACTAATTTTACATCTAGAGGAACTAGTGAAAGAAGAACAAATAAAATCCGAATTAGCAGAAGGAAAGAAATCATAAAGATCAGAGTGAAAATAAATGAAATGAAGACTGATAAACAATAGAAAAGAAAATTCAATAAAACTAAAAACTGGTCTTTGAAAAGGTAAAATTGATAAAACTTTAGTCAAACTCATCAAGAAAAAAAGGGAGAGGGCGCAAACCAATGAAAAAGGAGAAGTTACAACTGACATTACAGATATATAAGAAACACTATTGTGAACAACTATATACAATAAAATAGACAGCCTAGGATAAATGGACAAATTCTTAGAAAGGTGCAGTTTTCTAAGCTAGACTGAACCAAGAAGAGATAGAAAATATGAACAAACTACCAGTACTAAAACTGAATCAATATAATGGTGCTTGGGAAATTGTACCCGGCTAAGAATTTGTCCATTTTCCTAGCTTGTCTGTTTTTTGGCCTATATTTGTTCAGAGTGGTCTCTTATTTGTGTATCTGTGGTGTCAGTTGTAACTTCGTTTTTATTTCTAACTTTATTGATTTGGGCCCTCTCCCTTTTTTCTCTTGATAAATCTGGCTAAATGATCTTAGTCATTTAAAAGAAATAAATAATAATATCTGCAGCAACATCCGCAGGGCCATCTCTAGATGGAGCTAGAGATTGTCATACTGAATGAAGTGAAGTATCAATAAGTCAGACAAAGAAACAGAAATATCATATGACATTGCTCACATGCAGAATCTAAATATACATACATATATATAAATATATATCAAAAGAACTTACTTACAAAATAGACTCACAAACTTAGAAAATGAACTTATGGTTACTGGGGGTACTAGTGGGGGTGAGGGATAGTTAGGGAGCCTGGAATTGGCATGTACACACTACTAGATTTAAAATGGATAACCAACAAGGACCTATTATATAGCATAGGAAACTCTATTCACTATTCTGTAACAATCTAAGTGGGAAAAGAATTTGAAAAAGAATAAATACATGTATACCTATAGCTGAACCACTGTGTTGTACACCTGAAACTAACACATTGTTAATCAATTATACTCCAATATAAAATAAAAAGTTGAAAAAAAATGGATCAGTAATTTTAAAACTCCCAACAAATAAAAGTCTAGGAATAGGTGGCTTCACAGTTGAATTCTACCAAACACCTATCTTTCTCAAGTGAAAATGAAAGTCACTGGGTCGTGACCAATTCTTTGCGACCCCATGGACTATAGAGTCCATGGAATTCTCCAGGCCAGAATACTGGAGTAGGTAGCCTTTCCCTTCTACAGGGGATCTTCCCAACCCAGGAATCAAACCAGGGTCTCCTGCATTGCAGGCAGATTCTTTACCAACTGAGCTATCAGGGAAGCCCCTGATATCTTTCTCAAAGTATTCTAAAAAACTGCAGAGGATGAAACACTTCCGAACTCATTCTATGAGGCCAGCATCAATATGATAAAAAAAATCAAAGATATCACCAAAAAAGCAAATTACAGGCCAATATTGCTGAAGAACATCCCCAATAAAATATTAACAAACTGAATCCAACAGTATATTAAAACGATCATTCACCATGATTAAATGGAATTAACAGAGAAACAAAGATTTTTCAATATCCACAAGTCAATGTGATACACATTAACAAACTGAAGAATGAAAACCACAGGATCATCTCAGATGCAGAAAAATCTTTTCACAAAAGTTCATATCTTATTATAATAATAAAAACTTTCCACAAGTGGGCATAGAAGGAACCCACCTCAACATAATAGAGACCATCTATGATAGATCCATAGCTAACATCATGCTCAGTGGTGAAAAGGTAAAATTATTTCTTCTAAAGTCAAGAACAAGTGAACAAGGGAAGAATGTCCACTCTTGATACTTTTCTTCAACATAGTATTGAAAGTCCGAGACACAGCATTGGGACAATAAAAAGAAATAAAAAGAATCCAAATTGGAAACAAGTAAAACTGTTACTATTTGCAGATGGCATGATACTGTACGTAAAAAATGCTAAAGATGCCACTATAAACCTATTAAAGCTCATCAGTGAGTTAAGTTGCAGGATACAAAATTAATAGACAGTAATCTGTTCCATTTCTGACCATTAACAATAAACTACCAGAAAGAGAAATTAAGGGCATAATCCCATTCACCACTGCATTCAAAATAAAATATCTAGAAATAAGCCTGCCTATGGAGGCAAAAGACATGTACTCAGAAAACTATGACACTGACGAAATGAACTGAAGATAATACAAACAGATAGAAAGATATATCATGTTCTTGGGTTGGAAGAATTAGTATTGCTAAAACGATCATACAACCCATGGCAATCTAAAGACTGTATGCAATACCTAGCAAGATACTGGGCTTCTCTGGTGGCTCAATGGTAAAGAATCCTCCTGCTAATGGAGGAGATGTGGGGCCGATCCCTCTGTTGGGAAGATCCCCTGGAGAAGGATCCAACAACCCACTCCAGTATTCTTGCCTGGGAAACCCCATGGAGAAAGGAGCCTAACGGGCTGCAGTCCCTGCGGTTGCAGAAAAGAGTCGGACACAACTTAGCAACTAAGCAACAACAATCAGGATATCAATGGCATATTTCACAGAACTAGAACAAATAATTTTACAATTTGTATGGAAGCACAAAAGATTCTGAATAGACAAAACAATCTTGAGAAAGAACAGAGCTGGAGGAATCATGTTTTATGACTTCAGACTGTACTATATACTATTATAGTAATCATAATCATCAAGGCTGAGCACCAAAGGATTGATGCTTTTGAACTGTGGTGTTGGAGAAGACTCTTGAGGGTCCCTTGGACTGCAAGGAGATCCAACCAGTCCATTCTGAAGGAGATCGGCCCTGGGATTTCTTTGGAAGGAATAATGCTAAAGCTGAAACTCCAGTTCTTTGGCCACCTCATGCGAAGAGTTGACTCATTGGAAAAGACTCTGATGCTGGGAGGGATTGGGGGCAGGAGGAGAAGGGGATGACAGAGGATGAGATGGCTGGATGGCATCACTGACTCAATGGATATGAGTCTGAGTGATCTCCGGGAGTTGGTGATGGATAGGGAGGCCTGGCGTGCTGCAATTCATGGGTTCGCAAAGAGTCGGACACGACTGAGCGACTGAACTGAACTGAACTGAATCATCAATTCAGTTCAGTCGCTCAGTCATGTCCAACTCTTTGAGACCCCATGGACTACAGCACACCAAGCCTCCCTGTCCATCATCAACTTTCGGAGCTTGCTCAACTCATGTCCATCGAGTTGGACATGCCATCCAGCAATCTCATCTAATCAATCCTTCTTCTCCCACTTTTAATCTTTCCCAGCATCAGGGTCTTTTTCAGTGAGTCAGTTCTTCACATCATGTGGCCAAAGTATTGGAGTTTCAGCTTCAGCATCACTACTTCCAATCAATATTCAGGACTGATTTCCTTTAGGACGGACTGGTTGGGTCTCCTTGCAGTCCAAGGGACTCTCAACAGTCTTCTCCAACACCACAATTCAAAAGCATCAATTCTTTGGCACTCAGCTTTCTTTATATGCTAACTCTCACATCCATACATGACTACTGGAAAAACCATATCTTTGACTAGATAGACCTTTGCTGGCAAAGTAATGTCTCTGCTTTTGAATATGCTGTCTAGGTCGGTCATAGCTTTTCTTCCAAGGAACAAGCATCTTTTAATTTCATGGCTGTAGTCACCATCTGCAGTGATTTTGCAGCCCAAGAAAATAGTCTGTAACTCTTTTCACTGTTTCCTCATCTATTTCCCATGAAGTGATGGGACCAGATGCCATGATCTTCGTTTTCTGAATGCTAAGATTTAAGCCAACATTTTCACTCTCCTCTTTCGCTTTCATCAAGAAGCTGTTTAGTTCTTCTTCACTTTTTGCCATAAGAGTGGTGTTATCAGCATATCTGAAGTCATTGAGATTTCCCTGGCAATCTTGATTCCATCCTTTGCTTCATCCAGCCCAGTGTTTCTCATGATGTACTCTGCATGTAAGTTAAATAAGCAGGGTGACAATACACAGCCTTTATGTACTCCTTTCCCGATTTGGAACCAGTCTGTTCCATATCCAGTTCTAACTTTTGCTTCTTGACCTGCGTATAGATTTCTCAGGAGGCAGGTCAGGTGGTCTGGTATTCCCATTTCTTGAAGAATTTTCCAGTTTGTGTGATCCACACAGTCAAAAGCTTTGGCATAGTCAATAAGGCAGAAGTAGATGTTTTTCTGGAACTCTCTTGCTTTTTCAATGATCCAGCAGATGTTGGCAATTTGATTTCTGGTTCCTCTGCCTTTTCTAAATCCAGCTTGAACATCCAGAAGTTCACAGCTCACATTCTATTGAAGCCTGGCTTGGAGTATTTTGAGCATTACTTTGCTAGTGTGTGAGATGAGTGCAATTGTGTGGTAGTTTGAGCATTCTCTGGCATTGTCTTTTCTTGAGGATTGGAATGAAGACTGACCTTTTCCAGTCCTGTGGCCACTGCTGCATTGTTCAAATTTGCTGGCATATTGAGTGCAGCACTTTCACAGCATCCTCTTTCAGGATTTGAAATAGCTCAACTGGAATTCCATCACCTCCACTAGCTTTGTTTGTAATGATGCTTCCTAAGGCCCACTTGACTTCACATTTCAGCACGTCTGACTCTGAGTGAGTGATCACACCATCACTGCTATCTGTGTCATGAAAATCTTTTTTGTACAGTTATTCTGTGTATTCTTGCCCACCTCTTCTTAATATCTTTGGCTTCTGTCAGCTCCATACCATTTCTGTCCTTTATTGAGTCCATCTCTGCATGAAATGTTCCTTTAGTATCTCTAATTTTCCCAAAGAGATCTCTAGTCTTTCCCATCCTATTGTTTTCCTCTATTTCTTTGCATTGATCACTGAGGAAGGCTTTCTTATCTCTCCTTGCTATTCTTTGGAACTCTGCATTCAGATGGGTGTATCTTACCTTAAAACAGTATGGTAATGGCATAAAAACAGACATGCAGGTCAATGGAACATATGAGCACAGAAATAAACCCACACACTTATGGTCAATTAATTTATGCTCAATTAACCTATGACAAAGAAGTCAAGAATAAACAGTGAAGACAGTCACTTCAATAAGTATTGCTCAGAAAATTGGACAGATACATGTAAATCAAGTAAATTAAAACATCCTCTAAAATCATGCAAAAAATAATAATAATCTCATTACAGATGAAAGACCTAAGTGTAAAACAAAAAGCTATATAACTTCTAGGGGGAAATTATAGGCAGTACACTCTGTCATAAATTATAGCAATATTTTTTTGGATCTGTCTCTAAAATCAGAAGTAAATAAATGGGAAGTAATTAAAATGAACAGCTTTAGCACAGCAAAGGAAACTACCAGTAAAACGAAAGACATTATACTGAGTGGAGAAAATATTTGCCGATGATATGACCCATATGACTGATAAGACAAATCAATGTGAAAGAAATAAACAATATGATTAAAAATGGGCAGAGAAATGAATAGACATTTTTCCAAAAAGGACATCCAGATGGTCAACTGGCATATGAAAAGATGCTCAATACCATTAATCATCAGGGAAATGAAAATGAAAATCACAGTGAAATATCACCTCATATCTGTCAGAAAACAATCATCAACAAGAACATAAATAACAGATGTTGGTGAGGATGTGGAGAAAAGGGAACCCTCATGAACTGTTGGTGGGAAAGTAAACTGGTGCAACCACTGTGGAAAACACTACAGCGGTGGTGGTTTAGTTGCCAAGTCATGTCCGACTCTTGCGACCCCGTGGACTGTAGCCCTCCAGGCTCCTGTGTCCATGGGATTCTCCAGGCAAGAACATTGATGTGGGTTACCATTCCCTTCTCCAGGGGATCATCCCAACCCAGGAATCAAACTGGGATCTCATTGTACATGGATTCTTTACCAACTGAGCTACCCGGGACACTAATTTTCCATAATTTTAACTAATGGCTAACATTTGTTGATTGTTTATCAGGTGTCAGGAACTGAACAAAGACTTTATATTAAATAGTTCAAAAGACTATGAGGTAAATACTGTTACATTTCCATTCTGTGATGGAGAGAGAGAGAGAGAGAGGGTCAGAAAAATGAAACAGCATGCTCAAATTTCACAGCAAGTAAATGACAGCTGAGATTCAAAGGTAGGCAATGGGACTTTGTAGACTTAATGGCTATGCATTAGCAGAGAATTCTTGACTGCTTCCTTACAGGGTAGACATGAAGACAAAAACAACAGTCTAAATGAAAGCAATCCAAACAATATAAAGAACTATATGATAGATAATGTAGATGCTAGAAATTTTAGTAAATTCTAAAGATAAGAGCAGTGTTTGATCAATGTGCTCCAAAATACCCTTTGAGAAAATACATTTCAAAATTTAAAGTTATGGATGTATATTTCAACTATACATATGTGCAAAATTGTATGGAGTTATTAACTTCTAGGATTTATGCAGTGTATATTTAAATACTTAACATTTGATAATATCAGCTACTTTGTAAAAGTAAAAGACAAAATCAGGATTAAAAACTTGCTATACTGTATGCACACCATGTTCATAGCAGTATTATTTATAATTGCCAAGATATAAAAGCAACTTAAATGTCCATCAACATATGAATAGATAAAGAAGATGTGGTAGTATATATATACCATGGAATACTGGTGGTGGTGGTGGTGCTTGGTTGCTAAGTCACATCCAATTCTTTTGCAGCCCCATGGGCTGTAGTCCTTTAGGCTTCTTTGTCCATGGGATTTCCCAGACAAGAATAAAGGACTGAGTTGCCATGCTCTCCTCCAGGGAATCTTCCTGATCTGAGGATCAAACCACAGCTCCTGCATTACAGGCTGGTTCTTTACCACTGACCACTTGGGAAGCCCCACAGTGGAATATTATTCGGCCATAAAAAGGAAAGAAATTGTGTCATTTGCAGACACATAGATAGACCTAGAGACTGTTATATGGAATTAAGTCAAAAAGAGAAAAACAAGTATCATGTAGTATCATTTATATGTGGAATCTAGAAAAATGGTACAGACAAACTTATCTGAAAAGCAGAAATAAAGATACAGACATAGAGAACAAACTTACGGATGGATATCAAGGGGAAAGGGAGGGTGAGATGACTTGGGAGATTGGGATTGACATACATACACTACTATTGTAAAAGAGATAACCAACAAGACCTGCTGTAGAGTAAAGGAAACTCTACTCAATGTTCTGTGGTGAAGTACATGGGAAGGAAATCCCCCAAAGAGGGGATATAGAGAGAGCTGATTCACTTTGCTGTACAGCAGAAACTAACACAACATTGTAAAGTGACTATCAGTTCAGTCGCTCAGTTGTGTCCGATGTTAAGTACTGAGCCTGTATCTCCGTACCGACCGAGAGAACAAGTCCACCACAGTAATGCAAAGGCAGGAAGGGAGTTTTATTTCTAGCACGCTAGGGCCCAAGTCTCATCCCACACAGTGGAATCTGACAAGAGCCCCGAACAAAGGAGTATGGCTGCTTATATACAGGCAGTTCTTTGTCTCAGTTACAGGGGTAGCTGGCGTTACATGATTGGCCAGGCGGGATGAGCACATATCCTGTCTCTTTTGGTTGGTGTGTATGGGGAGTTTTCCTAATTTAGTCAAGGGATGCTCTGTTAGGAAGACATGACTTAGGTCCTGTGCCAAATATACCTTGCTGAGCCTGTCATGGCCGGAGTTTGACCCCTAACATTCCCCCCTGTCCTTAGATCATATAGAGGAATCTTCCTCTTGATTTTGAAACACAGTTTGATATTGTTGCCAAAGCACAAACAGCTGCACTGTGTTTATACATTTTTTTACAAAGGCTATAAGCCTATTAATAATACATGGACCAAAAGTTAGCATCAGTAAAAGCATTAGCAGGGGCCCCAGCAATGTGGAGATCAGAGTAGTCAACCAAGGGGACTGTTGAAACCAGGACTCAAACAACCCTTGCTGGGCCTCGCGTTCTCGTTTACGTTGGGTTAGTCCCTCTCTCACCTTGGCCATAGACTCTCTGACTATTTTTGTGTATTTCCCAGCGCCGAGGCCCATCATTAGAAGTAATGCAATCCCATGATTTACAAAAATAATTTTATGTTTTCCCACAAGTCTTCCAGTTAGTTTTCTGGTGGCCTGGGCATGCCCAGAACCCTTGCATCCGGAGAAAACCCCTAGCCCAAGGCACATTTACTACTGGTCTAAGATCAAAGTACAAGTCTGGCCACCATGTATTTGGTGGATGTATTGCAGTGGTTGAGTTGAGCATCTCACGTGTTAGTCCATTTTGCAGCTTCCAGGTGATCCTGACGGGTTGATGCGGGCTCACGACGGCAGCCTCAGAGTAGACCAGCATGGTCATCTACAGGACGGTCCGAACGACTTGTCGTGGTCCTGTTGGTGGCGGAGCCTCAGCTTGAGGGGGTTGGACGGGTGTAGAGAGGCTTCCCATTTTTTCTGGTGTCTTCTTGTTCTGCTGGGGTGGCTTGACGTACATGGTTGCAATGCACCCAAGGCCCGATACCGTCGACCTTTAGGGCAGTTGGGGTGGTAAGAAGAACAACATAAGGACCCTTCCATCTAGGTTTTAGTGCCTTGGTGTGGTGCCTTCTACCCATACCTAATCTCCTGGGCTAATATCATGGGAGGGGATAGTCCTTTTATTTTGACCTATGTGTATTTCTCGAAGCAATTTCCAAACACGAGAATGCACCTTACCTAAGGCCATCAAGGCCTCTTGGAATTGCCTCAACGTCGGGGGCGGTAGTTTCTTTCCTTCTAAGATTGGACAGACAGGGGGAGGTCTCCCATATAGAATTTCAAATGCGGTTGGGTTAGATTAAGTAGATAAGGAGTATTACGTGCACGGAAGAGAGTGAAGGGAAGGAGGGTCACCCAGTCCCCACCAGTCTCTATAGCCAATTTGGTTAAAGTTTTTTTAGGGTCCGATTCATTCTTTTAACTTGCCCTGAGCTCTGTGGACTGTATTCACAATGTAACTTCTATTTGGTCCCCAAAGCTAGGGCAAGGCTCTGAACTATTTGACTCACGAAAGCAGGTCCATTATCAGAGCCAATGGTCACTGGCAGACCAAACCTGGGAACTATTTTTTCTAAAATCTTTTTCACCACTATCATTGCGGTTTCTCCCTTTGTAGGAAAAGCTTCTACCCACCTCGAAAATGTATCTATCAAGACTAACAAGTACCAGTAACCATACTTGCCTGGCTTTACCTTGGTGAAATCTATCTCCCAGTGTTGCCCTGGTCCTTCTCCCCGATACCTCAGTCCTGTGTGTTGTCCTTTTCCTGATTTCATCTGTTGGCATGCCTTACAAGCATGCATTATATCTCTTACAGCTGTTTGGTGCCAGGGGAATCGCAGTCGTGCAGTTTGAAGGAGCTTCAGAGTCTTTTTTTTTCCCAGATGAGTAGTCAAGTGTAAATGTTCACATAGTTGCCATCCCAAATGGGTGGGGAGTATCAAGTAGCCGTCTAAGTCTCGGTACCATCTATCCTCACCTTTTTGAAGGTTGGTGTTTTCCTGGATCCAGGCAAGGTCAGAAGATGAATACTCAGGGGACGGGGGCAAGGTTCCCATACCTGGAGGGGGAAGTCCTATCGTCAGCACAGGGGTGATGTAGTCTTCATCAGCTGCCTTTCGAGCTGCCAGGTCGGCGGCGCGATTTCCTCGTGCCGTAGGATTTTCACCCTTCTGGTGTCCAGGTACGTGAACTATTGACATAGCCCGAGGCATCTGCATAGCCTCCAAAAGTCTACGGATTTCAGGCAAATTTTTAATTTCTTTTCCTTCAACAGTTAAAAACCCCTGTTTCCGACATATAGGGCCCTGGATGTGCACCGTGCCAAAGGCATAGCGACTGTCAGTGTAAATGGTTTTTCTCTTTCCTTTGGCCCTCTCTAGTGCTTGAATTAAGGCAATTAATTCTGCCTTTTGTGCGGAGGTGCCTGGGGGAAGGGCCTCAGCCCATACTGTCTGTCCAGAGTCATTTACTATTGTGGTTCCTGCCCATCTCTGTCCATCTTTTATATAATTGCTCCCATCTCTAAACCATATTAGTTCATTGTTGTCCAGTGGCATATCCGTTAAGTCCTTTCATATTGCTGTTACCCCGGCCAGTATTTCATCACAGTTGTGGAGGGGGCCATCCTCCTCTGGATTGGGCAAAAGAGTAGCCGGATTTAAAGAACAAGGCGTTTGGAAATGTATCCGTGGGGTGTCGAGCAGCAAGGCCTGATAGTGTGTCAATCGGGCATTAGAAATCCATTTACCTGGGGGCTGTTTTAGAATTATCTCTATGGCATGAGGAGTGTAGACCAAGAGTTTCTGTCCATAAGTCAGTTTATCAGCATCGTGGACCAAGAGGGCGGTGGCCGCGATAATACGGAGACAAGGTGGCCACCCTGTTGCCACTGGGTCCACCCTCTTGGAGAGGTAAGCTATAGGCCGCTTCCATGGTCCCCATTTCTGTTAGTACCCCTTTTCCTCTACCTTGTTTTTTCATCTATAAATAATTGAAAAGGCTTAGATGGGTCAGGGAGGGCAAGGGCAGGAGCTTCCAGCAAGGCTCGCCTTAGCTCCTGGAAGGCCTTTTTCATTGGCTCAGTCCATTTTTAGTCTTTATTTTCTTTTGTCCCTTCATATAAGGGCCTTGCCTTTTCTGCAAACCCCAAGATCCATAACCGGAAATACCCCATAGTTCCTAGGAACTCTCTCACTTGTCTAGGATTAGCTGGCTCAGGGATCTGGAGAATGGTTTCTTTCAAGGCCTGTGTTAGCCATCTTTGGCCCTGTTTTATTTTGTAACTGCGGTATGTGACCTCTTGTTTGGCGATTTGGGCCTTCTTGGCACTGGCCCTGTAACCCAAAGTCCCCAAGGTCTGAAGATCATCACCTGTTGCCTCTTGGCAGCTCGTTTCTGTAGTTGCTGCCAGCATGAGGTCATCGACATACTGCAGTAAAACAATAGTAGGGTGCTCAACCCGATACTCACGGTGGTCTTCATCCAGGGCCTCATTGAACAGTGTGGGCGAATTTTTGAAACCCTGTGGTAAGCGAGTCCATGTCAGTTGTATGGGGGTCTGGCCACCGTCTTCTTGCCATTCGAAGGCAAAGATCTCTTGGCTTGCGGGGGTGAGGGGCAAACTGAAAAACGCATTTTTCAAGTCTAAGACAGTATACCAGACATAGTTTGGAGGTAAGCTGCTTAGTAGTGTGTAAGGGTTGGGGACCGTGGGATGAATATCATTCACCCGTTTGTTGACTTCATGGAGATCCTGAACTGGTCTGAAATCAGTTCCCCCAGGCTTTTTCACGGGCAACAGGGGAGTGTTCCATGGGGACCGGCACCTTTTTAGGATCCCTGCTTTCATGAGGCGCTGTATATGAGGTGTAATTCCTTGTCTAGCCTCTTGACTCATGGGATATTGTCTTACCCTCACCGGAAAAGCATTGGCCTTTAGCTCGACGATGACAGGAGGCCGCTGTTTGGCTAGTCTCATCCCTGCCATTTCTGCCCAGGCCTGAGGGTATTTCTGAACCCATAACTGTACATCAGGGCTTATTGTTGTTGGGGCCTCCGGCAGATAGAGTCTGTATTCATCGTTTAATGCCAGAGACAGAACTTGAAGAGGATGTCTGGTCCCATCCAGGACTGACACTTGTCCATGGTCGAAATGAATTTGGGCATTTACCTTAGACAACAAGTTTCTTCCTAGCAAGGGTGCCGGACATTCAGGTATCACCAGGAAAGAGTGGGTCACCTGGTGGGCCCCCAAGTTTACATGCCATTTTGTGGTCCATCCATATCGTTTAGTCCCGGTTGCTCCCTGCACCCAACTGCTTTTCTTAGACATGAGTCCATCCTTTTGGTTTAGAACTTAGTACTGGGCTCCTGTGTCCACCATGAAGCCAACTGGTTTCCCCTCCACATTTATGGTTACCCAGGACTCGGGGAGGGGTGCCGAGCTTTGACCCCCCAATCACTATCCTCTCCCGAATAGAGGATATGACTTTCTGGAGAAGGGGTCTCATTCTTGGAGGTCCTGGGCCTCTCTTTCAGATTTTTCTTGGGGCATTTATCTTTCCAATGTCTAAACTCTTTACAAAGTGCACATTGGTTCCTTTCAAGTTTACGCCTTACTGTTTTTTCTTCAATTTTTGAGTCCATCTTTTTCCCTTTTTGGACCTTGCCCTTGTTTTTAACCCCAGCAGAAAATATCTGGGCCAGTTCTTTTTTATTTTTACAGTTTTTTTCAGCTCTAAATTCCCTTTCTTCCCTTCTAATGCAGTCCTCTCTTTCTTCCGGGGTCTCTCTATGATTAAAAACTCTCTCTGCTGCCCTCACTAGATCCTGCAGGGATTGCTCACTTAACCTCTCTACCTTTTGTAGCTTTTTTCTAATATTGGGGGCTGCCTGATTTACAAATGCTAACATAACAGCCGCTCATGACTCATCTGCTTGTGGGTCCATAGGGGTATATTGTCTAAAAGCCTCCATTAGTCTTTCAAGGAAAGCTGCTGGGCTCTCATTTGGCTCCTGCCTTACCGAATTTATTTTTGCCAAATTTGTTGGCTTCCTGGCGGCTGCTCTAAGGCCTGCCATAAGAGCCTTGCGGTACACCCGGAGACGCTCCCTACCTTCAGCGCGTTCAAAGTCCCAGCTGGGTCGCACCAAAGGGAACCCCTCCTCAATAAGGTTAGGCTGTATTGTGGGCCTCCCATCTATCCCGGGCACATTCTTCTGGGCTTCTGACAGGATCCGTTTGTGTTCCTCTGTAGTAAAAAGTACCTGTAACAATTGCTGACAATCACCCCAAGTGGGATTGTGAGTGAAAAGAATAAACTCTAAAAGATCAATAAGTCCCTGCGGTCTTTCAGAAAATGAAGGAGTCTGGGTCTTCCAGTAATAAAGATCACTAGTGGCGAAGGGCCAATATTGATATGTCCGTTCTCCGTCCTCCCTGGCTGGCCCCGCCTGAACCAGAAATGCCCGAACAGTGGAGGAGGGAACTTCCGGGTCTTCTTCCTCCACCATGTTGGCTATTCCCCTCGTCTTTCCCCGAGTTCCCCAGGTGGGGCTTCCTTCTCGGAGAGAAGCCGAAGGCTTGGTTCCCCTCTGGGTTTCTCCCGATGAAACCTGTGGAACCTGTGGAAGCAAGGGCGGATGTGGATCCGCATAAGGGGGTAGGGACAATTCAGTCACCAGGTCTATCAGATTAGGATACAGAGAAGATTCCTGGAACACTGGTTTTGGCTGCTTTTCATTCTTCTTTTCTTTTTTCTCTTTGGAAGCTTGCATGACTAGCACCTGTGGGCCTGGCAAGGTTACAGTCGGGGAGGAGGGACGGGGAGGTTTGGGAGGAGCAAGGACAAAGGGTTTAAGCCATCCCAGCGGGTTTTTCACTAGATCCTGCCAGACCAGAATATAGGGAGCTTGGTCTGGGTGCCCGGCAGGACCGGGAGTGAGCACCTTCTCTTTGACCGCTTGAATAGTAGGCAGGCTGAAGATGCCTTCTTGTGGCCAGCCAACATCAAAAGCAGGCCACTCGGCAGAACAAAAAGTTACTAACTTGCTTTTCTTCACCAGCAATGATAGATTTTGTGCTCTAGACTTGAAATCAGAGAAGTGGTCAATTATCAGAGACAACGGTGTAGGAGTAGATTGCCCCATGGCCACAAGGAACACAAATAACAATGAGACTCACAAGGCTCACAAGGACAGTGCCGGCACACACACAGAGACACAGGGATGATACACAAACAAATTCCAGTTCTCAACAATCCTCCCTACACTGTTAGAAACCTCTTTTCCATTTTTTAAGTGTCTTACCGTCAGGACACCCTCAGTGCCAGCTGCCTTCCCAGTACGTTACTGGGGACCCGGCCTCACGCTGGACTTATCCAGTAACCAGAGCCAGCTGCCTCCCCGGCAGGATACCGGGCCTCGGCCTTACGCTGAACGCAATCCAAAATTAACACCAGTGTTCAGAGCTCATATCTCCTGACGAGGTTACTCCCTTCTACCAGGAGAGTTATTCTCCCTGGTCGGATGGAAATCCCGGACGAGCCCCCAAATGTTAAGCACCGAGCCCGTATCTCCGTACTGACCGAGAGAACAAGTCCACCACAGTAATGCAAAGGCAGGAAGGGAGTTTTATTTCTAGCATGCTAGGGCCCAAGTCTCATCCCACACAGTGGAATCTGACAAGAGCCCCGAACAAAGAAGTATGGCTGCTTATATACAGGCAGTTCTTTGTCTCAATTACAGGGGTAGCTGGCATTACATGATTGGCCAGGCGGGATGAGCGCATATCCTGTCTCTTTTGGTTGGTGTGTATGGGGAGTTTTCCTAATTTGGTCAAGGGATGCTCTGTTAGGAAGACATGACTTAGGTCCTGTGCCGAATATACCTTGCTGAGCCTGTCATGGCCGGAGTTTGACCCCTAACATCCGACTCTTTGTGACCCCATGAATTGCAGCACCCCAGGCCTCCCTGTCCATCACCAACTCCTGTAGTTCACTCAGGCTCTACTACAATAAAAAAGACTTTTTAAAGATGTGGTACATATACATACAATATATTACTCAGGCATAAAAAAGGATGAAATTTGGCATTTGCAGCAACATGGATGGACTTGAAGAGTACTATGCTAAGTGAAATAGGTCATACAAATATGAAAAAGACAAATCCTCTATGATCCCGCTTACATGTGGAATCTGAAAATTATTAAAAAAACTAGTGAGTATAACAGAAAAGAATCAGACTCACAGATGTAGAGAGCAGACTAGCGGTCACCAGTGGGCAGAACAGGGGGAGGGGCAAAACAGGAGTGGGGGGTGGGGCTATAAACTATTGGAAGGAAGATAGACTGCAACATGGGGGATATAGTCAATATCTTATAATAACTGTAAACGGAGTGTGACCTTGAAAAATTGTATAAAAATGGGAGAAAATATGTCCTATTATAATTATTTTCCCACCGTATTATTTTAACAACAGAAATCCATACCATTCTCTAAGGAAGAATAGAAATGTGTAAATTTATGATGATGAGGGTTTGCTTGGGCTATAGAAACAAGGCTAGGAGCATAAGACAAAAAAGAATGTGTTGCATGCTTTCTGCTGTACTTCCAGTGGTAGAGGAGCCCAGTAATTATTACCACAGGCAAGAAAACAGACAATGGATAATGATAAAAAAGGGAAACTTGGGGTCTAGACAATCATATTTAATGAGATAGGTTAGGCAGTCTAAGTAGCACAGCCTCCAACAAGCTGGATTCCATAAATTTTCAGTCTGCTTTGGGATAAACCCAGTAGGTCTGTTGGCATCATTGCCTTTAAAGCTACCCAAAGCTATCCAAAACAGTTCAGACTTGATAATTCACTCTGGGCTGTTTTGTTTTTTTTTTTTTTTTCAAACAAAATAAGGTAAATTTTGAGCCGCATTAATAAAACCTTCATATTCTAAGAATTTTAACACAAATCTACCCTGCAAGTCTAAGAAGGTACAGTCTGAAGCAATAGGACTCTAGGCCAAATGCTCTTCTGGGAAGATCCCTAGAAATCCTGGGTAGGGGTGGTTTAGGCACTAAGTCGTATCCAACTCTTACGACCCCATGTACTCTAGTCAACAAGGCTCCTCTGTCCTTGGGATTCTCCAGGCAAGAATGCTGGAGTGGGCAGCCATTTCCTTCCCCAGGGGATCTTCCCAACCCAGGGACTGAACCCAGGTCTCCTGCATTGCAAGCAGATTCTTTACTGACTAACTATAAGAGAAGCCCTTTATGACACTTGTATGCATTAAAAAAGATGAAAACTTAAAATCCCAAGTGGGAGGGTGTCAGGTGTTTCTGCCACTCAGAATGTGTGGTCCTGTCCGGTATTCATCCTCTTACTTCTCTGGGCAGGTAAGGCCAGAGGAGCTAGTGACAGCCATCCTCCTGCCATGATGGCAGCATGGAGAAAATGGCTGAGGTCAACAGTGTTTTGCCACGAAACCTGGTGAGATAGTCACTGGCCCATCAGAGATAAAGTTTGTAACCAGTTAGCCAGAGCACTTTGGGGCAAGATGCCATATGATAGCTCCTCTGAGTCCACGCTGCATATACAAAGATTTTAGGCTTCAGCTTCCATGTGATATAGAAATACTGGCCCCTTAGGACTGTGTTTCCTGGTGGCTGACCCTCACCAAGAACCATAATTGAAAAGTTGTCACTGCCCTGAGCATTGCCAATCCCAGAAAATCTGAGAAGCACAGCCTTCTGCAATTTCATGTCTCTTCTCCAGACTGTAAAATACCTGAAAAATAAACATTAAAAAAAACCAGATAAATACAAACACTGGACAGAGTTTTGAGGACTAATGGATGAATCTCATGTGCTGTTTCTCAACCAAGGAAGTTGATTTACATCCTATTTCCTGATAGGAAAGTAATAGACAAAGGACACCCTCAGATTCTAATTGTAATCATCTCTGTCATTCATTCAGGTACAGATAATTTTGATAAAACATGTTTCTTTAAGAAATACACCTTATCTTATTTCCTCCACTTCTAAATGCCAGAGTTGGGACTTTAATTATCAGATACACACCTCATCCAGGAACATGCCTACACACAAAGTCAGGAGGGAATTTCTGATCTGAGGCTCGCTGAAGATTTACTTATTTCAGAAGCATTTCTGCAGCAGTGTGAATTTCTATAGCAGTGTTAAGGCATTCTTCTAGGTGGTTTACAAATATACATTCCTTTAATCTTCATAACAGCTTTTTGAGAGAATGTACTTTTATGGACTCTGCTTTATAGATGAAGAAACTGCCCAAGTTTTCCCAGTGAGTACTTGACAGAGCCAGGATTCAAACCTGGTGAGTCTGAATCAGTCATGCTGTGCTATGCTTTGCTGCCTCTCACATCGGCTTGCTGAGACTGACTATAAATTTATTCTGTGATGGGAATTATACACATTTAACCAGTCAACTCTAAATGGAATCAATGCTGGATATTCATTGGAAGGACTGATGCTCAAGCTGAAGCTGCAATACTCAGGCCACCTAATGCAAAAGACCTTGATGCTGGGAAAGATTGAGGGCAAGAGGATGAGATGATTGGATAGCCTCAATGAATCAATGGGTATGAGTCTGAGCAAACTCAAGGAGATAGTGAAAGACAGGGAAGCCTGGAATGCTGCAGTTTATGGGCTTCAAAGAATTGGACACAATTCAGTGAACAACAACAAAGCATACAAGGACTATACAAGAAAGTTATATGGTAGATGTGAATGTCTTCTGTCTCCTCACTCAAAAAGTGGCCATTGTCTTTGACCAATGCAGCTAAGGACTCTTCCTCTACAGCCTATGCACTTCAGAGTTCCTAATAGAAATCATAGAGAACATCTATACCTTTGTTCATTTTTCCAGATTTGGTCTTTAAGGAGCATGCAATCAATTTGTTCAAAAATGTTGCTTCCTTCCAAAACACTGAGCAAAATTTTGGCTCCCTGACTTGCTTACCAGCCTCAGGAATTTTGCTGCTCCCAGACTCTCTAATCTGAATACCCACAACTTCAGTTGTGGCTGTGGTCTCTCTGCAGTCATGGGACTCTGTCTTGCTGACAGGTGGCCCAAACACTTCAATATCCTTTTGGCCAAAAGAACTATTTGCTACTCAGACTCCAAAATAAAAACTGATTTCCCATTCTGTGGTATACTGTCATTTCCTGGAAAACATAGCATCAGTTACTATTTTTGTAGAAATGCCCAGAAATGGTCCTGGGGGAGAATCTCTGCTTAAACCAGTAGCACATGGGTTAGACTATCCTGGGAACATCAGCAAGTGTGTGTCACTCTTATCATAAACAAACCCACAGGAATAATAAAAAGCTTCTGAGCACAATCTCTGCATGAGTACACACACCATTCTGAAGACAGGCCTTCCCTCTGCCCTTGCGGCTCCCTTGATAGGAGGATTTGGCAATTATTTATTGTTTTTCACAGTTTTTATAGTGTTTCTCATAGTACTAGAATTCATAAACAAGCATTATAAACTCAACACAAGTACCTCCCAAATTGGGTCACAAAACTGATTCTTTTCAGTTAGTTTTAATCTGTAGTTTGGTTAGCTGTCATTAGATTCATTTATTATAAAATGACCTATTTAGTTAAATGAAACTCTTAATTAAAGCAAGGGAGTCATTATTGACATTAGTGATTTTCATACTTGCTTATCCATTACAACCATGTAGGGAGCTTCCACACTCTCAGAAGCCCAATTGGCATTCAAATTAATTACATTAGTAACTTGGGGTGGGGTCCAGGTGTCATACATTTTCAAGTGCCCCAGGAGATTCCAACATGTAGCTAAGTTTGGAAACTACTGATATAAAGGAAAATTTTTAAATTTTTATATTACTTAATTAGATTTATACTAATAGCAAACACTGGGATATTGTGCCTGCTAATGTACTGGGCACTGTTGTAAACCTTTATGAATATAAACACACCTAATCTTCACTACAACCCTATGGTATTATTATCTCCATGTTACAGTTGATGGAAAAAAGAGACAGAAATTAAGAGACTTGTCCAAAGTAACTCACATTGTAAGTAGCAGAGTCATAATTTTCATTCCATTAGTTTGGCTCATAACCATTATTCTGTCTGTTAAATGTTTATGTTTTTAAACAGAGTTTGAAAACAAACATTTAACAGTAGTTACAGCGGTGATGTCAGGATGCACTCAGAGGCACACTTTCAAGTTTTTATATAAAGAAATACATTGATAACAAAGAAAGAAAGTGAAAGTGAAGTTGCTCAGTCATGTTCGGCTCTTTGCGACCCCGTGGACTGTAGCCTACCAGGCTTCTCTGTCCATGAAATTTTCCAGGCAAGAGTACTGGAGTGAGTTGCCATTTCCTTCTCCAGGGTATCTTCCTGACCCAGGGATCAAACCCGGGTCTCCAGCCTTGCAGACAGACGCTTTACCATCTGAGCCACCAGGGAAGCCCAAGAAAACTTCTTAAATACCAGTTCTTATTAATAACTGCTTGATCTATTTTTAATTGTTTTACTCAGACAAACCTTTTTTGGGATGTTATATAACAAATTAAGCCATATATCATGTACCAGGAACGTTAGCTTAAAACTATTTGTTAACATTGACAACGCACGTTCCTATGAAAATCTTCATGTAATTGCCTTCCCTTTCATTCTCTTTAAAAAGTTCTTTTTAGTTGAAAACATATAAATTATAAAGTGAAAGAACGAATGGGCCTTGCAGTTAAGTCAGGTCTGGAGTCAAATCCCAGCCCTGCCATTGGCTATCTGGGCTCCTTCACCTCTCTGAGCCTCGGGTTACTCCTCTACAAAATGGGGATAAATATAATGCATGTGAATGGGCATGCAGCAGGGTTCCAGGCCTAGATAAGACCCTCCTCCACTGTTCCCAGACCTTGGTTTCCCCATCTAGGCAATGCAGTAGGGAAAAAAATAAAGTGACTCTCCTCTCCCCAAACAAGTGAACAAGCACACCTCTTTTGCTCTTAACCTGAAGTACCATCATCCCAGAATACTTAAAGTCCTCCCTGGGAGCCCTCTCCTGTGCCGCAGGCATTCTTACCCCTGGTAACTGCCTTCCCGACATTCCTGGTTTACCCCTTCTCAGAGTTTCTGACACCCAATTTCAGCACAGAAGCAAGCAGCTCTCGGGCCCACCGGCTCCAGGCAGAACTTCCCTTTCTCTGCCGTGCAGCCTGCAGGAGAGAGAGGCTTCTCCAGCCTCAGGCCCCAGGAAAGGGGCCCTCTGGCTGCTCCCTTCTCCTCGGGTCACTCTGCTTCACAGTGGCCCATGAGGTTTGCTCACAGAGGCCATGGAGGTCCTGCAGCTGCTGCCAGTTAAGCCTGACAGGGGCCCTGAACCAGACCTCTGGAACAGTGCCAAGTCCCTCTTAAAGTGGGCACATACATAGCTGTTAATTATCGTCTGCCTTTTAGTCTACCCTCAGCATTATGTCTCTACTTTCTCTTCTCTGCACTCACATTCCAGCCTCTGAGGCTGGCCATGACCTGAGATAACCTCCCTTTCTTACTCCCTTTCTTCCCTCTGGCATCTGTAGTTTAAGCCCCAAACATCAGCCCCAGCCTGGGCTGGCCACATGCTGCCAGATCTCACTGATGCCCATGGTCTGCTGTTGTGGCCTTATGACTCTGCCAGGCCTCTGGGAATCCATGTGCCAGTCTCCCTCGATGGTCTCTGCTTTACTGTCGACGCCTGTGGAGACTTGTCCCAGTGACCTCCTCTGCCCTTGGGGTTCTGTGGAATCTCTGCTTATTGGCCTTTTCTAGCCTGACCCACCCCACGTGCCGTTTGAACTGAAGTGTGGCAGCTTTCTCTCCATGGGAGCTGGGGGTTATAATAAATTATTCATGTGCACACAGAATTGTGTTTTTACTGAACTGTGTCACCGGCTTCTAGCAGTTGTCTCAAGATGGCTGGCACAGATTTCCCTTTATTTAAATGGGCCAGGTCATTTTTCATAAAACATTTAAAAAGCACATGTACACGGGGCATACCTGTAAGCAGGTGTGCAGTAGCTTCTGGGGGCTTCACAGGGCATCACGTTTTCCCATGCCCTCTGCATCCCTCGTCTGCATCCATCACTGACCAGCCTCCACCCAGCCTCCTCCTTCTCTCTGTCTCTGCACGTCCCTCTTCATATCCCTCAATCGCCAGTTTCAATACCCATTCCTCAGGCTCTGGCTGCACATTAGTTACCTGAGTCCCTTCAATTAAACTGCAGTCTCTGCAGGTGAGGCCCGGCACTGGCACTATGAAAGGCTCCTCGGATGATTCTAATCTGCTTTCAAACATGAGAACTTCTGACAGGAAAATTTAGGCTTCAGTTCTTTTCCAGGAAGGGCAAGAAGCTCCGCCACCAAGAATTAATCTCTATCTAACTTAAAATTTTACTCCTCATATATAACATAGCATGTAGCATATCTTGGGGATAATGTGTGCTTGATGAATAAATAAATGGATATTCTGAAATGTGTTTACAACTTTGTCCTAAGCCTGGAGGCTATGATTTATATCCACTAAGCCAAATTGGCTAGAAAATTTGAAAAAACACATTGCAAGCGTGTTCTCATCCAATTATAAAAATTTTAGATTTTGACATTCCTCATCACTATATTAAAATTCAAAATATTTCTCCCATTTTTATGTACACTAATTGTAGAAAAAGCAGAAAATACTTCCAATGAAAATAATCTAAATAACATCTGTGCTTATACCATCACTGTTAACACTTTATCATCTCTCATTTACTATGCCCACATACTATTGCATATATTAAATTGAATCATACCTTATTCCTTCAGCAATATGTTGTGTAAAACCTTAGTCTCATTAAAAGTAACTTGGAGACAAGTCAGCTAAACATTAGAGAGGTTAAAACTTAAGTGTATAAGTCTCCTTGAAGGACACTGAGAACTTTCTAATGCTTGGCTACATTCTTATGTTCAATATGTGTGTGTGTGTTAGTCACTCAGTCATGTCTGACTCTTTGTAACATCATGGACCATAGCCCGCCAGGCTCCTCTGTCCACGGAATTCTCCAGGCAAGAATACTGGAGTGGATTGCCATTCCCTTCTCCAGGGAATCTTCCTGACCCAGGGATCAAATCTGGGTTTCCTGCAGTTCTCACAAATTCTTTACCATCTGAGCCAACAGTGTAGCCCATGCCTGTATTCTCCTATTAGTCAAGTCGGTAAATGACATTTGTATTTGAAAAAAATGAACCATAGGTGACTGTGAAATAGGGAAAGTTACTCTTCAGTGACTACATATAGGGACAAAGAGAACATTTTTAATAAAAATGAAAACAATTTCTGAGGGTTTCAAATCTTAAACTCATAACATTATTTTGAATCTATGCTTCATTTTTTATCTTGACAGAAGAAAATCATGATGACTAATGTTTATCAACCACTTTTTTGTTAGGCACTGTACTAAACAATTTATGTAAACTATTTTGCCTATTGCTCACAATAGAACCATTAAGTAGGTATTATATGCCCCGGTTATGAATAAGGAAGCTGAGGCTTAGACAGTCTAACAGGTTCAAGTGGGTTCTGCAGGTAGTGAATGACAGAGCTGGGATTGAGGGATGAGAAGGGTCTCCCCTGACCACAGTGTTCTACTGCTAGTCTCAGTTCACTCATCATGTTCGACTCTTTGCGACCCCATGGAACACGCCAGGCTTCCCTGTCCATTACCAACTCCCAGAGCTTACCCAAACTCATGTCCATTGAGTCAGTGATGCCATTCAACCATGTCATCCTCTGTCATCCCCTTCTCCCCCTGCCTTCAATCTTTCCCAGCATCAGGGTCTTTTCCAGTGAGTCAGTTCTTCATATCAGGTGACCAAAGTATTGGAGATTCAGCTTCAGTATCAGCCCTTCCAATGAATAGTTAGTGTTGATTTCCTTTAGGATGGACTGGTTGGATCTCCTTGCAGTCCAAGGGACTCTCAAGGTTCTTCTCCAGCACCACAGTTCAAAAGCATAAATTCTTCAGCACTCAGCTTTCTTTACGGTCCAACTCTCACATCCATACATGACCACTCGAAAAACCACAGCTTTGATTGTATGGACCTTTGTTGGCAAGTAATGTCTCTGCTTTTTAATATGCTCTCTACGTTTGTCATAGTTTTCTTCCAAGGAGCAAGTGTCTTTCAATTTCATGGCTGCAATCACTATCTGCAGTGATAAGAAAATAAAGTTGTGTCTAGCAACTGCTAGTCTAGCAGCACCTAATAAAATGCAGTACTTTGACAAACCTTGTTCTTAATAAAAAACCTGTGTTGATAATCTCCTTCTTTTTATTAAATTACTCTATAATTTTACTGGAACTCACCTTAAATTTACTGTTTAAAAATCGCTGTTTTCCTTTTTGGGGAAATGGAGAATTTATCCATGTCTAGTCCACAATATTTTTATTGTTTTTTTTTTTCTAAAGATTCTCAGTGGCATTTCTTCAGCCCCATGGATTAAGTTAGTCCTCCTCATAGATAGTGTATTAAAAAGCAGAGACATCACTTTGCTGACAAAGGTCCGTATAGTCAAAGCTATGGTTTTTTTTTCCTGTAGTCATGTACAGATGTGTGAGTTGGACCATGAAGAAGTCTGAGCGCCAAAGAATTGATGCTTTCAAACTGTGGTATTGGAGAAGACGCTTGAGAGTCCCTTGGACAGCAAGGAGATCAAACCAGTCAATCCTAAAGGAAATCAGTCCTGAATATTTATTGGAAGTACTGATGCTTAAGCTGAAACTCCAATACTTTGACCACTTAATGCAAAGAATTGACTCTTTGGAAAAGATCCTGATGCTGGGAAAGATCAAAGACAGGAGGAGAGGGGACAACAGAGGATGAGATGGTTGGATGGCATCACTGAGTTAATGGACATGAATCTGAGCAAAGTCCGGGAGATAGTAAAGGACAGGGAAGCCTGGCGTGCTGCAGTCCATGGGATCGCAAACATGACTTAGTGACTGAACAACAACAAACATGCTTTCCAGCTCTACAGTCTGTTGCTGACCTCATGCAGAATCAGAGGGGTCCACTTGAACAGTAGGACAGTGCAGCTGGTCCCTTAACTTTCCTAACAAACCCACTAACTAGTAAATATGCTCTGTCCAGAGCACATGGGTCTCTTTTCAATCAACAGCAGAAATTACCTCATTTATCTCAATTTAGAGCCATTTCCTATATGCAGCTCCTGTCCAAAGCCTGACAAATACAACTGATATTCAGGGCTGGTAGTTTATGGGAAGTGAATAGTAATACATTTCCTAAGCTTTCTCCTACCCAGTCAAATCGCCAGAAAGCAGCATGCCTGCATTTTATTACTCTGGTTTTCCATACACCTCATTTTAGGGGTTATGACTCGAGTTATGCCTTCAGCCGGCATCGCTTGTCTTATGAATGGTGACATGCCGAATGTCCACTACAGCTGAAGACACATCAGCATGTACTTTCATGTTTTTTCTATAAAGGCTGGTGTGGTCAATTCCTGCTGCAGTTCAGAGTCAAAAAAAGCCTGCTCTCTTCTGACATACAAGTATGCTTCTTTTCTCTTTTGAGTAATGAAGAATTACTCCCTTCTTCAGGAAGGAGAGGAGAGTCTTTCCTCCCTACTCCCTTCCCTTCAGGAAGCTGGTAGCTAAATATTCTACTCAGTTGCTATAGCTTCTTACCTAGATTCACTGGTATAAGTGCCTGCTTGTCTTTCTTCATTATGAACTCCATGCCTCCATCCCCGGCCTCTCCTTCTTTTTGTTTTGTCCTGGTAAGTTTAATAGATTTTTGCTGGATAGTAAAGACAGTATGGGCTTAAGAACCTTACTTCCTGGAATTCTTTAGAAACTAACAGTTTTGAGCTGTGTGAACTTGAGTGAGTTTCATAATATTGTCTATGTCTCCCTTTTGCATTTATAAAATAAGAATAATAAAAGCACCTGCCTCATACAGTTGTTGTAAAAATAAAATAATGCAACGTGTAGTTCAAATGATGCTATTACTAATGCTTTCGCTCCCTTTAAAAAAATACTCGATGCATGATGCAGGATGCTCGGGGCTGGTGCACTGGGATGACCCAGAGGGATGGTTTGCAGAGGGAGTTGGGAGGGGGGTTCAGGATGGGGAACACATGTACACCTGTGGTGGATTCATGTTGATATACGGCAAAACCAATACAATATTATAAAGTAATTAGCCTCCAATTAAAATTAATAAATTCATATTAAAAAAAGAAAGAAAGAAATACTGGTTAAATACACAAATCATAAAATTTACTATCTTAACCATTTTTAAGTATGCAGTTTAGTAGTGTAGTACATCCACATCATTGTGCAACCAATCTCCAGAACTCTTTACAGTTTGCAAGACTGAGATGCTTGACATACCCCAACAACTCTCCATCTGCTCCAACACGTAACACCTGGCAGCCACCATTCTACTTTCTATCTCAATGAATTTGACTACCCTAAGTACCTCAGATAAGTGGAACCATACAGCATTTGTCTTTTTGTGACTGGTTTATTTCACTCAGCATAATGTCCCAAGGTTAATTCATGTTGTAGCACATGTCAGGATTTCCTTCTCTTTTAAGGCTGAATAATATTCCATTATATATACACACATATATGTATATACACACACACATATAATACCATATTTAGTTTATATATTTATCCATTGATAGACATTTGGGTTGTTTCCACTTTTTGCCTATTGTGACTTGTGGGGCCCTAAATGGGAAACCTTAAAAGAGAAGGGCTAGCTTTGCGGGTTTAGAGCTAAGATGGCGCCTGGTGGAAGAGATGAGGGCGCAGCCTATGTTGTCTGTCAAAACTTTTGATTGGCTCTCTTGATTTCTGTGCAAGTAGACAGCACGTGATCACCATAGACTCCTGTTATAATGATGGCACATGATGATTTGACCTTTAATGTGATTGGTGCAACTATGGAAAGTCCCTCACAAACCCCTCCCTGCTTGCCTTTAAAAACCAAGAGCTTACAACAATAAAGCGGAACTGCTTAGATGGAACCCCTGTCGTGTCTGATTGTCTCTCGCTCGCTGAGGGGCTGGGTTGGTGGACAGCAGGCTCACCTCTCCTCGGGACCCCCTCAGCTTTGCTGAGGGAAGTTCCACCGCCTCTCTCTTTCTGCGGTGTGCCCCCCACAGAGACTAATGCTCTACATCTGTGTCTCTGTTTTTGCTTTGCAAATAGATCATCTATACCACTTTTCTTAAGCCTTCCCTGGTGGCTCAGATGGTAAAGCGTCTGCCTACAACGCAGGAGACCCGGGTTCAATCCCTGGGGAGAGAAGATCTCCTGGAGAAGGAAATGGCAACCCACTCCAGTATTCTTGCCTGGACAACCCCATGGATGGTGGAACCTGGTAGGCTACACCCCATGGGATCGCAAAGAGTTAGACACAACTGAGCAACTTCACAAATACCATTTTTCTAGATTCCACCTATATGCATTAATACACAATATTTGTTCTTCTTTTCCTAACTGACTTCACTTTGTATGACTCTCTCTTTTCAAATGACATGATTGTCAATGTAGAAAATCCCAAGAAAGCAACAACAACAAACTGCCTAAAACTAACAAGTAAATTCAGCAGCATCGTAGGTTTCAAGATCAACATACGAAATAATTGCATTTCCATGTACTAGCAATGAACACGTGGAACTGAAAATTAGAACTACAATACCATGCACAGATGCTTAAAAAATAGCTTAAGTGCAAATCTAACAAAATATTATTCAGGCCTTATATGCTGAAAACTGCAAAATGCTGATGAAAGAAATCAAAGACCTAAATATACAATGAGATCTACTCTATTCTCAGATTTATTCATAGTAGAGATCTCAATTCCTATCAAAATCCTAGAAAGACATTTTGTAGAGACACACAAATATATTATAAAATTTATACAAATAGGCACAGGCCCTAGAATATCTAAAATTCTTTTTTTTTTTAAAGAAGAAAGTGGCAAAAATCACCCTACTTGGTTTCAAGACTTACATAGCTGCAGTATTCACAACTGTGAGGGATTAGAGGACAAAGAGACACTTCAATCAGTGGAACAGAATAGAGAGCTCAAAATGTCAGATGTAAAACCACAGAACTCTTAGAAAAGGACATAGGAGAAAAGCCTAGGGACAGGGAATCTGGTGAAGAGTTCTTAGACTGGACGTCAAAAGTATAACTAATAAAATTTAAAAAGGATAAATGGGACCTCATCAAAATTAAAACCTTTGAGAAGGAAGGTATATATGTATACATAGAGCCAATTCACTTCATTGTACAGCAGAAACTAACACACCAGTGTAAAGCAACTGTACTCCAATAAAAAATTTAAAAATGAAAACTTTGATCCATGAGAGACTCTGTAAAGGGGATAAATAACAGGGTATAAACAGAAGGAAAGATTTACAAGCCACTTATTTGACAAAGAATTAGCATCTAGCACTCCAGTACTCTTGCTTAGACAATTCCATGGATGGAGGAGCCTGGTGGGCTACAGTCCATGGGGTCGCAAAGAGTTGGACACAACTGAAAGACTTCACTTTACTTTCGCTTTATACAAAGTGTACCTTCTAAACTCAACAGCAAATAGGCCAAACAGTTCAATTAGAAAATGTGTAAATATATTTTAAAAAACATTTCACTGAAGAAGATACTGGGATGGCGAATAAACACATGAGAAGATATTCAATATCATTTGCTATTAGAAGAATGCAAATTAAGACTCAGTGAGATATCACTGAACACTTATTAAAACAGCTAAAATAAAAGAAAGGAGACAACACCAAGGATGTGGAGAAACTGAAATTCTAATATGTAGATGTTGGAAAGTTAAAATGTACAACCATTCCAAAAAGTAGTTTGACAATTTCTTGTTGTTGCTCAGTCACTTAGTTGTGTCCGACTTTGCAACCAGCATGGGAAGGCCTGGACTTTGCAGCACACCAGGCTTTCTTGTCCATCACCAACTCCAGGAGCTTGCTCAAACTCATGTCCATCAAGTCAGTGATGCCATCCAACCATCTCATCCTCTGTCATCCCCTTCTCTTCCTGCCTTCAATCTTTCCCAGCATCAAAGTTTTTTCCAATGAGTCAGTCAGGTGGCCCAAGTATTGGAGCTTCAGCTTTAGCATCAGTCCTTCCAATGAGTATTCAGGACTGATTTCCTTTAGGATTGACTGGTTTGATCTCCTTGCTGTCCAAGGGAGTCTCAAGAGTCTTCTCCAGCACCACTGTTTGAAGGCATCCATTCCTTGGGGCTCAGCCTTTTTTATTGTCCAGCTTTCACATCCGTACATGACTACTGGAAAAAACAACTTTGACTAGAGGACCTTTGTCGGCAAGGTAATATCTCTGCTTTTTAATATGCTGTCTAGGTTGTTCATAACTTTTCTTCCAAGGAGCAAGCATCTTAATTTCATGGCTGCAGGCACTATCCACAGTGATAATGGAGGCCAGGAAAATAAAGTCAGCAGCCACTGTTTCTACTGTTTCCCCATCTACTTACTGTGGAGTGATGGGACCGGATGCCATGATCTTAGTTTTCTGAATGTTGTTTAGTTTTAAGCCAACTTTTTCACTCTCCTCTTTCACTTTCATCAAGAGGCTTTTTAGTTCTTCTTCGTTTTTTGCCATATGGGTGGTGTCATTTGCATATCTGAGGTTATTGATATTTCTCCCGGCAATCTTGATTCCAGCTTGTGATTCATCCAGCCAAATATTTCATATGATGTATTCTGCATATAAGTTAAATAAGCAGGGTGACAATATACAGCCTTGATGTACTCCTTGGCAATTTTTTAAAAATCTAAATATACAAACCATAGACTGGACAAGCAAAGTGAAGAGAAGTGTTAGTCACTCAGTTGTATATGACTCTTTGCAACCACATGGACTGTAGCCTGCCAGGCTCCTCTGTCCATGGAATTCTCCAGGCCAAAATACTGGAGTGGGTTGCCATTCCCTCTTCCAGGCGATTTTCCTGACCCAGGAACCTGGGTCTCCTGCACTGCATGCAAATTCTTTACCATTTGAGCCACCAGGAAAGCGCAGAATGGACAAGCAAACTTTTTGTCATTTCTCAAAGAAATGAAAACATACACACAAAAATCTGTGCCTGGCTCTTCATAGCAGGTTTATTTGTAATAGCCCCAAACTGGAAACAACCAAAATATCTTATTATGAGTGACTGGTTAAACTGTGATATACACTCAGCAGTAAAAATGCAACTACCGATACACCTAACAACTTGGATGAATTTTAAAAGCATTATGCTGAGTGGGGGAAAAAATCGATATCAAAAGATTGTATACTGTATGATTGTTTATACAACCTGCCAAAATACAGAGCCGGAGAATAATTAGTGATCAGCAGGGGTTAGAGGTAGGGGGAGTACTGGGTGTGACTGTAAAGGGATAGCTTTATGGAAATCTTTGTGGTGAGAGAAGAGTTTTCTGTCTTGGTTTTGGTGGTGGTTACAGGCATCTACACTTGGTATAAAATGACACAGACCTACACACACAATATATCACACACATATCAGATTCCTGGTTTTGTATTGTATTATAGGAAGAAAAGTTATGACCAACCTAGATAGCATATTCAAAAGCAGAGACATTACCTTGCCGACTAAGGTTCATCTAGTCAAGGCTATGGTTTTTCCAGTAGTCATGTACGGATGTGAGAGTTGGACTGTGAAGAAGGCTGAGCACTGAAGAATTGATGCTTTTGAACTGTGGTGTTGGAGAAGACTCTTGAGAGTCCCTTGGACTGCAAGGAGATCTAACCAGTCCATTCTGAAGGAGATCAGCCCTGGGATTTCTTTGGAAGGAATGATGCTAAAGCTGAAACTCCAGTACTTTGGCCACCTGACGCGAAGAGTTGACTCACTGGAAAAGAGTCTGATGCTGGGAGGGATTGGGGGCAGCAGGAGAAGGGGACGACCTGAGAATGAGATGGCTGGATGGCATCACTGACTCGATGGACGCGAGTCTGAGTGAACTCCGGGAGTTGGTGATGGACAGGGAGGCCTGGTGTGCTGCGATTCATGGGGTCGCAAAGAGTCGGACACGGCTGAGCGACTGAACTGAACTGAACTGATAGTTAAACAAGATGTAATCAATCAGAGAAACCAGGTGCAGGATACAGGAGACCTCTCTGTACTATCTGTGTGATTTCCTAGGAGCTTGTAATTATCAATAACACAGGAGAATAATTAAAAATAAATCTCATTTTGCCTTGGCTGGCTGTAGCCCTATTATAAGAGGAGAAACCGTGAGACTGTGGAAAACCACAGTACTCAGTTTTACCCAGACGCAGGACCTGGGGCTCCAGACAAGGTCTGCGTGCCAGAGACTGGGGAGCAAGGAGGAGTTTCCCACTCCCCCGGGAGGGTGCGGAGGCGGGGTCCCCGGGCTGAAGCTGGGAGTGAGCGGCGCGCAGCCGAGCTCCCGCGCCGCCCTCCGCCGCTCCGGAGCCGGTGCAGCGTCCGCACCGCGTGGCCGGGGAGTGAAAGGCGTGGGGACTGCCGCTCCGGCATTCCGGACGGCCACAGCGCCTGGCCTCAGAGAAGAGCAGAACTTTGACCTAGGAACAGTTTTGGTCAATGGGATAATCTCCCTCGCTTTGGCTCTCGATTATGAGTTAAAGCCCTGCACTGTTTTCCCTCCCCCGAACCTCTCGAGCTGCTGGCGGGAGCCCTCCCGCGCGCCGGAGCGCAGAGCAGAGGCTGCCGAGGCCTCCAGGGGCGGGAGGCGGCCGCCGGGCCGGTCCTCCAGGAGCCCGCGCCCCGCTGCGCGCGAGTCCGTGCCCCGGAGGTGGATGGCGCTAGGGGCGCACGCAGCATGCAATCGCTCAACATCACTCCGGAGCAGTTCTCCCGGCTGCTGCGGGACCACAACCTGACGCGGGAGCAGTTCATCTCGCTCTATGGGCTGAGGCCGCTCGTCTACACCCCAGAGCTGCCCGGGCGCGCCAAGCTGGCCTTCGTGCTCACCGGCGTGCTCATCTTCGCCCTGGCACTCTTTGGCAACGCGTTGGTGGTCTACGTGGTGACCCGCAGCAAGGCCATGCGCACTGTCACCAACATCTTCATCTGCTCCCTGGCGCTCAGCGACCTGCTCATCGCCTTCTTCTGCATCCCGGTCACTATGCTCCAGAACATCTCCGACAACTGGCTGGGGGGTGAGTTTTCTCCCTTTCCTTCTCCCCTAATCCCCAGCCTTCTAGGGAATCCCCCACCACAACACACACTCTGTGCTTTTGACTTTCTTACTCCCCCCCCCCCATCCCCCCTACCAAATGAATCCAGCGCCCTTTCTCGGAACTTTCTTACCTGCTCTCGCTTGGAGATAAGTTTTGGCTGCTTTTGTTTCCTTTCCACCGTTTTTCTTCCTGTCGCTTAGAAACTCAAGTTAGGAAGCACTTAGGAGAGGCTCGGGGCAGTGGGATGGGAAGTCACATCAGTCATTTCAGCTTCCTTTTCCATAGTTCCCTGGGTGAGTAAGAGCCCCTGGAGAGGGGAATGGCAACCCACTTCAATATTCTTGCCTGGAGAATTCCATGGACAGAGGAGCCATGGGGTCTCAAAGAGTCGGACAGGACTGAGCAACAAACACACACTTTCCATAATTATCAGAACTTTTTCCTTTTTATTTTAAATAAAAGTGAGATACTTTCAAATAATAAAAGCCCCAACATCTCATTCCTCTAATCTCCAGCCTCACTCCCCAGTTTGCCTATACAGGTATTTGTAGTGCAAGTATATTTACGGACTTAAAACTTTAAAACAAACCTAATGCATTAGCAAGAAAAAAAAATCTAGTCCTCTTAAAAAAAAAAATAGAGTCATACTTGGAGAAGGAATACAGAAAACATAGTCCCCCTGAAAGAAGAGATTATTTCTCTTCCTTAGGAGAGCAGAAATGGAAGAGAACCATTTGGAACCATTGTTGAGAGTAGTATGTGGGGAAAAATAGACACCGAACTCCCCTCAAATGATCCAGTCTTTCCAAAGACACATAGTTAGAGCATGTGTTTTGTAGTCCTAAATAGTAGTGGGTTGTATTTTCACCAATGCTTATGGAGTGCCCTGAGGAGGAAGCATTGGTTGTACCTGTATTTTCATGGGTGTCTGTACTCTTGTGACCACATCAAAATTCTAAAAAATGGTTGGAAATATAGGGAGAACAGGGAGAAGCTCTGTTTCCACCCATTCCTGAGCTAATCTCTTTTATTCTTATGGTAGGTGTTTATTTCATCCTACTATTACCAATGAGATCCTCAGTTTAAGTCTCTGGTGTTGTTTTTTGTTTTTCATTAATTTGCACTGGATTTATTGTTAGTGGATCAGGATGCTAAAATCTTTGTTTCCCATCTCATCTATGGTGTATGTTTTTCTCCAAAGGCATCAAACATTAGAGTACACAGCATTGGCTTAAAAGTCACACAATGCAGTGTCATAAATTGACTTATGGATTACTGACTTTCTTATGCACTCTGATTTAAATCATTACACTTCGGTATTTTAAAGTTGCTCATTGTAACTAACTCCACAGCATTAATGGAAAAACTTTTAACCGTCACATCTAGCTTTTTTTTTTTTTTTTTTTGAGAAAATGGCACAGGAGTCTTCATTTCTAAATGTTTGTGAAGACAGATTTGTGAAGCATGTTTGTATCGCTGGATGATGATAGCAGCATTTATAAAGTTGAATGTAATTAAGCAAAGTGAGTTCTTACACTGGGAATCAGAAGACTTGGATTACTACTTTGGCATTAATGGAAGTTAATGCAACATGTCTGGACCTCAGTTCAATTAAGTATTAGGGATTCTAGAAGCTTGAAAGTGGGATGGGGCAAATCTTTAGCCCCTATCATTGGAGAATGATGCCTAGGGAAGAGTACCTAGTGGACCTTCCCTCCCGAGGATTTAGGTGAGCATTGCAGATTTTTTTGAACTTCCTGTTTCCCTAGTTCATGGTGAACATTTCACTTTAACTTCAAATGCTGAAAGAGTATACTACATTGCTTACATATATTTCAGAGTTAGTGTGAGGGTAAAGTGTATTATAAAAAGTGCTTTGAAAAAATTTACCATTCCATGAATATGTAAGGAATTAATTCTATGAAGAAGTGTTTAAAGATGATCTATGTTCATCTGGAACCAGATTTATAGAATAAATGTTCTTATAAATTGAATAAGCAACACCAAAATTGAAAAAAAAAAAAAAAAAGCTTGTAGGCCAACTGGAGATAGTAGTACAAGGAGAACTAACTTGTACTTCACAGGATAGGATAATAATGGCAAAACTCCCCTGATGAATTACAAAAAGACAGTTAAAGGGAATGTAATCTAACAGTTGAAATCAGTTCACAGTTTTTTACTTTATAAAGCTATTGAGGATCTCCTTTGTTGGCAAAGCATTTTACTATGAGAATACAAAAATGAATAAAGCCCACATGTGGCTCTATGGGCCTCAGAGAATAGGAAATAACCTAAGCTGGGGCAAAAGGTAGGTATGGTAAGAGAGAATTTATTGAGCCCTGCAGCATGGAAAAGTCAGAAAGGTTTCATCAAGGCAAGAATCTTGAAGGGTAATTCAGACTGTTTCCAGAAAAAAAAGAAGGATGGAATGCATTTTAGGAACAGGACTTCAAAGTGTGGAGAAAAGAAAGGAAGTGATGTAGTCCGAGAATATTATTTAAGGAAGGCATTTCAGAGAATCCGGAAATACAGATTTTTATGCTGTTGGCATTAATTCAGATTTGAAAATAAAATGTAGTTGGGTAAAAGCAAACCTCTCTGTGGGTTTGGCCACATATCACCTGATGTGAAGAGCTGACTCATCGGAAAAGATCCTGATGCTGGGCAAGGTTGAGAGCAGGAGGAGAAGGGGGTGATAGAGGATGAGATGGTTGGATGGCGTCATTGACTCAATGGACATGAGTTTGAACAAACTCCGGACGATAGCGAAGGACAGTGAAGCCTGGTATGATGAAGTCCACGGGATTGCAAAAAGTCGGATGCAACCGAGGGACTGAGCAACAGCAACACAGGCCTCCAGTTTGTGACTTCTCTCCAAAGCCTCTCAGACATTTCTGAGAACAGAAGGGTTGGAAATGACTTGTGTTTCTTCTTTTAGTCTGCTCTCTCCCAAGAGCAACTTCTGAGTTAAAGCCTATGCTTTGATAAGATCCTCAAGTGATTCACACACACATGAAAGTTTGAGAGATACCGCTTTAGGTAATGGTTCTCAGACCTGGCTGCACAGAGAATCTCCTGAGGGAGTGTGAAAGCTGAGCCGGGCCAGCCCCGTCCAGACTGGTTGCATCTGACGCTCTGGAGTACTGACTTAGAGCCACCGTGTGCATCTCTACCCACCTCCCTGCTGCAGAACATGATGTTGTTGCCTTGACACTGGTCATGGCAGGAATATTTGAATCATGGAAATTGTTAGCTATATATTTGTCCTTTAAAAAAACCCAGACACTTGTTTTCCAGCATACCCCTGAGCAGAGGTATTGAGTTTCCTTTTGCCCAGTGATGGCACATCCATGACAGTAAGACAAAGTGTAGCCATAAACATTTAGTTTATTTATGAGATACAACTGATACTCAGCATCTAGGTGTTGCCCAGCATTGTGGCAAGCTGATGTACAATCCTGTTTATATCCTGTGTCTTACCATCCTGATATCAACTGTCTTTGACCTTTCGATTGACTTATTCCCAGGCTACTCCCGAGAACTGCTTCCCACATGGAATGAGGATTCTCTTCCCCCCAAAATAATAAATAACATTTGCTCCTAACTTTTCTTTGATCACTAATACAAGGATGTGTTATTACCATAGCAATTAACAGCAGGGCCTTGAAAGTTCTGTCTCCAATCTACTCTGATTTATTTGGTCAGACTCCAGCAGTGAGCTTGCTCACTGTGTTTGGGGCCAGGGAATTTACCTATCCTTATCTGTAGCCTACTTTTCTTCATTTTGTCTCTTTCCTCCTCCTTTTATCTTTCTTTACAATATCTACATGTGCCTCCACATTCACTGACTGAGTGTGCTCAACTTTTTTTCCAGCTAAAATCAGTGTAATAAATTGGGCTTCTGAGTAATGCTCTGGGACACTTTGCTCTCTTCTCTAGCTTTCCCATAAACTTCCCTTTTCCTTCTACCTTTGTTGCCTTTATGTCTCTGTCTCTTTCTTTATGCTTTCCCTTTGAATGCTTCTCACTTACCCTTATTTTTTTGCGTACATATCCACTGAAGCCTAGTATGCAGTCTTTTTTTCTTTCCTCATTCATTTCTGCATTGAGGCTACAGCCAGGACTCTTCCTTACTTTCCTGATGATTCTGAAATCAATATCTAATCATTATCTTAGGCCATAGTTCCTCACTCAGTTTGAAGGCATTTACACATGAATATTCTTTGAGCCCCTTTTTGGTGGGGGGGGCAAAAATACTGGAGTGGGTTGACATTCCCTTCACCAGGAGATCTTCCCGACCCAAGGATTGAACCCGGGTCTCCCGCATTTTAGGCAGATGCTTTACCATCGGAGCCACCAGGGAAGTCAAGTCATCTATTTCTGCTTTATTGACTATGCCAAAGCCTTTGACGGTGTGGATTACAATAAACTGTGGAAAATTCTGAAAGAGATGGGAATACCAGACCACCTGACCTGCCTCTTGAGAAACCTATATGCAGGTCAGGAAGCAACAGTTAGAACTGTACATGGAACAACAGACTGGTTCCAAATAGGAAGAGGAGTACGTCAAGGCTGTATATTGTCATCCTGCTTATTTAACTTCTGTGCAGAGTACATCATGAGAAACGCTGGACTGGAAGAAACACAAGCTGGAATCAAGATTGCCGGGAGAAATATCAATAACCTCAGATATGCAAATGACACCACCCTTATGGCAGAAAGTGAAGAGGAACTAAAAAGCCTCTTGATGAAAGTGAAAGAAGAGAGTGAAAAAGTTGGCTTAAAGCTCAACATTCAGAAAACTAAGATCATGGCATCTGGTCCCATCACTTCATGGAAATAGATGGGGAAACAGTGGAAACAGTGTCAGACTTTATTTTTGGGGGCTCCAAAATCACTGCAGATGGTGATTGCAGCCATGAAATTAAAAGACGCTTACTCCTTGGAAGGAAAGTTATGACCAACCTAGATAGCATGTTAAAAAAACAGAGACATTCCTTTGCCAACAAAGGTCTGTCTAGTCAAGGCTATGGTTTTTCCAGTGTTCATGTATGGATGTGAGAGTTAGACTGTGAAGAAAGCTGAGGGCCGAAGAATTGATGCTTTTGAACTGTGGTGCTGGAGAAGACTCTTGAGAGTCCCTTGGACTGCAAGGAGATCCAACTAGTCCATTCTAAAGGAGATCAGTCCTGGGTGTTCATTGGAAGGACTGATGCTAAAGCTGAAACTCCAATACTTTGGCCACCTCATGAGAAGAGTTGACTCATTGGAAAAGACCCTAATATGGGAGGGATTGGGGGCTGGAGGAGAAGGGGACAACAGAGGATGAAATGGCTGGATGGCATCACCGACTCAATGGTGGTGAGTTTGAGTGAACTCTGGGAGTTGGTGATGGACAGGAAGGCTTGCAGTTCATGGGGTCTCAAAGAGTCAGACACGACTGAGCAACTGAACTGAACTGGACTGACAGCCTCCAACATTCTCTCACCCTACTTTGTCCCTCTGCCCAGGGTCTAGGTTATTATTAATAGTACTGTGAGTCATTCTTGTATTCAGCATTTCCTAAGTATCTGCTCTATTTATTAGAATATTGTACGTGTTGAAAAAGCTGTGCCCTGGTGGAATAGCCAGGTTTCAGTTAGAGCGAAAAGGGAAGCAAGCATTCAAAGAAAAGATGGAGAATGCAGAGGATTTTGTTGATGTCAGAGTTCCAGACTACATAGTGGAGAAAGCACAATGCAAGTGTTGGGCGGCAGGGGCTTGAGTCAAGTTGGGACGAACCTGGATTGGGACCAGGAGCAAGGGACAGTCAAAGAGAATGGGCTTCACAGTGACTGAGGTACATGTGAACTTGAGGCCCAAGGGGTTATTTTATTTATTTATTTGGCTTCACCATGCCTTAGTTGAGGCAGGCAAGATCTTTGGTCTTTATTGGAGGTAGAAAGTCAGTTCTAATTCTAGGCTTCTTTATGGCTCTCAACATTAATAAGGTGAGATTGGGAGTGTTTGGGGAGAGGATGGAGTGGTCCCTTGTTGGCAGGGCTCTGTGCCCACTTTAATCCTGCTGTGCTTGTAATCACAGCCAGGGGCAAGGATGGTCTCCTTGGGTGTACAGAGAGCTCCGTGGCTCTCCCTGCAATCCTGCTTAGGGCAATGAAAAGAATTTTCTAATGGTTGTTAGAAAATTAAGCAAAAGCTCTTCTAAAAAAAGAAATTCTAAAAATATCCTAGGTGATGGCTGCATCAGTGAGGGAAGCGTATATCCTTGTCTACACTTGAGGACTTCCAGCTTGGGTGATAAAATGTAAAATATCAGAATTCCCCCTAGAGCAGTGGCTCTCAGTCTTGGAAAAACACACAAATCACCTGGGAAGTTTTGAAAACGATGCCTGATGCTTTTCCCCTAGAGATTCTGATGTAATTGATCCCTGAGTATCAGTGTGATCCCAGGGTATCCGATTCTCAAGTTTCCTGATGGAAAATATTGTAATTATAACCAAGATTGAGAACCACTGATGTAGGATAAATGCACCAACACTTGGACTGTTGTAAAGGTTAAAAGAAAGAATGTATGTAAAGTGCTTAAATAGCATGATACCAGTCACATGTACCAGTGTAATATATTGTAGCTATTATATTTTTTAAAATAGTAGTTGGAGTCAGAATGCTCAGAAAATACAGAAGCAGGTTGCATAAAATTGAGGCCAACATGGAACTCTGAGGCAATTCTTTTACTGTACACAGCCAATTTCATCTATACTGATGCCCTTAATGTTTTTTGGAGTCTTTCCCAATGGATTTGAGAAGAAGTAAAAAATGATTTTAAAAAAATGTTGAGATCTAAGCTATGCAAAGGTGAGAAGAAGTTTTCTCTCATCTGGAGAATAGAACTCTAATACTAAACTAGCACATCCAAGCCATAGTGGCTGGTGGGGGTGGGTGACTTGTGACAGATGAGGTAAAGCTCTCAAGCTTCATCAGAACAACTCCCTTCTTTCTTTTTAATAGATAGGGTTTTGCCTAAGATTTCCTTATGAAAAAGAACAGTTTTACTGAAAGGAGGAAGGGAGGAAAAGAAAGAGCCCTCACTGAACACAGCATGACAAATTTAGGTGAATTTTTAGAGATTTTGAGCTGATGAATTGTGAAGTGGGTTATTTTAAAAAGTTGTGAAAATTTTATTTGATGATAAGATCTTAATTCTTTGGGCCAGTTCAGAACAGAGAGATTAGATTGAACTTCTTCAGGTCTATATTATTGTTTTTTTATTGACTGATTAGTGGTTAGAAAATACCATTTGTACTTATTATAATAATTTGTTCTAGAACAGCTCAGAAACTTCAGAGTCCCAGGGGAAATTTAAATATGGTGAAATTGATGTAAAATCAGCAGTATTACGGACCTTTAAAAAATCTTTTCAGAGGGATAATGAAAGTTATTGATGAAGAATAGTCTCATTAAAGTATAAAAGAAATAAATCAAAGGGAGGCCCAATAGCAACAGCAGTTTGGAAATAAAATAAAAAATTGTGCCATGGGGCTGGCCTCTGGGTGATCTTTCCTGGAATCAGCTATGTGCACACTTTGAGAAGGAAAGATGCCAGGGGTCAGAAAATCACTAAATTTTCTCAGATGGTTAGATTGTCAGTAACAGCAATGGGATTTGTATAAAATATTCTCTCTACTTAAGACAAAAACATTTTACAGTTAAAATAAGGAAAGGATTTAACAATCAGAAAGTTTGAAAAACTTTATTGTTCGCATAGAATGAAAAGAATCTTCTTATAATTTGCTTTTCTGGAACATAGCTCAGCATGTTCTTTGACAAGTGGTTGGTTTATTAGGATTCTTGTTTGCAAGTAGCTATGGTTTTTCCAGTGGTCATGTATGGATATGAGAGTTGGACTGTGAAGAAGTCTGAGCACTGAAGAATTGATGCTTTTGAACTGTGGTGTTGGAGAAGACTCTTGAGAGTTCCTTGGACTGCAAGGAGATCCAACCAGTCCATTCTGAAGGAGATCAACCCTGGGATTTCTTTGGAACGAATGATGCTAAAGCTGAAGCTCCAGTACTTTGGCCACCTCATGCGAAGAGTTGACTCATTGGAAAAGAGTCTGATGCTGGGAGGGATTGGGGGCGGGAGGAGAAGGGGATGACAGAGGATGAGATGGCTGAATGGGAACTCCAGGAGTTGGTGATGGACAGGGAGGCCTGGCGTGCTGCGATTCATGGGGTCACAAGGAGTCGGACACGACTGAAGCGACTTAGCAGCAGCAACAGCACGCTGTAGTGTGGGCGTCCCAGGTGGCACAGTGGTAAGGAGTCCACCTGCCAGTGCAGGAGGCGCGAGAGACACGGGTTCAATCCCTGGGTCGGGAAGACCACCTGGAGAAGGAAGTGGCGACCCTCTCCAGTACTCTTGCCTGGAAAATTCCACAGGCAGAGCAACCTGGCGGGCTACAGTCCATGGGGTCGCAAAGAGTCAGACATGACTGAGCGACTGAGCACCACACCACACAGACACTGTGGTATATACAGAAGTCAAAATACAGTGTACACATGAATTTTATATAATGATACAAGCCAATGTCTTCAATACATTCTTTAAAGTGTTAGGTGCATTGGTGTGTAGAATGGTTTTATAATCAATAAGGATGATAGAATGAAAACGCTGTCTGTACCATGTTACTAATATCTCAGATACATATGATAATGTATATATACAAAACAACTACAAATAATCTGGCCCATTGATATTTTTGTTGTTAAAATCTTGAAGATATTCACTTCCACATGCAGACTATTATAAAAATTCAAACTAATCATTTGTATTTAGAAAATAAAAGAGTGCTTGATTTCTTTTGTCTCAGAAGCAATAATATTTAATATATCCCTAGAGGAGAATTAGGTGGTAAAAAATGTGTTGGGGCTGGTGCAGATTTTTGTAATTCCTTGCAAGGCTCCTGCCTCTTTCCAGGCCACTCCAGGCTGCAGGCGCGGTGTTGCCATGCCCATGTCAGTGCCAAGCTGTCCCACTGAATCGTGCCTCCTCTTATAGTGCAGAGTCTTAAGGTCCCTCAACTCCTCTGTGCCACCCTCCCCATCCCACCCCAACTGAACCTCCCTTGATTATGAATCTGTGCTGCCGGTACCTTGTGAACATCCCTGCTGCCCAGCTGATGGCATGAAAAGGCACATCAGGCACCTCAGCTTGACAGAAACATGACCAGAGTCATAGCTGTGGTGAAGCATTGACATCAGTTTCATGACTGCTGTCCTTTACTCTCTCTTGCTGGCATGTGAGATTTGCTGGGATCTGAGCAATTCTGGGGCTTCCCAGGTAACACTAGTGGTAAAGAACCCACCTGCCAATGCAGGAGATATAAGAGATGGAGGTTTAATCCCTGGGTCAGGAAAATCCCCTGAAGGAGGGCATGGCAACCCGCTCCAGTATTCTTGCCTAGAGCATCCCATGGACAGAGAAGCGTGGCGGGCTACAGTCCCTAGGGTCGCAAAGAGTCAGACACGAGTGAAGCAACTTAACACAGGCAATTCTGGATGCTAGAATCTCATCGGCTCTGTAGAGAAAAGAGAATATTACTGAAATGAATACCAAACTCTTACTATAGAGCTTTCTATGTGCAAGTCTATTATTATCCCCATTTTACATGGGAGAAAATGAAGGGACAAAGAGATGGTGCTATGGATCATTTATCTGTTCTGCATAACTACTCACACTGGTGGATTAACAAACACTCTGTTTATTTGCTCATGATTCGGTGGGTTGGTATTTTTAGCCTGGCTCACTGGGCAATTTTTTGCTAGTCTCACCTCGGCTTTCCAGGTAGCACTGCTGCTGCTGCTGCTGCTGCTGCTGCTAAGTCACTTCAGTTGTGTCCAACTCTGTGCGACCCCATAGACAGTAGCCCACCAGGCTCCCCTGTCCCTGGGATTCTCCAGGCAAGACCACTGGAGTGGGTTGCCATTTCCTTCTCCAGTGCATGAAAGTGAAAAGTGAAAGTGAAGCCGCTCAGTCGTCTCTGATTCTTAGCGACCCCATGGACTGCAGCCTACCAGGCTCCTCCGCCCATCGGATTTTCCAGGCAAGAGTGCTGGAGTGGGGTGCCATTGCCTTCTCCGACAGGGAGGTCTGGAGTGCTGCAATTCATGGGGTCGCAAAGAGTCGGACACGACTGAGCGACTGAACTGAACTGAACTTTCCTCAGAAACCTTGATGAGAAGTTGTTCTTCAGTTGCTCAGTCATGTCCCACTCTTTGCGACCCCATGGACTGCAGCATGCCAGGCTTCCCTGTCCCTTACCATCTCCTGGAATTTGCTCAAACTCATGTTCATGAAAACTCATGCTCAAACTCCTGCAAAATGACGCTCAGTAGCTCTTCCCACCAGTCCACTAATAATTGGACTACTAATACACACACAGAGTCCATACTAATTGAGATACAGAAGAAATTGTCAGGTTAATCTACAGATGAAACCCCATGCTTGGCTTTTTAAAACTTTCTCTTTCCTGTAATATCCACAGATAATAAAGGACTTCTTTTTATGAGGAGGAATTTTATTGGATCAAACTGTAGTCTTAGTATCAATAAGAAACTGATCCAAGCAGGGATTGTCTTAAATGGACTCTGAGAAAGAAATAGTAGTAAATTCATTTTAAGAGAACAGTTTTACTTTCTTTGTAAGAACAGGCTTAGAAATTAGCACTGATCTAGTGCTTAAAGCAAAGTAAGTGAGACTTAATGAAATAAAATACAACACTTTGAGTAAGATGTAGATCCTGTTGAAAATTTCACATTACCTATAAATAGAATCATTAGGTTTAAAATGTAGATCTTCACACTGTGTCTGCAGGATGCTAAAACAGCTGGTAAATTCAGCCAGCACATTATTCAAATTAGATTTTCAGTGTTGGAGAAATAACATATCTAAACTTTATGACTTTGAAGATACAATTTATTTGAGTATATATATATATATATATATATATATAAGCCCTGGTGGCTTAGACAGTAAAGCATCTGCCTGCAATTCGGGAGACCCGGGTTTGATCCCTGGGTCGGGAAGATCTCCTGGAGAAGGAAATGGCAACCCATTCCAGTACTCTTGCCTGGAAAATTCCATGGACAGAGGAGCCTTGTAGGCTACAGTCCATGGGGTCGCAAAGAGTCAGACACGACTGAGCAACTTCACTTCTTCTGTATGAGATATATATATATATATATATATAGGCTTCCCAGGTGGCACTAGTGATCAAGAACCCAGCTGCCAATGCAAGAGACATAAGAGACACAGGTTCGATACCTGCATCAGGAAGATCCCCTGGAGGAGGGCATGGCGAACCACTATGCCTAGAGAATCCCATGGACAGAGGAGCCAGGTATGGGCTACAGTCCATAAGGTCGCAAGAGTCAGACATGACTGAAGTGACTTAGCAAGCAAGCATACATATATGTGTGTGTGTATGTATATTTGGTGTCTTTCACTAGAATGGGCTCCCCTGGTGGTTCAGACAGTGAGGAATCCACCTACAATACAGGAGACCTGGATTCAGTCCCTGGATCCAGAAGATCCCCTGGAGAAAGGCATGACAACCCACTCCAGTATTCTTTCCTAGAGAATTCTGTGCACAGTGGAACCTGGCAAGCTACAGTCCATGGGGTCGCAAAGAATCAGACACTACTGAGCGACTAATGCTTTCACTAGAATGTAAGTTACATAAGGTCAAAGATTTCATCTGTCTTGTTTATCCAGCACTTAGTTTGTTGCCCAGCAATAGAAGGTTCTTGGTATCATGTAAGAGGTTATCAATAAATATTTTTAATGAATTTATATAATCTTATCTATCATTGCACTGATGTTTGAGGCTTTTAATGAATAAGTTGTATTTATTTTTGTGATGTGCAGAAAAATGAGATTGCATTGACTTTTGGTTTTTTGGTTGCAATGAGCAAAGATTCAGTTTACCTCAAATAATTGGAGTTTTGGTGAGGCTGTTTTCTCAGCAATAAAGGAAAAGGGCTTCTGTGTTGAATTTAAGGATGGTGACAGGTAGATCTCATGGAAACTGAAGTTGGACCCAATTGGCAGCTGTATGGAACACCCCATGAGAAGTCATGAATCTTCAGAGCTTAGCCACAAATGTGACTTTGCTTCCCTTCAGCAATTGAAAGGCCTGCTATTTAAATCTGATTGCTTTTTACTACCACAGTGTTTAATCTTTGGTTTATTAAGTCTTTCTACTGTCTCATATCTTCTGCCTTCTGCTTTACTCTTGGTAGCCTGAATAAATCCTAGTGTTCTAGGCTAGGCTAGGCCCAGGCTAGGTACTGCATCACATTCTAAGAAACATAGTCCAGTAACCAACACTCATGTAAAATAATTTAAAATTTTACTTGTATACTTCAAAATATTTTAAGGTTTTAGCTCACTTTTCACAAGGTTATTTCTTAAAACCCCTTTCTTCTCTTCCACTCAGGTGTTTTCTGTCACAATTTGTCATGTCTCACAAGACTCTTCTCAACCTGCAAGTCTCAGGTATCTTTTCAGACCATCTGTACTTCAGACACAATGTTGCCATGTTGTATTAATGCAAAGCCCTCCCCCTGACTCTTGCCCTCCTCCTTGGTAATCCTGGACCTCTAGACTCCTCAACTCCTTTGTGCTACACTCCCCATCCTTCCCCAAGAGAAGCTCCCTTGATTACCTTCCAGTTATCTTGAGTATATTCCAGTTGTCTTGAGTATGTTCCACTTATACTGTGGACATTCTTGCTCTTTAAGTCCTTTCCTTTCTCCAGCCTGGTCAGTCTTTTCTCTCTTTTTTCCTTTCTTCGCTGCTCTCATTCCTGTTCTTTTTTTTTCTTCTCTCTCTCCACCTGTTCCTTTTCCTCTGTCCCTTTCCTTCTCCCATTTCCTCTCTCTGCCCTTTAAATCTCAGTCTTATTGACACAAATACCCCATCCTAATATCTACCCCCCCACACTTATCCCACACAATCTGGCTAATAAAATGGCCCCTAGAGGGAAATATCTAGCAAATATTTTCCTTAGTTAAGGAGTGAAGTGTTGAAGAGAGAACAAAGCTGGGAAAACTCATCCTATTCTATTTATTCATCTTTAGCTTTTCTATTTCCTCAAAATCCTGTGGTCTCCACTCTTGCTTATGTCTTTTCTGTGTATCTTCTGGCTTCATTTGACCCTGTATCTTTATTTAATTTACTATGTCTTAGCCCAAAGAGAAGCTTTGATTTGGGGCACAATATGCTTTGACATTGGGCCCAATATCCAGTCAGCAAAGGGCTGTGGGAGAAGGGGCAAGGTCATGAGACCCACACAGGGCATCTCCTTCGGCAGACTTGGAGAGAAAGGGTAGTGGTGTGCTGTGGCAAGATTGACACATGAAGCAGGATGTAGTTTGGGCTCCTTCCTTGGGAAATTTCTGGAGGCTGCAGAATACACTAGGCTTGTGTGGACTTCAAAGAGCTTAATTGACTAATTTGTTTCCTTTAAATTTATCTATTAAATTCTCAAGTCTTTGGAAGAACTGTTCTCTGTGATAATTGATAATTTGCAGAGTTATTTCAATAATTATGATGGGAATTTCATGGGATAAGTATAAACCTTGGTGAGTTATCTAGATTGGATTTGCTTTTTATCCTTGACAGACTTCTCTTTAAATAGTCTTTATTGTAGTAAACATTCCAGAGAAAGACTTTCTCTTTAGTTAAAGCATCTCTATATATATTCCCCATTTTTCCTCTCCTTGGAAAAAGGTATATAGTAAAAACAAAACAAAACAAAACAAAAAATCTTTAATCAAGGAAAGGAACTGGAGGAAAACTACACCTTCATTTTTCTATTATTGTCAAAAACTCTTGACTTATAGATGTTCCTGACACATGGGAAGCTGACTCTCTGAGACTGGGATTTGATTATCTTCCATTAAAAACTTGAAGGAAAAAAAAAGTTAAGTTAGAGGAATATGAGCCAAAATAGTACAGTGAGCTGTTTGGGTTCCATGTGACTTTTATGTATCTTTTCAAGATGTTTCAGTTCTATGTAGTAGCAATGTAGAGAACTGACAACAACTGAAGTTTCTGATGTCAATGAAAAGTGGCTGCTTCACTGATAACTGGAAGATATCTTATTCTGGGAAGAATAGTACTGGTTCCTTTTAATTTGAAATTCTGTGGAGGGAGGAAAGGCTGCTGTTTGGCTGAAACAGTTCCTCCAGCACAAGTCATTAGGTCAAGTGGTCATAGGACCTGCTTGTGGCCCAGTTACCTTGGTAACACAAATATTTGAAATGGGAAGTAATGCTGCCTAGGATCAAAAGAGAACTTCTTCAATAAACTGTGTACTTTTCATGAGTGCTTCGTACACGATGATCCCATAGTCTTACAAAAGCTGTTGCATTAGAAACGCTAGTATTTCAGGTCAGTAATGCCAAAGCGAGGCTTTTGTAGTTGTAATTTTGTTTCTCAAACTGGCCACTTCTAAAATGTAGACATTAAACATAGATGTCTGCAAAAAATAATAAAATAAAAATTATGTGCTTTTCTTGTTATTTGGGCTTAAATAATGCTTTCCTTTCTTGTTGGACTTAAAGCTCAACATTCAGAAAACTAAGATCATGGTATCTGGTCCCATCACTTTATGGGAAATAGATGGGGAAACAGTGGAAACAGTGATAGACTTTATTTTGGGGGGCTCCAAAACCACTGCAGATGGTGACTGCAGCCATGAAATTAAAAGACTGTTACTCCTTGGAAGAAAAGTTATGACCAACCTTGACAGCATACTAAAAAGCAGAGACATTACTTTGCCAACAAATGTCCATCTAGTCAAGGCTATGCTTTTTCCAGTAGTCATATACAGATGTGAGAGTTGGACCATAAGGAAAGCTGAGCGCCAAAGGATTGATGCTTTTGAACTGTGGTGTTGGAGAAGACTCTTGAGAGTCCCTTGGACTGCAAGGAGATCCAGCCAGTCCATCCTAAAGGAGATCAGTCCTGGGTGTTCATTGGAAGGACTGATGGTGAAGCTGAAGCTCCAATACTTTGGCCACCTGATGTGAAGACCTGACTCATTTGAAAAGACCCTGATGCTGGGAAAGATTGAGGGCAGGAGAAGGGGATGACAGAGGATGAGATGGTTGGATGGCATCACCGACTCAGTGAACATGAGTTTGGGTAAACTCCAGGAGTTGGTGATGGACAGGGAGGCCTGGTGTGCTGCAGTCCATGGGGTCACAAAGAGTTGGACATGACTGAGTGACTGAACTGAACTGAACTTTCTATTTAGAGTCTGGGCAATAGACCTGTAGCATCGTATCACCTGGAATCTTCTTAAAAATGCAGTCTCAGATTCTGTTCCAGACCTAGTGAATCAGAATGTGCATTTTAACAAGATCCAAATTCACAAGGAAGTTTGAGACCTATAGGTCTCAAATACACTATTGATCTCTAATACACCATTGATCTCTAATGCGCCATTTCTGTGTTCCACTTCGGGACAGATTATTTTCCCTGATGGTAATAGGCCACCACTAAGCATTTTTCATTAGCAAATAAACAGGCTAAATATTTCTCTTTGATTGTCTATTATACCACAGAAGTAGTTACTACAATAACCAGGACTTATGTTATTACAGCTCATTTTTCCAAGTCATCATTATACCAAGGTTGTGTGGAACTTAATACACAGTCAATTTTATTTGTCTGTCAGATTTGTTGATGGCCAAAATCCAGCTGAAGCAAATTAAATGGGGGAAAATTTCCTCAAAGTAGATAAGCTTTTATGAAAGTGTTCACTTTAGTTTCCAGAAATTATAATTTTCCTTAGTAAATCTCTAGGTTATTGAGTGCTTTTTTGCCTTTCTGTAGCCTAAACCTACATTTGCAGAGTGAAATCTGTGGAATGTTATTGTCAAAGTACATTATTTGAATAGATTTTTATCTAATTTTTCCTTGGTTCATTATTCATTCACTTACTGATTCACCTAATATTTTTTGAATCCCTAGTTTATGCTAGTCATTATGCTGAACTCAAATACAAGGATGAACAGTATACAATTTATGTTGTGTAAGATTTTGAGGAAAGAGCAATTTTCCTGGAAAATGTGAGTAGTCTGTATTCTTGAAGTTTAGCATGCAAAGAGAAAGTGGTGAGAGATGAAGCTGGAGAGGAAAAGAAAATCATAAAGAGCCTTCTAGTGCTATACGAAGGAGTTTGAACTTTATTCTGAAGCAGAGACATTTATATTTTGGAGCAGTGAATTTCAAACTAGAAGTTGAAACCTGTTAATTAGTCATTTGTGCATCAGGATTAGCAATTTTTGAAAAAAGCTGAAATAGAATAGAGAATTTCAAAGAGCATTTACATAGTAAAAATTTGGTTGTTTGTGTATGTATAATCATATATGTATACACACATGTAGTAAGAAATTAAATTTCACGTCTGTGTGACTAATGTAAAGATATTTCCTATTGTAGGTCATGGTCAAAACTGCTACTGTAAAGGAGATCAAGTTAGAGCAAGTACAGTTGCCCACAAGCAAACAAAACCCAACAGAATTCAGCAGCGTCATGGTTATGTTCCATTACTACATGTGGAAATACTCTGTCAGCCAACTCTCAGAACTGAATTATTAAGCTGGAGGAATTGATGATGCAATTTATATGAAACACAGTTAATTTTAAAAAATTTATTTGGGTTGCTAATAAAGTAGAAGTTTGTATTCCTCTTGGAATGTGTGAGTGTGGAATTGTTCAGTTGCTCAGTCGTGCCCAACTCTTGGCAACCCCATGGACTGCAGCACACCAGGCTTCCCTGTCCTTCACCATCTCCTAGAGCTTGCTCAAACCCACGTCCATCGAGTCACTGATGCCATCCAGCCATCTCATCCTCTGTTGTCCCCTTCTCTTCCTGCCTTCAATCTTTCCCAGCATCAGGGTCTTTTTCCAATGACTCAGTTCTTCGCATCAGGTGGCCAAAATATTGGAGCTTCAGCTTCACCATCAGTTCTTCCAATGAATATTCAGGACTGATTTCCTTTAGGATAGGCTGGTTTTATCTCCTTGCAGTCCAAGGAGATAAAGACTCTCAAGAATCTTCTCCAACAGCACAGTTCAAAAGTGTCAATTCTTCGGTGCTCAGCCTTCTTCATGGTCCAACTCTCACATCCATACATGACAACTGGAAAAAACAGAGCTTAGACTATACGGACCTTTGTTGGCAAAGTGATGTCTCTGCTTTTTAGTACACTGTCTAGGTTTGTCCTAGCTTTTCTTCTAAAGAGCAAGCAAGTGTGGAATAGACCATGACAAAGGCAAAGAGATGAAATGAGATTGAGATGAGATTTGTTGAAATGAGATTATGCCAAAAGATGCAGGTGGTGGCTGCATGGAAAAATGGCTGTCTTACATGGTTTTTTGCCTCAGGCCACCTAGCTCTCTGACTGCTTTTATTACTGCAGCAAAATCAGAGCTGTTCCTAGAAAAACAAAAATATGGTGTGTGTGTACGTGTGTGTTTGTGTGTGCTCAGTCGCTCAGTTGTGTCCATCTGTTTGTGACCCCGTGGACTGTAGCCTGCCAGGCTTCTCTGTCCATGGAATTTACCAGGCAAGATTACTGTAGTGCGTTGCCATTCCTTCCTCCAGGGGATCATCTTGACCCAGGGATCAAACCTGTGTCTCCTGCACTGGCAGGCGTGTTCTTACCACTAGCATCACCTACGAAGCCCATAAGGCATTAAACAGGGGCAAAGAAAAGAGAGAGCAGAGGCAAGCAGAGATAGACTTTCATGATGTTGCAGAACTGCAGAAGTCAATGAGAGCAGTCTAGGGAAAGAGTTGAAAGAGAAGCATGTTAGCCAGGGTTCTGCTGGGAAACGGAACCAATAGTACATGTGTGTACGTATGATCTATTGTAAAGAATTGACACACACAGTTATGGAGGCTGAGAAGTCCAACAGTCTGTTGTCTGTAAGTCAGAGACCAAGAAAGTGTGTGGTGCTGGTAGTTCAAAAGCCAGAGAGCCACGGAAGCAACGTTGCAGATTTCAGTCTGAATCTGAAGGCCTGAGAACCAGGGGTCTTCAGGACAGAAGAGCAGTTTCTCAGCTCAAGCAGTCAGGCAGAAAAAAAGTTCAACCTTCCTCCAGGCTTTTGTCTATTTAGGCCCTCAAAAGACAGATATGCCCAACCACACTGGGAAGGGCCATTTGCTTTACTCAGTTCATCAATTCAAATAATAATCACCTCTGGAAACACCCTCAAGTAATGTTTAACACACCCAGATGCACCCAAAAGTAATGTTTAACCAGACATCTGGGCACCCCATGGTCATTCAAGTTGATACATAAAGTATCACAGAGTATTGAACAGAGTTCCATGTGCTATACAGTAGGTCCTTGTGAGGTGGTAGATGTTAACTATATTGATTGTGGTAATCATTTTGTAATATATACTTGTTTCAAGTCATGTTTTACACCTTAAACTAATGCAAGGTTATACGCCAATTTTATCTCAATGAAACTGGGGGAAAAAATAAACATTATAAGTCCACTTCCCATTTTCTTTTCTTTCTATTTTGAACATTGTTTAGTGTCTAAGCCCACACCAGTGCTATAGTGTTTATTGAAAAGACTTTTTAGGATATCTAAATATTGTATTTGGAAAGCCCTTCATTTCTTTGACCTTCTCTTTCAGAGCTGATTTAGCTGTGTAGGAACCTTTATTTTTCCATAAGCGTTTAAAAATAAGTTTGTACGTACTAAGTTGCTTCAGTTGTGTCCAGCTCTTTGCAACCCTGTGGATCATAGCTCACCAGGCTCCTCTGTCCATAGGATTCTCCAGGCAAGAATACTGGAGTGGGTTGCTGTGCCCTCCTCCAAGGGATCTTCCTGACCCAGGGATCAAACCTGTATCTCTTATGTCTTCTGCCTTAGTAGGCAGATTCTTTACCACTAGTGCCACCTGGGAAGCCCCCCAAAAATGTTTGTTCCCCTGGAATTTTGATTGGTATTGTATTCAATTTATGTGTCATTTTGGAGATAATTGGCATTTTTATGATAAGTCACTGTGCAATATTAAGTCGTGTTAATTCTATGTGATAAAACAGAATACTGGTCCTTCAAAGATGTCTATGTCCTAATCCTTACAGACTGTGATCATGTTACTTTACTTGGCAAAAGGGATTTTGCTGATGTGACCAAGTTGAGGATCCAGAGCTGGGGAGATCAGCCTGTATTATCTGGCTGGACTTTCTTAATCACAAGGATATGTAGAGTCAGGAGTGTCAGAAGCAGAGAAGGAGATGTGGCAACTGTGTCACAGGTCAGAATAATGCAGAACTTTGAGTCAAGGAATGTAGGCAATCTCTAGAAACTGGAAAAGGTGAGGAAACAAATTCTTTTCTAGAGCCTTCAGAAGGAATACAACCCTGCAGACCCATTTAAACACCTGACTTCCAGAACTGTAAGGTATAAATGTGTGTTCTTTTAAACTACTAAGATTGTGGTAATTTGTTGTACCAGCAATAGAGAATTAATAATATCACCCTTTGCAAATAGGATAATTCTATTTATTTAGGTATTATTGGGTATTATTCCTTCCAAGCAGAAACCTGGTATGTTAGGTACTGGATGGACATGTTCTTCAGGGATATTTAGGATCATTCTCAGCTCTAGGATTGGATTTCATTAATTTAGGTCAGTATTTTAAATTTCATTCCCCTTGTCCATGATGAGTTATAAAATGGGCATACAACCCATTTTGGCCATGGGGGGCTGGGGGGTAGTCCAAGATTTTCCTCACTTTCATAAAGGGTTTGAGAAAAGTATATATTTTCCTTTCCTCTCTTGGCTTTTGAATATTGTTTGAGTTGCAGTGCTTAGAGATAGTGTAGTCATCTTATTTGCACAAAGGTAGCATGCTAAGAATAAAAGCAGAGCCATGCTAAGGAGGATGAAGTAATCCAAAGGAGAGAACGCCAGTCCATGGTGAAATCATTCAGCTATAGAATTTACTTCCCCATGATTGCTCTACCTTCGGAATCGCTTTCATGTGAAGTAGTACATCTCCCTTATTGTTTCAGCCAGTTGAGATGAATTTTCTTTTATTTGCAGTCCAAAACATCCTAATTAACATACAGAACAAACAAATATGCATGCAGAAATATAAAGAAAATTTATGTATTTCAAATCCAGAGGTAATTATAATGAGAATTTTAGTGTGTTATACTTTAGTTTTCCCCTGAATATATTTTTAGCAAAATAGAAACTCCAGTGTTTGAGTGTATGTGTGTGTATGTGTATGTCTAAATGTATATATCACTTGTTTACTGCTTGATTTCAGTTAGTTTTCATTTTAAATCATCCATTGAAAGATGGCTTAATAATTTACATTATATTGACACAAAAATTATTTACTCATACAGCTGTTTTTTGCATTATGTTAAATTAATTTGACATTGTTTTATGTTTGGTGATCAACTGAGTACATAAATTACATGAATGTTTAATATTTTTATTAAGCTTTTCTTGGAAGAACACTTTATAATGCTCTTTTTTTGCATGATAACCTTTATATCCAAGAATTTTTTCCCTAATACCTAACCTGGGTTTCTGTATTTCTTTCCTCGTATACAAAAAAAAAAAGGAAAGGAAAGAAAGAAAAATCCCTCCTTCATTGTTTGATGGTAAGTTATTTTAACATTTTAGCCTAATGAAGCCACATTTTTTCTGCTTTCTGTTTTATTACCCTGATGTTTAACTTGGGCTTATTTTATTCTATTATTTGAAAATCTCACTATTGCCATTAATGGAAAGTAAAAAGTCAATTCAGTTACTTTTTAAAAATAGTATTTGTACCTATTAGAGTAATGCAAATAAAAATAAAACTACCAGAAGAGATATAATTTTACTTCGGTCTACTTGTTTTTTCTAGCACAAATATACATGCAGAAGTTTCTTCTTCTAGAATAATTGAAGGAAGCACTCTGAGCAGGACTACAGAACTAGTACCAACTTGGCTCCACAGGGAAAAACCTCAGAGTCCTGCAATTTGTATGACCTCTAGAGGAAGCCCATTCATCCTAAATCAAAGTCTTTCTGAGGACAACTCCAGCTCATGCACACAGAGAAGCCAGAAGTCTTTCATGTTGCTCCATTCTTACATGTGTAAAGGCAACCAAGGATTGTTAGGCAGTTGAAGAAAGTTTGCAGAATAAAAGGGAATAAGACAAGGCAATGGCACCCCACTCCAGCACTCTTGCCTGGAAAATCCCATGGGCAGAGGAGCCTGGTGGGCTGCAGTCCATGGAATCGCTAAGAGTCGGACACGACTGAGCGACTTCACTTTCACTTTTCACTTTCATGCATTGGAGAAGGAAATGGCAGCCCACTCCAGTGTTCTTGCCTGGAGAATCCCAGGGATGGGGGAGCCTGGTGGGCTGCCGTCTATGAGGTCGCACAGAGTCGGACACGACTGATGCAACTTAGCAGCAGCAGCAGCAGAACATCAAAATCACAGATATTTTGAACAGCATGCCTAGTGTCCACAAAGGGATGTGTGTACAGAATGTTGCTGACATTAATAAAAGAAACCACACCATTTCACACATTCTCATTACTTCCTTGGTAGCCTAGCTGGTAAAGAATCCACCTGCAATGCAAAAGACCCCAGTTCAATCCCTGGATTGGTAAGTTCCCCTGGAGAAGGGATAGGCTACCCATTTCGGTACTCTTGGGCTTCCCTGGTGGCTCAGCTGGTAAAGGATCTGCCTGCAATACAGGAGACTGGGTTCAATCCCTGGGTTGGGAAGATTCCCTGAAGGAGGGCATGGCAACCCACTCCAATATTCTTGTCTAGAGAATCCCCATGGACAGAGAAGCCTGGCAGGCTAGTCAATGGGGTCACAAAGAGTCAGACACGATCTAGCAATGAAGCACATCACACATTCTTTGCAACTGAGCCATTCTTTGCAATCATTAGTTTTGAAAAGGAGACTCACTTTGCAAAGAGGTCACTGGAAAAGAGATCAAATTCTTTAATTGCATGATGAGAAATTAACAAGTACTGAAGTTGTTCAGAATATTAGTCTGAAAAATTTAATCACAGTTGTAACCAGAAGGTATTCAATTAAACTACTAGATACTGCTTGCTAAAAACTATTTGTGGATTCTGCAAATACATTGATAATCATTATCTCTGAACTTGGCTGCCAGATATTTCTTATAGCACCATGCAATAAGACTAGAGGAGAGTAAGTAAAGCTTTATTCTGAAATTTTTCATCCTAAAATATCAACTATCTCCCCTGAAGATTCATTCAGGAGTCTTTACCTGAGCACAGAGGTGATATTAAAAAAAAAAAAAAAAAACCCGACAGCTTCTGAATTTTATAGTTTGCTTGAAATTGTACCTTTGCACCCCAACTTACCCATGATATCATTCTCCACAACCAATGACAATGATTACACTGCAACCCTCCTTGCCTCTCAACTTTCTTCAAATTTCCAGTCTGTTCCTTTCTTCATGGGTAACAGGTCATCCAAGGTGATTGCCCTGTTTTGTTGCAAATTATACCTGAATTTTTCTCACATATTCATTAATTTCTGTGTGCTGGTTGCTATAGCGTGTTGGAAAAAAATATTCATGATGTCCCATGAAAATGCTGCATACAGAACAACATGCACACAAACAATTAGATGAGAACATTCTAATTGCTTTTGCAGTTGGAAGCAATATTTTAAGCACTTTTGCATGCTTTAGTTACACTTAAGGAATTCTGTTGGAAGTTTAATTTGGAATTCTAAATAATAGGGAGTAGGCTCCGAGTGCGCACTTTCACACAGAATGTATCATTTTCATGAATGAGTTACTGATGATAAGTGGGAGGTGTCTTGATTTAAGAAGAGATTGACTTCATAATTCAAGAGCAAGCATTTCTGAAAAGAAACAATTTGAGAATAAGAAAAGCTCTTAAAAGTGAAAATATGATTACTGAATTTATATATAAGAATTGGAAGATAAAGACAAGAAACTTTTTATAATGTGGACCAAAAGGACAAAGAGAATTTATAAGATAAAAAATATGTATAAACAAAAGATATTCAACATGGAGGATACACCTAGGAATTCCAAAATCTGATTAATAAGAGTTTCACACCCCCCCCCAAAATGAACAAAACAGAAATAAAACACAGAGATAATGGAGTCAAAAGTCTCCAAATTCAAAAAGCACACAAAGAGCAGAAGAATAAATGGGCCATGCTTCAACACATATCCCCATAACATTTCAGAATCCAATTACAAAGAGATCAATAAAAGCTTCCAAATAGTAACCAGGGTACTCATAAGGGAGAAAAAGTCAGTCTGATGGTATAAATATGTTAACACCAAAAGTGGATGTTAGAGATCAATAAAGCAAGATTTTCAAGATTCCAACGGAAGATGATATTGAACTTAAGTCAAATTATAGCCATTTTCTGATAAGCAAGAACTTACTTTAAACTCATTATTTTGAAGAAGTTATATGAAAAAGATTCATGCAAAATGAAGATGATATGCAAGAATTAAGTAGCAATGAAATAAAAGGAACAGTGGAGAAGGTATCCATTCTAAATGAATTTCAAAATTATGGCTATAGAACAATCTTAAATAAATAAAGAACTGCAGTCATCAAAATTGGAAATCGATAGTGTTCTAGGGGAAAGTTTTAAAAGAAAAATGTTAGAAAAATAAATAACAAATAAGGACCTACTATATAGCAGAGAGAATTCTACTCACTACTCTAATATCCTATATGGAAAAGAATCTTAAAAAGAGTGATTTGGACACACAATTAAAATGAAAGTGAAAGTAAGTGAAGTCGCTCAGTCGTGTCCGACTCTTCAAGACCCTATGGACTGTAGCCCACCAGGCTCCTCTGTCCATGGGATTCTCCAGGCGAGAAAACTGGAGTGGGTTGCCATTTCCTTCTCCAGGGGAATCTTCCCAACTCAGGGCTTGAACCCGGGTCTTCCACATTGTAGGCAGATTCTTTACTGTCTGAACCACCAAGGAAGTGACGGACACACAGTTAACTACTGATTAACTCAAGATTCAAAGCCAAGCAGTCTAATTCCAGAAGGTGAAGTGAAAATGAAAGAGTGAAAAGTGAAAGAGTCGTGTCCGACTCTTTGCAACCGCATGGAATATACAGTCCATGAAATTCTCCAGGCCAGAATACTGGAGGGGGTAGCCTTTCTCTTCTCCAGTGGATCTTCCCAACCCAGGGATTGAACCCAGAAGGAAATGGCAACCCACTCCAGTACTCTTGCCTGGAAAATTCCATGGATAGAGGAGCCTGGCGGGCTACAGTCCATGGGGTTGCAGAGTCGAACACGACTGAGTGACTTGACTTCTTCTTCTCCCACATTGCAGGCAGATTCTTCACCAGCTCAGCCACAAGAGAAGCCCCTAATTCCAGAGCTCATACTCTAAACTACCATACCGTGCTGAAGAAGGTGCATGTTTCTTCTTCAAACCAGAAAAAAAAGTAAAAAAGAAATGCAAGGAAAAATGAAATAAATGAAAATGCTCTACAAAAGAGCATAGCCTTGATCAAAACCACATTAAATTATGGCATACTTAGGGCAGTAAGTAAATTCACAAGGATCATGACTATAAAATCAGAGAAAGAGAAATGTATTTAGAGCATACCTACTGGCTTTGTACTTAAAATATTTAAATAGTCATACTGATGAAAATGCTGTTTATAGTTTTAATCTTTCATAATTAAAATGTAGGCCAAGTGCAGAAGATTTAATATGGCTATGAAACAGAATGAAAAGCTATTAGTCTCGATAAAGTACATGTAAAGGTATGGCTGATAGAAGTTATAGGGAAGAAGAGAGAAAGAAAAGGAGGAAGGAGGTGATGCAAGGAGGGGAGGTATTATCATCTTACAAAGTGTGGGGTGAGATAAACTGTTGGAAGCTGAGAAACTAAGGAATAGCATGTTAAGTATATTACTTCATGAGTCAAAGATAGGGGAAAACACATACTTGAATTTAGGAATCACACTTCTCAAAATCTTTTCAAAGAAATTATTGAAGAAAGTGTTTTAACTATAAGAAAACTAAAAGGAGAAGCAGACATAGGAGGTGATTAAAGTGAACTAAAAGCCCATCTTTCCTAGAAGAAAGTCAATGCAGACCATCTAAAATCAGTAAATCAAAAACCAAAAGCAGTTAGATTAGAGATGTAAAGGTGCCTGACAGAAGAATACAACACAAGTAGATGTTGGAAGTAAGACAGCAGGTGAGTGAGGGTGGGAGAGACCCATTCTTTTTTATTGTAGCCCTTTTGATTTAGAAACATTTGCTCATAATTCTTTGACTAAAAAGATATTCTTAAAAGGAAGAGACACAGTTAGTTTGCACCCACACAGCTGCCCTTACCCCCAGAAAAATCTCCCTGCCCAGATGGTTTCACTGGAGAAATCTGCCAAATATACAAAGAAGAATTACTACTTTTACACAAACTCTTCCTGAAAATAGAATAGGAAAAAACATTTCCTAAACCGTTTTCTGAGGCATTTTTTCCTCTGGTAAATAAACTAGACAAAGACAGTACAATAAAAAGAAAACTGCAAACCAGTGTCTCTCACAAACTTAAACATAAAAATGCTCAGTATATCAGCAGACAGAATCCAACAGTGTATAATAAAGATTATACACATGATCAGGTGGGATTTATCCCAGGTCTGAAAGTGTGACTCAGCATTCAAAAATCAATGCAATCCACCATATCAACAAGCTAAAGAAGAAAAGTCATAGAAGCATAGCAAATGACACACCAAAAACATTTGACAAAATCCAACATACATTTAGAAAAAGTTCTCAGCAGGTTAATAACAGAGAGACTCAGCTTTATAAAGAACATCTATGAAAACCTACAGCTAACACCACATGTAATAATGAAAAACAGTTTTTTTTTCCTTAGACTTGGAACAGAGAAAGGATGTCTATACTCACCACTCTTTTTTTTTAATTTATTTATTTTAATTGGAGGCTAATTACTTTACAGTATTGTAGTGGTTTTTGCCATACATTGACATGAATCAGCCATGGGTGTACATGTGTTCCCCATCTCGAACCCCCTTCCCACCTCCCTCCCCATCCCATCCCTCAGGGTCATCCCAGTGCACCAGCCCTGAGCACCCTGTCTCATGCATTGAACCTGGACTCGTGATTCTTTTCACATATGATAATATACATGTTTCAATGCCATTCTCCCAAATCATCCCACCCTCGACCTCTCCCACAGAGTCCAAAAGGCTGTTCTATACATCTGTGTCTCTTTTGCTGTCTCGCATACAGGGTTATTGTTACCATCTTTCTAAATTCCATATATATGCATTAGTATACTGTATTGGTGTTTTTCTTTCTGGCTTACTTCACTCTATAGAATAGGCTCCAGTTTCACCCACCTCATTAGAACTGATTCAAATGTATTCTTTTAACTGATTCAAAAGTAATACTCCATTGTGTATATGTACCACAGCTTTCTTATCCATTCATCTGCTGATGGACATCTAGGTTGCTTCCATGTCCTGGCTATTATAAACAGTGCTGCGATGAACATCGGGGTACACGTGTCTCTTTCAATTCTGGTTTCTTCCATGTGTATGCCCAGCAATGGGGTTGCTGGGTCATAAGGCAGTTCTATTTCCAGTTTTGTAAGGAATCTCCACACTGTTCTCCATAGTGGCTGTACTAATTTGCATTCCCACCAACAGTGTAAGAGGGTTTCCTTTTCTCCACACCCTCTCCAGCATTTATTGCTTGTAGACTTTTACTCACCTCTCTTATGTAATATAGTGCTTGAAGTTCAAGCCACTGCAGGGAGGCAAAAAAAAAAAAAATGAAATGAAAGACATTTTTAAGTTTGGAAATGAAATATAAAACTGCCTGTATTTACAGATGACATTATTTTTGGCATAGAAAATCCCAGAGAATCTACCAAAATCTTTGAGAATTAAGGGAATTCAGCAATGTCAAAATATACAAGATCAACACACAAAACTCAATGGTATTTCTATATTAATAAGCAACATGCAAGAAGTGAAATGAAAAATACCACACTGCTTCCAACTACTCCAAGAAAATGAAATACTTAGGTATACAGTAAACACAGCACAGTTTTCCATTCTATGTACCTGAAAATGACAAAATGCAGGTGAAGAAAACCAAAGAATACATAAATAAATGGTGAGACATACTGTGTTAATGGTTTAGAATACTCAACATATTAATGATGTCAGTTTTCCCAAAAGTGATCATAGGTTTAAAGTAATTCCTATCAAAATCTTAGCAAGGATTTTTTAAAACATAGATGAGTTTGTTCAGAAATTTATAATAGGCACAGAGACTAGAAGAGCTAAAATAATCTTGACAAAGAAGAATGAGGTGGGAGGAATTCCTCTGCCTGTTGTCAAACTTTTTATGTAGATAAAGTAATCAAAACAGTGTGGTATTGGCAGAGGGATAAACACACGTGAATGGAGCAGAATGGAAAACTTAGAAATAGACCTACACAAATATGCTCAACTGATTTTTAACAAAGGTGTGACTCAATGGAGGAAGGAATGCCTGTTTCACAAACAGTGCTGGAGCAGTTGACATTTGTAGGCAGAAATAAACCAACGAAACAAACAAAAACTACTCATCTTAAATCTGACACTTTATACAAAAGCCTACTCAAAATGTGTGATAGACCTAAAAGTAAATGTAAGGCTATGAAACTTTGGGGAAAACCATAGAAAATGATCACGGGTGAGCACGGAATTCTTGGGATTCTTAACCAACACCAAAAGCTCAGTGGTAAAAGGAAAAACTGATAATTTGGACCTCATCAAAATTAAATACTTCTTCTGTTAAAGTCCATGTGGGAAGATGAAAGGACAAGCTACAGATGGAGAAAGAATGTGTACAAAATGTATATCTTACAAAATACTCGTATTTAGAATATATAAAGAACTCTCAAAATTCAGCAGTGAAAAGACAGCGTAATCAGAAAAGGGGCAAAATACATGAAGAGAAATTTCATCAGAGAGGATATACAGATGGCAAATGAATACATGAAAAGATGTTCAGCCTTATAAAAATCAGGGAATTGAAAACTGAAATAATACCAATACACATAAATCAGAATGGCTAAAATAAAAAATAGTGACAACATTGACTGTTGGCAAGGATATGGAGAAACTGAATCACTTATACATTGCCAGCAGGAATGTCCAATGACACAGCCATTCTGGAAAATAATTTTGCAATTTATTATAAAATTAAATATGCAATTACCATTCCATCAGAGAATTAAACTCTTAGGTATTTATCCCAGAAAAATGAAAAGTTTTGTTCATACCAAAACTTTTGCATGAATATTCATAACTGCTTTTTTGTAATAGTCAAAAACGGGAATACCCCAGATAGTCCTTAGTGGATGAATTAAGCAAACTGTAGCACATACATTCTCTGGAGGATTAGCATACAGAGGAACAAACTATTGATAAATGCAACAACTTGGATGTGTGTTCAGGGGTTTGTGCTAAAAGAAAAAACCCAATCCCAAAATGTTATTTACTATATTACTATATTTACACAATATTTTTGAAATGAAAAGCTTAAGGAATGGAAAACAGACTAATAGTTGCCAGTGGTTAGGGACAGGGAGGGGCAGAGACAGGAGGAACATGGGTGTGATTATAAAAAGGCAACGGGAGGAACTAGTCAGTATCTTAACTGTGGTGGCAGATACATGAACCTATTAATAAAACTCCATAGAACACAAATAAGTACAAACAAAATCTGAATAAGATCAGTGGATTATATTAACGTCAATGTCTTGGTTGTGATATTTGTGTAGTTTTACAACATGTTACCATCAGGGAAAACTGGGCAAAGTGTACAAGGGGTCTCTCTGTATTACTTCTTACAACTGCATGTGACTCTACAACTATCTCATGACATTTTCAATTAATAAAAAGAAAGAAGAAATAAGAGGTCAGGAGAGCAGAGTCCTCATGAGTGGGATTTGTGCTCTTGTAAGAGAGATCCCATGGGGCTCTCTGGCCCTTTCTGCCCGGTGAGGACACTGTGCAAGGTCTGCAAACCTGAAGGGTCCTCCCTGAACTATGCTGTTCACTTTGACCTCAGGCTTCCAACCTCCACAGCTGTGAGAAGTAAATCTCTTTCTTTATAAGTCATCGCATCCATGGGATGTTCTTACAGCATCTCAAATGGACATGCTTCCTCTCAGAGCCAGCTGGGGGGCCTTCTGTCTCCTTCCCTAAGTATAACAAGAATTCTGGAAAAAAAAAAAAAAGTGGCTTATCTCCCTTGCTGTCAGTTTCCTCCTACTGTCTCTCAACAGAGACTCTCTCTTCTTGGCACCTGGGAACTGTAAGATTTTTCTCCTTGCCCCTCTACTCTGCAAGAGTCAAGGTGCCTTCTGCCTCCTCTGAGCCTTCCCCTTCGCTGGGAGCCAGGCTTTCCTTTCCCTCGGCTCAGTTCCTCCCTCTTTTCTGCTGCACAGATGTAGCATTATCGGAAAGTTCGTAAATCAGAGGATAATTACTAGATCGCTTTATAAAGGTCTTACACTAATTAGGGATACAGTTGACCCTTGCACAACACAGATTTGAACTTCAAGGGTCCACTTATATGCAAAAATTTCAATAGTAAACACAGCAGTATTGCACAATCCAAGGTTGATTGAATCCTTGGATATGGAAGGCTGACTGTGAAGTTACTGTCTGATAATCAGCTGTGCCCTAGTCAATGCCCTAACCCCCATGTTGTTCAAGCATCAACTGTAATTATCAGGAGGGCTGAAGTTTTAGGAGAGATTTGTCACATATCTGTTTTAAATTTTAGTCTTTTATGGTTTAAATTGGCAGAATCCCCCAGTCCACTTTGGAGTTCTTTTTTTTTTTTTTTCCAGAAAAACATTTACTTCTGCTTTATTGACTAGGCCAATGCCTTTGACTATGTTCAGTTCAATCGCTCAGCCATGTCCAACTCTTTTTCATCCCCTGGACTGCAACACACCAGGGTCAGTGCAAACTGTGGAGAATTCTTCAAGAGATCTAATGCCTGATGATCTGAGGTGGAGCTGATGTCATAATAATAGAAATAATACTGCACAGTAAATGTAATGCATTTGAATCATCGCCCCCATGAAACCATGCCTGGTGTCACAAAGGTTGGTGACTATTGCTCTAAACATTTTCTTGGGGTGGAATGTTTTTCCCTGTTTTTAAGTACTCTTACACCTTCACAGCTGTGGAGACTTATGGTGAATGAATCGCTTTACTGCCCACTGGGTATGAGTGTATTTTTTCTGCCAGAATTAAGGTTCTATAACTTCTTTGAAACTGCCGGTGACTTATGTGCTGGAACCACGTTAAGTTAAACTGGATTCAGGTGGACTGATCCAGCTGCAGCAGGAATGGAGCTCAGAGCCTCCTCTCCTTTCTTGGCAGTTCCTAGAGCCTGCCTGCAGGAGCACAGGGCTCCATGGAACACTGATGGAAACCCTCAGCCTGGATCCTTGCTGGCAGGGCCTTCCTGCCAAGGAATTCCACAGTTCTGTTCCATTGTGGTTCTCAGCCACAGGTTGTATAGCAATTCTGACTCTGACTGTATTTAGTTTGTTCCCAACCATTGGATGTGGTTGAGGGAAATGCGGTTAGGATTCAGGATTTGGTAAATTTATTAGCAGCTAGCTGCTTAAGAGGAAAAGGCAATGGCAACCTACTCCAGTACTCTTGCCTAGAAAATCCCATGGACGGAGGAGTCTGGTAGGCTTCAGTCCATGGGGTCGCGAAGAGTCAGACACGACTGAGCGACTTCACTTTTACTTTTCACTTTCAGGCATTGGAGAAGGAAATGGCAGCCCACTCCAGTGTTCTTGCCTGGAGAATGCCAGGGACAGCAGAACCTGGTGGGCTGCCATCTATGGGGTCGCGCAGAGTCGGACACGACTGAAGCAACTTAGCAGCAGCAGCAGCTGCTGCTTAAGAAATGCTGTAGAAAAAAACTAGAAACTAACAGCCATAATGGGACAGGATCATCAATTGTTTGAATATGGCTTAATTTTTTTGTACAGGAAATTAAATCCCAGATTGTTTAGTAGTTTGTTAGACTATTGTTTCAAATAGTGGTTCTATAAAGTAATCTTTCCTTTAAAACTGCAAATATCTATTCATTTTGTTTATTACCAACCTTGGAACAAATTATTCACAGACATCATCATAGTTATCATCATTTCTTGCAATCATAGCTCATTCTACCATTTTCTAAATTAATAAAGGAATGTTTTTAATCTTTTCTAAGTATGAAAACTCTGGTTGTTTTTCACTCTGTCCTTTCCACTTGGATCCCTTTTTAAAGTCACTAATACTGGCCAAGTTGTTTTCAATTTCCAAGTATCATTTTTAGAAATAATGAGATCTTGTTTTGATTCGAATCATTGAGACCTACACTATATACGATAGGAGGTGAGGACCAGTATGGGTAGGTAGAAGAGTGGATATCATTCATATGCAGAGCAAAGAGTTCATTTTCTGGAAAATTAAGTTGTATAAACGGGTGGTGAAAAGAAGGCTTTCTGTGCTTAGTCGCTCAGTCATGTCCAGCTCTTTGCAGCCCCATGGACTGTAGCCCACCAGGCTCCTCTGTCCATGGGGATTCTCCAGGCAAGAACACTGGAGTGAGTTGCCATTCCCTCCTCCAGAGGATCTTTCCAATCCAGGGACTGAACCCAGAACTCCCGCATTGCAGGTGGGATCCACCAGGAAAGAAGGCAATAAATAAAGAAGGAAATAAATATTTAATCAAAGCATTTGTTTCTAATCCAGTAGGCAAAGGAAAATTATTGTAAATTCTTGGGAAAGAATTTGATGTAGTAGAAATAGAACAACAATGGAAGCAAACTATAATAGTAGGATTTGAACTGTTATATAAGCCTTAGCAATACACACAGGAGGAGTGCTAACTGGAGTATTCTACATTTTAGGAAATCTACCTTCCAGAGAAAAAGTGATGAAAGAGAAGTAGCCAAAAAAAGTTTACTTGGTCTGCAGTTGATAGCTAAGTAGCTTAAGAGAAGGGGATATACCAGAAAGATGTTGGAGGCTCACAAGATCATGAATCTGTAGGAAGGACCTGCAACAGGCAGGGACCAAAGGTGCACAGAGGTGAGCAGCCACAACTAAACAGTGTTCTGTTCATGCTCATGATCTGGTGAACACAGGGCCCACCACTTCAAATCTCCCTTCCATCTTCACTGCACTCTCTCAGCAAGTTAAAAAAACTGAGATAAATTTGGCACATTTGGAGCCAATAGATTCTTTGAGAGACTCCATCCTGTGTTTGCCTTGTCTTCTCTAGTAGGGCCTCTTCCCTAACCTTCTTGCATAGAGGGGAGTTCATGCACCAGAGGAAATTGTGCTTCTATTAGAAAGTGAAGGTAGATGTTAAACAATCAAAATGTGAAAAATAGAGAATTTCTTGGCAGTCTAGAGGTTTGCACTCAGAACTTTCACTGCCAGGACCCAGGTTTTGATCCCTAGTCTGGAAACTGACTCACAAGCCACAGTCCAGAGTCCAGTTCAGTCACTCAGTCGTGTCCAAGTCTTTGCAACCCCATGAACCGCAGCACACCAGGCCTCTCGGTCCATCACCAGCTCCTGGAGTCCACCCAGACGTGTGTCCATTGAGTCGGTGATGCCATCCAACCATCTCATCCTCTGTCATCCCCTTCTCCTCCTGTCCTCAATCTTTCCCAGCATCAGGGTCTTTTCAAATGAGTCAGCTCTTCACACGAGGTGGCCAAAATATTGGAATTTCAGCTTCAGCATCAGTCCTTCCAATGAACACCCAGGACTGATCTTTAGGATGGACTGGTTGGATCTCCTTGCAGTCTAAGGGATTCTCAAGAGTCTTCTCCAACACTACAGTTCAAAAGCATCAATTCTTCAGCGCTCAGCTTTCTTTATAGTTCAACTCTCACATCCATACATGCCCACTGGAAAAACCATAGCCTTGACTAGATGGACCTTTGTTGATGAAGTAATGTCTCTGCTTTTTAATATGCTATCTAAGTTTGTCATAACTTTCCTTCCAAGGAGTAAGCATCTTTTAATTTCATGGCTCTAATCACCATCTGCAGTTATTTCGGAGCCCAGAAAAATAAAGTTAGCCACTGTTCCCATTGTTTCCCCATCTATTTCCCATGAAGTGATGGGACCAGATGCCATGATCTTAGTTTTCTGAATGTTGAGTTTTAAGCCAACCTTTTCACTCTCGTCTTTCACTTTCATCAAGAGGCTCTTTAGTTCCTCTTCACTTTCTGCCATAAGGGTGGTGTCATCTGCATATCCGAGGTTATTGATATTTCTCCTGACAATCTTGATTCCAGCTTGTGCTTCCTCCATCCCAGCATTTCTCATAATGTACTCTGCATATAAGTTAAATAAGCAGGGTGACCATATACAGCCTTGATGTACTCCTTTTCCTATTTGGAACCAATCTGTTGTTATTTCTGCATTACTGACTATGCCAAAGCCTTTGACTGTGTGGATCACAATAAACTATGGAAAATTCTGAAAGATATGGGAATACCAGACCACCTGACCTCCTTTCTTGAGAAACCTGTATGCAGGTCAGGAAGCAACAGTTAGAACTGGACACAAGCCACAAGGCACAGCTAAATAAATAAATATAGTCATAATTCACATTTAAAAAATAAGAGAGGTAGCCATTCAGGCAAGCTCTAAGAAACATAGCTCTTATAGTAACGTCAGATAATCCCTTAAGAACAAGAGGGAAGGACATCCCAAGAAAACAATGCCCTCTATAGGAAATTCTAGGGTTATTATCCCAGTTTAAAATTGCCATTTGTGGGAAGAAATGTCATAAGGGACACATTCTCACAAAATACCAGACCTATTTAGTTCACATTGGGAAGGCTGCAGTGTAGATCAGGCTGACTGTAGAGTCATCAGAAACATTCATCATTAGAACAAGGAGCTGAAAACAAAAGGGAAGGTCATTGACAGAAATTTAATGAAAGGCAGAGGGAAAAAACCAAGCTCTTCAATGCCTGTTTTTGCTTCAGTCTTCTAGATCTTGAAAAGTGACCTCCAATTTTAAAAGGGCAAAACAAAAATGACTTGAACTAAAATAAATATCCAGTATAAGTGAGTAAATAGCAAAAGAGCATCTCAGAACATCGAGTTGGTGATGCCATCCAGCCATCTCATCTTCTGTTATCCCCTTCTCCTCCTGCCCGCAATCCCTCCCAGCATCAGGGTCTTTTCCAATGAGTCAACTCTTCACATGAGGTGGCCAAAATATTGGAGTTTCAGCCTTAGCATCAGTCCTTCCAAAGAACACCCAGGACTGATCTCCTTTAGGATGGACTGGTTGGATCTCCTTGCAGTCCAAGGGATTCTCAAGAGTCTTCTCCAACACCACAGTTCAAAACCATCTACCTATTTTTAAAGCAACTCATATCTTCCATGCAGATAAATTATATGCCACAACACTGAAGACAGTTGGAGGTGTGATCAAAAAAACTTCTCAGTAATTTCTTAGAAAGTTGATTGGAGAAATATGAGAAGTAATGAGTTGAGCAAATGCTGTCTAGATTCATAAAACCATTACAATGACAGATTACAGAACTCCTCTTGGTACAAAATTTTCAAGTGGATCATTAAACAGATGAATTTTGAGCATGTAGACAAGAAAACAGCCATGTAGCATGGATGTGTTCAGATAAGTGAAGGTGACACAGTGGAAAGAGCTGGAGACAGACAACCTGGATTCATGCCTTCATTTTGTCAATAAACAGCTCTCTGGACATGAGCAAATCACAACTCCTTTGAGCTGCAATATATTTCTCTGCAAAATAGACTATTGAAGTATATGTTCTTTAATGGGACATTTAGCCACAAAGAATCTATCAGTTCCACATGTACTGAATTTACCAGTATTCTTTTAATCGGGCTGCCATTTATTCTTTTATTGGATATTAATGTCATTTTATGAAGTAGACACATTGGTCCTGTAACAGATAGGTATTATTAATTCTTTTTTACAAAAGGGATGAAATGGAAGTTTAGAGTAGCCGACTGAGCGACAGAACTGAACTGAACTAATAGGTTAGGTGAATCAAGATCAGAGTGTATCAGCTGACCAATTTTCCATACCATTGTGATGGACGTGTTGAGTAGATTTAGGATGGAAGCATTACAATAAGATAACACTACAACAATCATTTTTGTTTGGGGAGTTATACCTAAAATGTATTGATAATGGATCCATGTCCATTTCATGGGAAGTCTCTTGTGGTATTTCTTTAGCTTTAGTCTGTCCAACTTTTGTTCTGAAAGAATCAATTTGGCTGAAAGAATCAAGGAAATTCTGATCAAATTTTCAAAAAAAAAAAAAAGAGGAGAAATACCCAGATGAATAATTTGGTCATATATTCATTTTTTCAAATGTCACATCCAAAACAGGATTTCAGGTAAGCTATTTCATTCACAATATGGTCAGTGTTCAAGTAGTGAAAAATATGGGTACTGAAAGTATTGATAAATTACTGCATTTAGCTCAAAACTATCTTGCTGGAAAAGAAGGGCCTTAACTTTGAACAGGGTTGGAATTTGAGGATCTGGAACAGAGATTGGGAGTGTGTGGGACAGGCTCTTAGGTTGCCATGTGGAGCTTCCGAGAAGGATTAGAATGGAAGTATCTCTAGCGACATTAGGTCTTTTTTTTTTTTTTAACTAAATCACAAGATGGAAATTAAGGAAATCTTGAGTTAACAGAAATTTTCTGTTAAATGGACCCAATTAATTTCAAATTGACTTCAAGTTCAACAGACACCAACCATTTGAAAATTCTAGCTGATGTGTATTTCAGTTACACGCACAGAAGATGTTCAGACCCAGGGAAGCGGGACAGCCCTACAGTTTCTGCCTTATCCAGACCACATCCTGAGCATGGTGGGTTCCCTCTTGGGCCACATAGTCACAGACTGAGAAAGTTCAATGGAAGGTATCCAGGGAGTTGAAAGATCTGAAGAGCATGTCATGAGGAGTAGCTGGGGCAACTGGAAAAGACGTAAGCATGACATAAAAGTATCTTTTTAATATATGAAGAGTTGCTCTTTGGGAAAGATAGTTGGTTAATTCTAAAACTCTCGGAAAGAAAAATTAAAGAAGTGGATGAAATTATTGAAAGATCCTTTTCCCAGCGAGAGCCTCTCCGAAGTTGAATGATGTCAGTTTAACAAGGTTAAGAGCTTGCTAGTCATTCATCCTCTTCAGCTCAGTGAATGCCAGTTGAGAGCCTTCTGTGTACCATTCTCAATGCTTAGAACATGTCAGTGCAAAAAGAGACAAAAACCCTTACTCTCAGAGTGTTTACATCCTAGTCCGGGTGGGGAAGTTCCTCCCAGGTGCCTCTAATAGTAAAGAACCCACTTGCCAGTGCAAGAGACACAGGAGGAGGAGAAGACACGGGGTCAGGAAGGTCCCCTGGAGGAGGGCACGGCAACCCACTCCAGTACTCTTGCCTGGAGAATCCCATGGGCAGAGGAGCCTGGTGGGTTAAGGTCCATAGGGTCACAAAGAGTTGGACATGAACTGAAGCAACTAAGCATGCATGCACAGGCCTGGGGAAACTGTCAATAAACAATAAATCAAGTCAGTAAATTACATAGCATGTTGGAATTGGAAGAGTTATGGGAAAAGTGTAGAATGAGAGGAGGTGGCAAGGGACATGCTGTAGGGACAACAGGTTTATTCACGTAGGTCAGCCTCATTGAGAGGGTGACATCTGAGCAAAGACTTCGGTGAAAGGTGTGAGGAATAGTCTCCTGGGGAAGAACATTCCAAGCAGAAGGGAAAGACATGTGAAGACCTGAAGTGAGGATGTGCCAGCAAGGAGGGCTTCCTTAGGTCTCTAAGCAGAGCCAGGCAGAGCATTTGGGAGAGGAGGCGAAAAGAAGATCTCTGGTTTGAGCAAGTGGACTGAAGTCTCTTCCAACTTTTATACTCCCTGAGCTTATGCTTTTCAGATAGTTCAAAGTAATTAATTTGGTATTGATGAGCAGGGTGGATTCAAGAGCAGAAATGTCAGACTGTTATCTCACAAATACCAGTGGTGAGGGGGCTGGACACACAGTGTAAGAAATTTATAAATATGGGCAATGCATCCAGATATTTTAATTTAAAATATTATATATATCAAATGAAGTATGCTCACAGACTTTGAGACTTTTGCATTAGAGAATGTGAAATCAGTTAAGAGCATAATGGTATAATCTGCATATTAAGTCTTAGACAGAAAGTCAAAGGACAGTAAAAGATAAAAGAAGAAATCAGAGAGCCCTTTGGTGAAAATTATTCCTTTGTTATGATTTGACAGGGAACCAAAAAGGAAGAAAGAATCAAGAACCACTTTGTGGTTTAGACCCCAAGAAACCAGTTAATACCAACTTGGCTTTTTCTCAAGGAAGGGTCACACTGATTTTCTTCTGCTTATTGTCAATGGCCAGATACTTACTTGTCCTTTCATCATCCCACTATACATAATTACACATCATTTAGTAACTTGAAATCCACTTAAGGAAAGAAAATATCATCCAGTACAAACTTTCTCAATTATTTTGTATCTACTGTGTAATTATAGTCATAAAACTTTTAAACAGAGGCTCAGAACGAATCCACTGCGATAATGACAGAGAAGTAACACTTCTGTTCCTGCTGCCACTTAACTTGTCCTGGTACCTTGCTGCAGGTGCCTTCATTTGCAAGATGGTGCCATTTGTCCAGTCCACCGCTGTCGTGACAGAAATCCTCACGATGACCTGCATTGCTGTAGAGAGACACCAGGGGCTGGTGCATCCCTTTAAAATGAAGTGGCAGTACACCAACCGAAGGGCTTTCACGATGCTGGGTGAGGACATGCCCCTGGCAGCATTAAAGCTGTGCTTCATTACAGAACAAAGAGAATTTCTGTAATGTGAACCATGTTTATGAACTAGAGGAGGAACCTCCTGTCTGTCTTGTAGGCACTGGGGTGTCATTTCATGGTTTCAGTCATCTCCGAACTTACTGCTCCCCTCCCCTCTCTTCTAGAGGCCTAGCTCAGCACTGAAAATCTCCTCTCAGATTTCCCTGAATTGCTGTTCCTAACTTTTTAAGGTGGTGCTAGTACTCTTGCCTGGAAAATCCATGGACGGAGGAGCCTGGTAGGCTGCAGTCCATGGGGTCTCTAAGAGTTGGACAAGAATGAGTGACTTCACTTTCACTTTTTACTTTCCTGCATTGGAGAAGGAAATGGGAACCCACTCCAGTGTTCTTGCCTGGAGAATCCCAGGGACGGGGGAGCCTGGTGGGCTGCCGTCTACGGGGTCGCACAGAGTCAGACACGACTGAAGCGACTTAGCAGCAGCAGCAGCAGTGGTAAAGAACCCGCCTACCAGTGCAGGTAGGCATAAGAGATGCGGGTTCAATCCCTGGGTCAGGAAAATCCCCTGGAGGAAGGCACATCAACCCACTCCAGTGTTCTTGCCTGGAGAATCCCATGGACAGAGGAGCCTGGTGGGCGACCACCCATAGGGTTGCAAAGAGTGGGGTATGACTGAAACGACGTAACGCACACAGGCACACAGCTGACCTACAATCTGGCAGTGTCAGCTCCACATTAATATTCATTAGATTAGTCAGCTGTCGTCCTGAGGTAAGAAGCAAGTAGATTTCAACAGGTAGTTTTTGACAGAGGCCAGGAAGGTGTGTTTAGAAGAGTGGGGAACACGGGTGCTGCCTAGACGAGTCTCAGAGCGGAGTACACAGCAGCAGAAGGCGGCAGGACCTGTGAGGACACTGGGTCCCAAGTGCTGGAGAAGCCTGACAAAGGTGGGTTTCATTCACATCCTAACTGTGCTTCAGGCCCTCCTGAATCCCCAGCTTGCTGTAACCGTTTCTGAATCACCGTGTGTCCTGTGATGTATGTAAACCGAAAGCAATGTCCTAAAGCGTAGCACAGTGAAATGGAAAAATTTCTTTATTTGGTAATTATAATTGAGCCATTTAAAATTTCAATGTGGTTCTCAGTGAGATTTGAATGCACTATAGCTGAATAACCAGAGGTTTCAGAACAACAAATATGATAATCAAAGAGAGCAATTTTTACTAATATCTCACTTGAGAGGAATGAGTAAACATTTATTTCTGCTGTAAGAATTTAGCCAGCATGGGATAGTAGAGTTACAGAAAGAACTCCTGAAGGTTTTGCTACACTAAACTCTTTGAAATAGTTTGAACTGAATAGATAAGCCCATAGAGGGAAAAATTGTTAGTTATCTTCAAATTTATGCCACATTCTCCCTGAAAAAGAATTCAAAGACCTCTTGGCTTTTAATAATTGACATGTTTCCACCATCAGAACATCTGAAAACAGCATGTGGGTGTGGAAAGAGGGTTAGGAAAGAAATACATGGAGGGCGGAAGTTATTTTTAAAAAGAGAAGGAAAGAGAGTTTTGACATTTGAAGGCAAAGTTGATAATAGGCAGCCAAGTCAGTTCCTACTCAAAAAAGTCATAGGAGACAGAAAACGTTTAAATCAAGAAGATTCATCTCCCCAGGAGGCTTTCCTGCAGTACTGACTAACGTCTTCCTCTGTCTCTGTCACTCTGGAAACCAGCCTTGTCCTCTCACTGGGTCCGCCTCCTCACTGGGTCCGCCCCCTCACTGGGTCCGCCCCCTCACTGGGTCCGCCCCCTCACTGGGTCCGCCCCCTCACTGGGTCCACCCTCTAGCTGAATCCCCCACCCCCATGCCTCAGCCGGCAGAACCTGCTAGGCTTCCTTGCCTAGATTATACGAGTTATTGCCCTTCTATCACTGAGCAGACAGTGGACTCAAGAGAACTGGTAATGAGCTAAGTCAGGTAGGCTGAATGCCTCCAGAATTTCTACTAAAGACTGGAAAAATGATTGGATACGAGATAACAATAAAATAATGATTGGACTAAGAGAGAATGGCTGTATGTCGCAATGAAGAGAGAGTCGGGGACAGAAATAGAGACAATGATTTGTGAGCCTGAGGACAACCTGGAATCACTGATCCTTGATAACTTTCTATAGGTGGTGTCAGTCCGTGTGTATCTTTATAATAAATTCCAATCACAGTTTAAGTGGGTCTCAGTTCCTTGAGATCTACAGCAATGCAGTGTTTTTTTAAATGCTCCCACTCAATACAGAAAGAGCAAGCAGAGTTTGAGCTGGGAAACTTTCTTCAAAAACAGTGCTCTTCGTTCTGGCCTTGCCCTGGTATGTTAAAATTCTCTTTTGTTCTTTGCTAGGGAATGCATCATTGAAGTAATCCCCTCAACAAACTCATGGAAAATGGGAAATTTGGAAAAAAGTACTCTGGTTTTTTGTTATACATGTTTGTTTTGTAAACAAGAAAATAATGCTAGTATAACTATGCTTAAAATAAATATAATTTCAACTTTAAGAAGCTATAGAGGATTCGCTCTATCATGTTTATGTTATTCATCCAGTCAACAAATAGTAGGTGCCCAATCTGTTCCTGCCAAGGGAAATGGGAGCTGAGACCAATTCTGTAAATTCCTCATGAGAGGACTCGGGCATGAAGAACGTGAACAGAAAAGTCACAGGACACAGAGAGGCAAGCAACACTGTAGAGAACCTCCGGGACCCTTTTAAGGAATTTGAACTTTATCCAGCAACAGCTTTTTTTTTTTTTAATTAGTTACTTAATTACTTTTAATTGGAGGATAATTTATATTGTGATGGTTTTTGCCGTACATCAGCATGGATCGGCCATAGGCATGGATCGGCCATAGGCATACACGTGTCCCCTCCCTCCTGAAGACCCCTTTCACCTCCCGCCCTGCTCCTTCCCTCCAGGTTGGGTTCCCTGTGTCATGCATATATCAAACTCCCACTGGCTATTCTCGCAAATCATCCCTCCTCCCAGTGTGTCCAAAAGTCTGTTCTTTATGCTCCAGTGACGATTTGGAGGGTAGAGTGGAAAATGTGAGGAGACCACTGCCCTGCGCTAGGGAAAAAATGATGCTGTCCCTTGAACATAAGGAGTCTTTATGGTTAGAGAATTAAGTGCAGGTGGATTTTGCTTTGCTGAGTTGCATTCTAATGATCTTAACGTTTTGCAGGGCTGGTCTGGCTGGTGGCCATCATCGTGGGAGCTCCCATGTGGCATGTGCAACGACTTGAGGTAGACTGGGGGCTGGGATTGGTAATCACACTGTTGAAATGTTTTTCCACCCCTCTTACTTATAATCATTTTCCTCCCTGAAAGCACATTACAGCAAATTTGTGTGATCTCAATTTTTTCACTGGAGATTTTTCAAGTGGAATAAAATAATTTGCTTTAAGATAGTTTTCTCTGCTTTTTCAGCTCTTCCTTGAATTTATATTGTTAACACTTTAATGCTTAAAATAAAATGTTCCAGGGTCACTTTCTGCATTTGCCTGCCAGCAGGAACATGCCTTTCCTGGTGTTGTTCAGTGTCTTGTTACATCGTAAGAGTTTGATGCTCGCTCTAGATTTTTCTTTTTTTTTTAAGTTCTTTTTTTAAAAAATATATAAATTTATTTATTTTAATTGGAGGTTAATTACTTTACAATATTGTATTGGTTTTGCCATACATCAATATGAATCCGCCACAGGTATACACGTGTTCCCCATCCTGAACACCCCTCCCTCTTCCCTCCCCATACCATCCCTCTGGGTCATCCCAATACACCAGCCCCAAGCATCCAGTATCATTCATCGAACCTGGACTGGTGATTTGTTTCATATATGATATACATGTTTCAATGCCATTCTCCCAAACCACCCCACCCTCGACCTCTCCCACAGAGTCCAAAAGGCTGTTCTATACATCTGTGTCTCTTTTTCTGTCTCGCATACAGGGTTATCGTTACCATCTTTCTAAACTCCATATATATGCGTTAGTATACTGTATTGGTGTTTTCCTTTCTGGCTAACTTCACTTTCATCCACCTCATTAGAAGTGATTCAAATGGATTCTTTTTAGTGGCTGAGTAATACTCCATTGTGTATATGTACCACAGCTTTCTTATCCATTCATCTGCTGATGGACATCTGGGTTGCTTCCATGTCCTGGCTATTATAAACAGTGCTGTGATGAACATTGGGGTACACGTGTCTCTTTCAATTCTGGTTTCTTCGATGTGTATGCCCAGCAGTGGGGTTGCTGGGTCATAAGGCAGTTCTATTTCCAGTTTTGTAAGGAATCTCCACACTGTTCTCCATAGCGGCTGTACTAGTCTGCATTCCCACCAACAGTGTAAGAGGGTTCCCTTTTCTCCACACCCTCTCCAGCATTTATTGCTTGTAGACTTTTGGATCGCAGCCATTCTGACTGGTGTGAGATGGCACCTCATTGTGGTTCTGATTTGCATTTCTAATGTTAACCATTTCTCTACTTATTGGTTGATTCTCCTTCATAAGCATTTCCACTGCCTCTTAGTCACTGGCAAATATTTGAACTGGAACATGTAAGCCATTAATTTGTGACCTGAGAATGATCTTAAATCCTTGATTCTTAATAACTTTCTATAGGTGGTGTCAGTCTGTGTGTATCTTTATAATAAAGATAAACCTTTCTGTTCCCCTCACACCTCTGTCCGCTGGGCCCAGCCTGCAGTGGTGATTCACAGTGAAGAAAACACTGCACCATTTTTGGTGACCTGGTCTCTATACCGGGGCCTAGTTGACTGTGTCCCCCCTGGGAGGGCTAGTGTAGACAGTGGTCTTCAAAGACACTAGGGGGGTTGCTCACATGGCCTCTAGGATAATTTTTTAAATTACTTATCTTTTGCACCTTTTTAAATTAGTGTAGGTAAACAGAAACTGCTGGACACTCAGTGTTCCCCTGGCAAGGATATCAAATGAGCCCTCAGGCAAGAGTGCATTGTAAAAAAGTGACTTAGGGCTTCCCTCGTGGCTCAGGTGGTAAAGAATCTGCCTGCAGTGCAGAAGACTCAGGTTTGATCCCTGTATTGGGAAGATCCCACAGAAAAGGGAATGGCTACCCATTCCAGTATTCTTGCCTGGAGAATTCCATGAACAGAGGAGCCTGGCAGGCTACAGTCCATGGGGTCGCATAGAGTTGGATACGACTGAGCGACTGACACTTTCACTTTCCACTTTGATGTTTGATGCAACCTGTATATAAATGAGCTTGACTGCACAGGTAACAACAGAAGGCAGTTTTATTCTGTCTCTTACCACCTCTGAAACTGTGATGGATGAAGCCTTGAATGGGTCCTGTAACTCTTGAGGTCATTCAGAGAATAAAATACCTCTGGTCACTTTCAGTCACAAGAACAGTAACTGGTCACTGAATATTGTTAGTTCCCTTATCAAAATATCCAGTCCAGTGCCACAATCCCTCAAGTCCATACTTTCAAATAAATTTAAGATGTCTCCCTTTCCCCAGTTTGAGCCATTTTAGGCCTAGAATCCTAGGGTATGGAGAGGAGCTTTGATCCCTTTATTCTGCATATTACTGTTTCTCATGACTGATTCTTGATTTCATGGGTTCCTCGCAAATAATATCCCTGGGGCTTCCAATGGCTACTCCCTTCTTTAAGCTTCCACACACAGTTGGACATGGCCAACTCCTTTCTCTGAGGCTGCCCTTATCTCCAGCAGGAAACCCATACCTTTAAAAATAACCCAACCCAGTTCCCATAGGGACTCTAATTCTGGCTCATAGAACACAAGGAGAAGTGTCCATTTTTAAAAATAAATTATTTTATTATATGCTCTAAATTATTTTAAAATATAACTCATTTAGTTTGTAGAAAATTAATTAAATCTAATTGGCAAAACCAGTTCTCTCTGTCAGATGGATCAGCCAAATCAGATTTGCTTTCTGTCAAGTATGATTTCATTTTTCAAGTCAAGTAAATGTATTAATATGCTCTCCCACGGCCACGTTCTCACTCCTAAATTCTATTAGCAAGAGTGCAAGCATGCAAGATGGTTTAATTGCTCCACCGGCTGAAATGAAGCACCCGTGATGTCGCCATTTGCACTGATGTTCTCTTTGCTTTGCTCCTACTGCGCTCTCTCCCAGGAGTGATGTATCTGACAGCTTTCAGGGGCTGGAAGCAACAGGGTGGTCAAGTTAAAGTTATCATCACTTCTCCCCTTTACTATGGGGATAATGGGAATTCACAACATCTCATCACCTGTCAAAACACCTTTTTTTTCCTAATGTCAAGTTTCCCCTGAATAGAAATCCATTTAATACAGGGAAAGGCACAAAACCCTGTCCTGGATTTATGGTGCCTTGATCAAGGGGGCTTCACTGACATCTATAGTTCGGACCACATGCTTATTTTGGTGGTCCACAGTGAGATTGCAGTTGGGTGAGAGATAGGACTTGTGAAGACTGAAAGAAGAAGGATTATGAAGAAGGAACTGGAATCATGACACTTCAACACCACCCCACACATTCTCTTAGGCAGTGAGATTTTTGGAGAATTGTGAGTTTGGACATAGAAGGTCTGAAATTGGTTCCCATGAAACCATCTGAGCACACCCTCAGAAGGTCTCTGCTTGTCCCCAGGGGAACGTGCATAGTTCAGAGGCTGTCAGCCTCTCCTTGTGCTCTAGAATGCATCAGTATGTGACCCCCACTGTGGGCTATGCTTACATGAGTCAGAATAAGTTTCACCTTCATATCCTCTTCCCAGGGAGTACAGACCTTGCAGTTATTGTTTAATACTTTCACTCCTCATTGCATTTGAAAAATAACATCTAGATCAAAACTTGAATTGTCATACTTTTGATAACAATACCAGAAAGCTTCCCACCTCCCCCCATCCCGCCTCCACCACCATTCAGTTGACTTTGAAGACTGATGATAATACTATGGGAATGGAGGCAGAAATATGTGTTAAGACTTAAGTATTCCTCATCTGTAAAGCTCCAGAGTGACTCAGATGATAAGAATTTTGATCAATTCTCTAACTTTAATTCCTATTATCCAGATATATGACTTTTGAATGTACTTTAAATGTTTAGTTTTTCTCATATTAGCATTTTCTATGGTTTTCCTGGTGGCTTGGTTGTAAGCAATCCACTTGCCAATACAGGAGACACAAGTTTGATCCCTGGATCAGGAAAATCCCCTGGAGAAGGAAATGGCAACCCACTCCAGTACAGTATTCTTGCCTGGGAAATCCCATGGACGGAGGAGCCTGGCAGGCTATAGTACATGGGGTTGCAAAAGAGTTGGACATGACTGAGCGACTTAACAACAGCAACAAATTCTAATTGTTTTTATTAATTTTTGAACTCATAAGTCAGTCTCTTAGAAATAGTATTTATAAATAGAAATTGCCTTTCTGTATAATATATACCTCAAAGGCTTATAATTGGGTCTGAATATTAGTACATTGGCAATAGTCGAATCCTAATTTCTCATTCATCTCAAAATCTAAATGCTACAAGTTTCCTCTCTAAAATCTTTGCGAACAGCATGATCACTGCAATCTGAAACAGCAGTAGCAAAATACAGATTTTCAGTTCAGAAACAAAATGCAGACTGTCGGTACTTATTCAATTGGAAGAAGTCTGATGCCTTGTCAAAACTGATCTCATCAACAATTGAGGAAGCAAAATCATGTAACAGCAAACTAGCTGGTTGCTTTCCCATGCGGCACAGTGGTAAAGTATCTGCCTGCCAGAGCAGGGGATGCAAGAGACAGGGTTTGATCCCTGGGTTGGAAAGATCCCCTAGAGAAGGAAATGGCAACCCACTCCAAGATTCTTGCCTGAGAAATCCCATAAACACAGGATCCTGGTGGGCTACAGCCCACCGGGGGGGGGGGTCGCAAAGAGTCGGCTGTGACTAAATGATGGAGCATGCATGCAGCATAACTAGCTGGCATGCTAAAATAAAATTTTTTTCATACATACTTTGGTCATTCTAGTGTTTTTTCTTTCATTCAACTGAAAATTTAATGCTGCTGCTGCTGCTGCTAAGTCGTGTCAGTCATGTCCGACTCTGTGTGACCCCATAGACAGCAGCCTACCAGGCTCCTCCATCCCTGGGATTCTCCAGGCAAGAACACTGGAGTGGGTTGCCATTTCCTTGACTATCATGTAAAAAGGTGGAAAAGATTTTTGTTTTTAAGTGAACAGGCTATGGACCTCGATTCCATTTAAAATAGAAAAGAAAATATCAAACTGTCAAGAATCTAAGCAGTGAAGGGGAGAAAACACACTTCACAACAAAAGAAGCAGCAAAGTTGTATCTCATTTGAAACATCTGCCCACAGTAAACATTGTCAGAAGCCTGCCTGACAATAGTCTTGGTTGCTTTGTGTGCTTTGATGTTGCCTCTGGCTCTTCTAACTGAATTACACTTATTTTAAAGATTAAGTATGACTTCTTATATGAGAAAGAACATGTGTGCTGCTTGGAAGAGTGGAGCAGCCCTGTGCACCAGAAAATCTACACCACCTTCATCCTTGTCATCCTCTTCCTCCTGCCTCTCATGGTGATGCTTATCCTGTACAGTAAGATTGGCTATGAACTTTGGATAAAGAAAAGAGTTGGAGATGGCTCTGTGCTTCGAACTATTCATGGAAAAGAAATGTCAAAAATAGCCAGGTGTGTTGCATGGAACATTCACCTGTTTAAAACCTTCACCTGTTTTAGAGACAGTAGCCAGAGATTTCAGATGCCTGAGTAATGTAATCAAAGTGTCATTGGTAATTTATGTTGAGCACATGCGCTGACTTTGAACTTTTAATTTTACATATGACAGAAAGAAAGAGCAAGATCACCAGCTCCCAAGTCAGAGGGGAAGGTCACTGTTACAGATAGTTGCCTGAAATTTTTTTAATTGTTATATTTTCATCTGCATGTTGCTACCAATTGCTGTGACTCTCTCCTCTTTCCGCTACTTCCCAGCCACTTGATGCTGATAAATCTCCTTACTCCCAAGCCCCCGACTTTCCTCATATGTACTGCTGCTGCTGCTGCTGCTGCTAAGTCGCTTCAGTCGTGTCTGACTCTGTGCGACCCCATAGATGGTAGCCCACCAGGCTTCTCGGTCCATGAGAATTTCCAGGCAAGAGTACTGGAGTGGGTTGCCATTTCCTTCTCCGACCAGAAAGCATAATATCCATCCATACTTCCTCCTACACAAGGAATGTTGCTAAAAGATGTGAGATGATATGTATAAAAATACTCTGGAAACCAGAGTATGTTATTTATTTTAAATTGTTATCTTATATTTTATTTTGGGGCTTCCCTGATGGCTGGCTCAGTTGGTAAAGAATCTGCCTGCAATGCGGGAGACTTGGGTTCAATCCCTGGGTTGGCAAGATCCCTAGGGAAGGGAATGGCAACCCACTCCAGTATTCTTGCCTGGAGAATCTCATGGACAGAAGAGCCTGGAGGGCTACTGTCCATGGGGTCGCAAAGAGTCGACGCGATTGAGCAACTAACACACACATACACACCCAAAGAATGATGCTAAAAAGAGTGAGATGATACGTATGAAAGTCCTTTAGAAATGAGAGTATGGTATTTATTTTTAATTATTATTTTACATTTTATTTTTACCTAAGGGCTTTACTTTCTGATCATATGGACTAACAGAAATTTAAAAACACAGTTACTGCTATGGTAACTTGTGGGCCATTTGGTTTATTTTATAACCTACACTGCGAGACACCAGCTTAAGTCTAGTGGTGGACGAAGTTTATCATTTCTTCAAGTGTGCAGCGCCCTCTAGTGCCCGATTTGTATAAAGACGTACTCCGCCTCCATGTACAGGGTGCTAGACTGTTCAGCGTCTTGGGACTTACTGCTGATTTAGTTCTCTCTTTTCCTCCGAAGAAAAGGCTAACACGTTGAGATAATGAATACGACTCGTTAAAATTTGAAAATGTGCAGATCTTTGGCAGACGTTCATCTCCTTTACGTGACTAATAGAGAAAACTCTGAATCCCTGGTTAATCATATTACTTAATTATATAATGGAAGATTACATTTTAATTCTGTCCTGAGGACTTCCCATATTTTTCTATCACAGGCGTGAGTGTTCTTCGATATAAAATGAAATACTGAAGTTAGACTGCCTACGTTTAACTCCAGACTAAACTTTATAGTTTAAATTCTCAACTTTCTGATCTGCAAAGCCATCTGACTTTGCAAGTTACTTAACCTTTTCTGTGCCTCAGTTCTGCATCTGTCCAATGGCTTGTCAGGAAGATTAATCTGTGCCAAGCATCTAGCATGCTGCTAGTCTCATAATGAGCACGTATCTTAAGGATATTTGTAATATGAGAAATATAGGGATAAGGGTAATAGCAAGGGGAAAGATGATAAACAGTTCATAGCCTGTCATGAGCTTCATTAGAGGCTTCCCTCATGATTTAGTGGTAGAGAATTCGCCTGCAATGCAGGAGATACAAGAGACAGAGGTTCGATCCCTGGGTGGGGAAGATGCCCTGAAGAAGGGCATGATAACCTACTCCAGCATTCTTGCCTGGAGAATCCCATGGACAGAGGAGCCTGGCAGGCTACAGTCCTTAGGGTCACAAAGAGTCAGACGCAACTGAAGAGACTGAGCATGCACGAGCTTCATGCACGAGCTTCATTTACATGTGAAACTGCTCACTGAGAGGTCTGGACTTGACACAGCTGCCAAGGAAAAGTTAACTGATACAGTGTATCCTTGCGGACCCAGGAAGAAGAAGCGAGCTGTTGTTATGATGGTGACAGTGGTGTCTCTCTTTGCTGTGTGCTGGGCACCTTTCCACACTGTTCACATGATGATCGAATACAGTGAGTGACTGTCCTTCTCATTTGATGGAAGTTCTGGTTCATTCCCTGTTAGAATGGACCGTGAATCATTGAAATGTTTAGCCATTCACTTGGGTAGTCAAATCTCAAACATTTACTAGGTTTCTTTCAAGTTTTCAAGATAACCAGATCATTATGTGATGGGTAATTATATATGAGTATTATCGGATCTTTAGTAATTATAGAAGGTAAAGAAAAATGTTTGAGATGCATCTCCCACGCTATGCCGTCTGGTCTCCCTAAGCCATTTAAACCCTGGGAGAGGTGTGACATCCTGTGAGTGTTCCCTATTTGGAACCCTCACTTGAGCCACATGAATTTAATAACACCTAGGATTTCAGCTAGACCCTTAATATATCATCTCTGATCATCTGAACCTTAACCTGGTTCTCAGATGTTCGTGTTTCTGTAAGACAAGTGGACATTTGAAGGGTGACTGAATCTTCCAGTTTATGTAAAGCTTGAAATCATGTTGAAATGCAATAAGCCCTTTAACATGTGCTGGGCTTGTAAGCCTAGATTCTCTAGCAAGGAGGACACATTACAAAACTGGGTCTTCTTCAGACATCAGATGGCTTTCCCCAAAGTCTTGGAGAATTTTTCACAGAGAATTTTACATAGTTGTACAAGTGTAACTGTTTCATAAAGATGGAAGATAAACAAAAATGTTGCCTTATGTTCATTCAAACAAATATCCATCTAAAGCATTACTTTTTTATTTCAGGCAACTTTGAGAAGGAATATGACGATGTTACAATCAAGATGATTTTTGCTATAGTGCAAATAATTGGATTCTCCAATTCCATCTGTAATCCAATTGTTTATGCATTTATGAATGAAAACTTCAAAAAGAATTTTTTATCTGCAGTTTGTTATTGCATTGTAAAAGAAACCTTATCCCCAGCACGAAGGCATGGAAATTCAGGGATTACGATGATGCAGAAGAAAGCAGTGTTTTCCCGGAAAGAGAACCCAGTTGAGGAGACCAAAGGAGAAGCCTTCAGTGATGGCAACATTGAAGTCAAGTTGTGTGAACAACCTGAAGAGAAGAAACATCTCAAACGACACCTTACCCTCTTTAATTCTGAACTTTCTGAGAATTCTGGTTTAGGCAGTGGGCATTAATTATAACTGTCTTCATAATTCATGCTATTCATAGCTGAATCTGAAATTTGTTTTGAGCAAAAGTTAAAGACTTGCTTTTGATCTAGAAGTCTTCTCCATGTGCAGTGTAATGTAGCTTTCTTTCCATTTATTGCTAAGTTGAATGAGATAGCTTAACACTTGTGTTTTTTTTTCCTTAAGTTTAATAATTGAACACTATAATGTAATTTTTAGTGCATGATTGAAGGTTGGTGATAGTCTCTTGCAAATGAAGTCTGTCCAATAATCATAAAGCCAAAGACAGTGAAGACACAGCAGAGTGACAGCTTAGGTTTTGAGGTAGATGCCTGGGTTTCAGCTTCTCACCCATCACCATGGTTGTAATGACTGACCAGCCACTCAACCTCTTGAAGTCTCCTTTCCTTCTTGCATAAACTGGGGTGGTTCCTCCAACTCCAGGAAGTTGCTACCAGAACAAAATGAGATAGCAGTGGGAATGCACTTTACATTCTGAAGCACCCAAGTTCTGAAGCATTATTGTAGTTCTTCATGTCTCAGTACCACCCCACCCCATATCTGTTCTCTTTTCCTTTCTGAGACTTGACCTCAACCCTATTCAACTTTTCACATGTCCCTGTTTTGTAGCTAGTTTCTTTCATCAAAAGAATATTCCTGGGATCCTCATTCATAAGTTGACTATAATGTATTTTGAGAAGGAAAAGGCAAGCCACTCCAGTATTCTTGCCAGGAAAATCCCATGGGCAAAGAAGCCTAGTGGACTCCAGCTCATGGGGTCACAAAGAATTGGACACAACTGAGTGGCTAAACACATAATATATTTAGGCCAATCTAGCTATATCAAATATTTATATTTTTAAAACTTTTATTTTCACTAGTGGGATGAAAGACTTTTTGTCATGTTTAAGGGCTTTTAGGTGTAGTTAGTGAGAATCAGCTGCAAGTCCATGACATTTTATCATGCCCCAAACTGACCCCCAAGAGAGCTGGGTCAGGAAGAACAACAGAGCTCCTCACCTATATTCCTGACCTGATTCTCCCTTGAATGCAACCCCTCTCCTTTTTGTCTTTTCCTCCTACTCCCAAATGTCATGGTTACGGTGGTCACCCTCCCCATACTCTGTGGCTTCCCCTTCATTATCTGAGCTTCCCAAAGCCCGTTAGTCACAACCTCGTGGCCAAAGTGTTTCTTCTGCCTCCAACACTTCTTCTTCCAGCCAGGTATTAGAAAGGAAGGGAAGCTCAAAAATTCTTAAGGTATTTCACTTGTAGATTTTTCAGGTTTGGGAACCAACGAATGCAGGCCACTGATATCTTTCAAGATATAGACATTCCATTTTATATGTATGTTCATGTGAGCATGGTTAAAAAAAAAAAAAAACAAAGATGAAACAGTGTGTGATACCGAGTGAAATGTTAATATGACAGAAGAAAATTAATAGTCAAGAGGGAGAACCAATTGTTTGGTTGTGTTAAAATGGCCTCACCATGGGTTATTGATGTATGCTGTTCTCCCATTTTCCCTAGTTACCCTGTAGCAAAACAGTGATTATCATTATGCCATCAAAAATAAATCATATTCACTGACTTCTGGTATAGTTATTTGGCCAATATCCATAGGATTTTTCCTAAATTTGATGTTACACGTGCTCCTACTATGTCAATGAAGAACAAATAATGCTTTCCTGACCGTTCAATTATTAAGACTGTGGTTATTTAATTGCTAAGTCATGTCAGCTCCTTTGGACCCCAGTGACTGAGGCCTGCCGGGCTCCTCTGTCCATGGGACTTCCTAGGCAAGAATACTGGAGTGGGTTGCCATTCCCATCTCCAGGGGAATCTTCTTGACCCAGAGCTTGAACCTGTGTCTCCTGTATTGGCAGGCAGATTCTTTACCGTCTGGGCCAGCAGGGAAGCCCAATTCCCCAAGGTTGAATATTAATCACCATGATGAAGAGAAAGAGCTGGTATGTAAGAGAGAAATGGCAGCCACACAAATTCTGGTTGCTCAGTGATTCTTTACCACTGAGCCACTTGGGAAGCCCATGGTTAAGGAGAGGTAAAGAAAACTATTCTTCCATTTACCAGCCTTTGGGTAACATGTCTATGAAATCAGTGAAAAGATCTGTACCCCGTTCAGATGCTTAAGTCTTTTGTTTCACTCTGGAACACTGTGCCAAAAAGAGCTCTGTGTATTGACCAATGTAGCAACATAATTAAAAAGGGAGAGGACAATCTTTCAAACAAATGCTTCCAAACCAACTGAATACCCAAGTACCAAAAATAGGACCTTGATCTTTATATCACACATAAAAATTAAATCATAATGCACCATAGACTTAAATATAGAAGCTAAGTCTATAATACAAGAATAAAATATAGAAGATAATCTTTTCAGCCTAGATTAGGGAAAGTCAGAATTTCATAAATAGAGCACTAAAAGGAGAAACGCTAAAAGAAAGAACTGATAAAATGAACTCCATCAAAAACAAAATTCTGGGAGCTGGCCCTAAGATAGCAGAGGAATAGGATGGGGAGACCACTTTCTCCCCCACAAATTCATCAAAAGATCATGTGAATGCTGAGAAACTTCTACAAAACAACTTCTGAACTCTGGCGGAGGACACCAGGCACACGGAAAGGCAGCCCATTCTCTTCAAAAGGAGGTAGGACAAAATATAAAAGACAAAAAGAGAGACAAAAGAATTAGGGAAGGAGACCCGTCCTGGGGAGGGAGTCATGATGGAGGAGAAGTTTCCGAACAGCAGGAAACCCTCTCACTGGCAGGCCTGTGCTGAGTTTTGGGATCTCAGAAGGCAACACAACTGGGAGGGGAGAAAAAAAAAAAGAAACCCACAGAATATGTGCCTAACCACAACTCCCAGTGGAGAAGTAGCCCAGACACTCTCATCCACCACCAGCGAGCGGGGTCTGGACAGAGTGGCACAGGCTGCATTGCTTAGGGTAAGGACCGGGCCTGAATGCCCTGAGGACAATCTGAGGGAGCTAACGTGAGACAGAAACCCAAACTGTGGGATAGCCAGAGAGAGGAGAAAAAAAAAAGAGAGAGAGAGGACTTTCCGCAGAAAGCTCTAACCTGAGGCGCAGACTGGCCCACTCACAAAAACAAAGGATTGCACAAACACCAAAGGAGTGCTAGCCGGCTGCAGACCAGCCCATCCCCCCACCGGGGGCAGAGAGGCAGGCGAGCAACAGCCAGAGTTGGAAAGCAAGGGGCAATTTAGACCCCAGAGACTGGCATCCTCCACCAAACTGTGAGCAACTCCCAGTTGCTAACCATGTCTTCCTGGAATCCTAGACGGTTGACATCTGCCAGGAGGGTTGCAGCCTGAGATCAGCTCCCCAGAGGAGACACATGGCACCTGAGATGGCACTCTCACGGCACACCCAGGAAACCAAGTGGCCAGGATGGGGTGGTGATTAAGACTCACAGCCCACCTGGGAAGGTGCGCTTGCCAAACACCTGGTTGCCTGAGCTGCTCCGAACTGGGTAGGGCACAAAACACAGGCCCAACCATGTCTGTGCCTTTGTGGAGTACCTGAGAAGCTGAACCTGAGCAGCTTAGACCTGGGAAGTGCATGAAACGCAGGGCCTGATTTGGACAGCACCCCTGCAGAGCAGGCTTCAGCAACCTGGAGCTTGAGCAGTGTAGACCGGGAAAGTACACACTGCCATGAACTGGGGCAAACCCAGTGTGGTCCATATACACTGCAAGCACTCTTTGCACACACCAGTGATATGTTTTTGCAGTGTTCCTCCCTCCTCACAGGAGAACTGAACAAGTGAGCCTAAATAAGTGACCACTTTTGCCCTCTTGTGTCAGGGTGGAAATTAGACACTGAAGAGACTTGCGAACAGTGGAAGCCAAAATAAACAAAGAGGGAACTGCTCTGGCAGTGACAGGTGCAACAGATTAAAACCCTGTAGTTACAATTGACTAAGCATGAGACAGGGCCTATAGAGCTTAGAACAAGTATCAGCGCAGTTCAGTCGCTCAGTCGTGTCCGACTCTTTGCGACCCCATGAATCGCAGCACGCCCGGCCTCCGTGTCCATCACCAACTCCCGGAGTTCACTCAGACTCACGTCCATCAAGTCAGTGATGCCATCCAGCCATCTCATCCTCTGTCGTCTCCTTCTCCTCCTGCCCCCAATCCCTCCCAGCATCAGAGTCTTTTCCAATGAGTCAACTCTTCGCATGAGGTGGCCAAAGTACTGGAGCTTCAGCTTCAGTGTCATTCCTTCCAAAGAAATCCCAGGGCTGATCTCCTTCAGAATGGACTGGTTGGATCTCCTTGCAGTCAAAGGGACCCTCAAGAGTCTTCTCCAACACCACAGTTCAAAAGCATCAATTCTTCGGTGCTCAGCCTTCTTCACAGTCCAACTCTCACATCCATACATGACCACAGGAAAAACCATAGCATTGACTAGACGGACCTTAGTCGGCAAAGTAATGTCTCTGCTTTTGAATATACTATCTGGGTTGGTCATAACTTTTCTTCCAAGGAGTAAGCATCTTTTAATTTCATGGCTGCAGTCACCATCTGCAGTGATTTTGGAGCCCAAAAAAATAAAGTCTGACACTGTTTTCACTGTTTCCCCATCTATTTCCCATGAAGTGATGGGACCGGATGCCATGATTTTCGTTTTCTGAATATTGAGCTTTAAGCCAACTTTTTCACTCTCCACTTTCACTCTCCACTTTCACTTTCATCAAGAGGCTTTTTAGTTCCTCTTCACTTTCTGCCATAAGGGTGGTGTCATCTGCATATCTGAGGTGATTGATATGTCTCCTGGCAATCTTGATTCCAGCTTGTGTTTCTTCCAGTCCAGCGTTTCTCATGATGTACTCCGCATATAAGTTAAATAAGCAGGGTGACAATATACAGCCTTGACGCACTCCTTTTCCTATTTGGAACCAGTCTGTTGTTCCATGTCCAGTTCCAACTGTTGCTTCCTGACCTGCATACAGATTTCTCAAGAGGCAGGTCAGGTGGTCTGGTATTCCCATCTCTTTCAGAATTTTCTACTAAGGATTATATAACAGCAATATATCCTGCTTGAGGACAGTCTCTCCTTCCTGAAAACCTTCTGGCTAATCCTGTTATCTTAGAATGTAAATTATGGGAGTGAGTGTAGTAAGGTCTTCACAACCTTGAGACATTCTTTTGATTTATTGCAATAACTAATGAAAAAAGTATATAACTCCCTTGCTAACACTACACAGGAGGGCACTCTCCATCTCCCTTCTGATGTCCATGTCAGAACCTTTCCCTCTCCCTTTTCATGCCTTCATAAAACTCTGCCACACAAAAGCTCTTGAGTGATCAAACCTGGTCCTTGGTCCCAAAGCTAAGTCTTCTTCAGAGATCAAGAATCCAACACTGAAGGCTATGACTCGAAATGTTGAAACACACCCATGGTGGATTCACGTCAATGTATGGCAAAACCAATACAGAATTGTAAAGTAAAATAAATAAACAAATAAATTTTAAAAAAAATAAAAATAAAAAGTGTTGTTCAACACCAGAGAACTGAGTCAACAAATATTTTTAGAGCTCCTACTGTGTGTCAGACCTAGACACCGTCTTTCCATTTTGGGATCAGCAAAAGCATTTCTATTCTGAATCAGATGAGGCTGAAAAGAGTTGGGTGGCAAATTAGAGAATGGGGGGGTGGGGTGGGCGGGGAGAGTCATAAAAATCAGTTGAATCTATATATTTTTAAAACATACAGAGTTTTACTAGCTTAGATCTCAAATTCCTTTTCCTCTTGCTCAGCAAAACCTCATTTTCCAGAACCAAGAATATGAGTTCTCTATACAAGAAGAAAACCAGAGAGAAATGAGATAAAATAAGATCAAAATGCTGGTATATGAATGCAGCACCCCATGAGATGGTATGGGGAAATGCTACTATTCCGACTCCTTTGGCTTCTGGTCACTCTGCCAGATCTCTTGACCCCTGATATGCTTCTAAAAGGATCTTAGGTTGGCAAAACCTAGAAAATAGATATGAAGAAGTGATTTTTTAAATTAACTTTTAATGAATTGGCAAAGTCAATTAAAAGGGAGAGGTCACAAGGGAAAAGAGCATCCAAGAAACCTTCAATTTATGTTCATTCTCTGTAGGGAGTGGGCATTTAAGTGTGACAGACTCTAGACTCCACCAAGATTAGTGGTTTAAAAACTAATTAAGGAATAATTTCTTAAGATAGTAGACTGTCCAAACATATTTATTTTTTCTCCCAAGATCCTATCAGAGTGACAATGAAAGAAAACAAAGTGTATAAATCCACAACAATAAAGAAAAAGAAAATAGTCACAGTGAATGAGAATTTTCAATACATTTCTTGGAAACAAAAATAGGCTGCTGATGATGAACATCATGTTGAAGCCAAGACTAGTCATCAGTTAGATCCATTTACTGTAACTTGCTTAATTAATAACAAACTGTAACTGTCTTCCCTGATCAAGCTTGCTGTATGTTTTTATAAAGCTTGCATATCCTCCAAATGTCCCCTAGCCTAAACAGTAAGATGTTTGCCTGAGTTATTTTCCAGGGACTTGGAGTCAGCTGTGTCTAGTTTGAGCTCCAGCCATTTAAGACTGAGCCACTAGCCCTCCATCTGGGCATGTGAGTGTCCTCGGTGACCTTTTAACATCAGAGGGCCAAAACCTCCATCTTCAGGACATTTTTCTGAACGTGCACTCTATGGAGAAGCATTTAGCTTAGTTGCTCCTGCATAGAAGGATGATCACCTTTCCTTTTTCTTGTTTCTAGTCAGCTTTCCCCACACTGCTCACTCCTCAGCTTTACCCATGGATGTTCTAAGCCTCTCACCTTCCGGGAGGTAGATTTGAGAGTTGTTCTCCTGTCTCCTCACTCAGCTGCTTTGTGTATAAACCCTTTCTCTGCTGCAAACTTCAGGCTTTCCTGGTGGCTCAGTAGTAAAGAATACGCCTGAAATGTAGGAGATGCAGGAGAAGTGGATTTGATCGCTAGGTCAAGAAGATCCTCTGGAGGAGGGTATGGTAACCCACTCCAGTATTCTTGCCTGAAAAATCCCAGGGGTCGGAGGGTGTCAGACACGAGCAAAGCGAGTGAGCATGCAAGCATGCACTGCTGCAAATCTCAGTGTCTCAGAGTTTGGTTTGCTGCACATCAAGCAAATGAACCTGGATCAATAACATAACTATGAAGAAAAACAGTGGAAGTCAAAATTAGGATAAACTCGGAGAAGACCACAGGAGCAAGAATTAGTCTCTTCAGCAGAATCCTAGAGAGACTTGGGAAATTTTAGATAGTATCTGAATTGGAGAGTGAGAGAAAGAGATGGGCAAAGAGGGCAGATTCACTGATGGCTTGTCTACAGAACAGTTAGCCACCTCAGTCCACTCTAGCACTCACCATGGACAGAATGGGCATCAGTTCAGTTCAGTTCAGTTCAGTCGCTCAGTCGTGTCAGACTCTTTGCAACCCCATGAATCGCAGCACGCCAGGCCTCCCTGTCCATCACCAACTCCCGGAGTTCACTCAGACTCACGTCCATCGAGTCAGTGATGCCATCCAACCATCTCATCCTCTGTCGTCCCCTTCTCCTCCTGCCCCCAATCCCTCCCAGCATCAGAGTCTTTTCCAATGAGTCAACTCTTCGCATGAGGTGGCCAAAGTACTGGAGCTTCAGCTTTAGCATCATTCCTTCCAAAGAAATCCCAGGGTTGATCTCCTTCAGAATGGACTGGTTGGATCTCCTTGCAGTCCAAGGGACTCTCAAGAGTCTTCTCCAACGCCACCCTTCAAAAGCATCAATTCTTCGGCGCTCAGCCTTCTTCACAGTCCAACTCTCACATCCATACATGACCACAGGAAAAACCATAGCCTTGACTAGACGGACCTTAGTCGGCAAAGTAATGTCTCTGCTTTTGAATATGCTATCTAGGTTGGTCATAACTTTTCTTCCAAGGAGTAAGCGTCTTTTAATTTCATGGCTGCAGTCAGGAAGTTATTTACCCTTCAAGCCTCGACACTTCCTCCCTCCACAAACACACACGCATGCACGCACAGGTGCACAGGTTTCCTTCTGAGAGAAATTAGAGGTGAACCACAGCATTTAGTGTTAATATTGACAGAAACTGCAGTGTTCTGGAATGCTAGAATGGCCAACCATAATGACTGAATCCACACCCAATTACCATCCCATGTTCCAAAGAGCTCTTGGTCAGTTCACATTTCTGCACTCTTAAAGGATTGTTAGACATTCTTAAAAAAACTGAAAAGTAAAAGAATAAGGTTAAGATAAGTAGAAAACTAACTCTAGAATAATCAAATAAATACAATGTAACAAAAGAGAACTTGGACATAAATTTAATTAATTACTATTCTCATAGAGATTTAAGAAAATATTGCTTTTATAAAATAAAAAAAAAAGCATGCTGTGAAAAAGAACAATTGGATTAATAAAATATTGGGAAATTAAGAAATAGATTGCTGAGATTAAAAACAGGTAATTTACTCATCCTTATTTCCCATATATTTAATAAGAGCCTCTGCAAAACTTTCTGAAAAAGTGTTTTCTAAAGGATGTTTGTATGGCAACCTCAGCGAGCATATGTTTATCATTTGGAGTGCTGTTTGGAGACAGATGGCACATTCAAACCAAGTACCTTGAGGTGAGATTAACAAAGGGACCATTCACAAAGGAGTGAACGGGCTACATAAAAACAGAGGGATTAGTGCAGTACCAGCTGCTAAAAGCGAGGCTCTCTTCCCATCCCTGGGCCTGGAGGATGACAAGAAGCAAGAGAAAAACAAAGAAGAGGAGGGAGAAAAGGAGTAGCAGAAGAAGGAAAAGAAGAAAATGAGAAATAGAGAGGGAGAAAGCTATGTGGGAATAGAAACTGAATTGGAGCTATGACTTCGGGCAGAAGCATGAAGCCCATGCTGCCCTCATGGGAGGTCCTGTGACTCTTTATAAGTGACCTGATTCTCCCTCTCTTTGATCTATAAGTGGTCTTTCTTCCTCAACAGAATCAAATGCCTAGGGAGCCCTTTGATCCAAGCATCGGGCAAAGTGATGCAGTGTAGATGATTCAGAGTGGGCAAACAAGATACCCAGTACATGTGTCCCTGAACATTTGATAGTCATACTTTCATATTTAAATGGTGCTTTGCTGGATGTATGGGCTCCCCTGGTGGCTCAGAGGTTAAAGCATCTGCCTGGAATGCAGGAGACCCGGGTTCGATCCCTGAGTCGGGAAGATCCCCTGGAGAAGGAAATGGCAACCAACTCCAGTACTCTTGCCTGGAGAATCCCATGGAGGGAGGAGTCTGATAGGCTACAGTCCATGGGGTCGCAAAGAGTTGGACATGACTGAGTGACTTCACTTTGCTGGATGTAAAAGGTCTAAGGTCTAAGTTCATTTTCTTCCGTACATTTAAGCCTATAATGTTTTGGCTCTGATTCCAGCATGGCTGTTCAGAATTTTGATGTAAGTCTGACATACCCTCTTTCTCTTTGGTATTTTAAGGCTAGTTCTTCGACCCTTTGATCCTATGAAATTTCACTATCATGTGTTTACATGTGGTTTGTTTTTTTTTTTTTTTTTTTTTTGTACCATTGGAGTACTTTCAGTCTGAGGTTTCTAATCTATATTTTTGAAAAGTTCCAGTTATTATTTCTTCAAGTATTTCCTTTCCTCTATTTATTTTTCCATCTGGGATTTCTACTGTATGTATTTGACACTTCTATTCTCCTTCTCATTGAAGTTTCAATTAATGATTTTTTTCAGCCATTAAAACTTCCTTGATGTCCTTCTCAGAGAGTTTCTTAATATTCCTGCTCCTTAATTCATTCTTGCTCTAAATCTACTCTGCTTTACAATACTTTTATTTCAAATTTTATATTTTTTATTTGCAGTGTATCCACTTGACTTTTCGTTGCAACTACTAGATTTCCTTTTCATGTCACCAAAACCTTCCTTGACATTTCCTGAAGGATACTTACCATGTGTATTTTAAATCCTTGATCTCCTCGTTCCATTTATTTTGTGTTACTGCATAGATGTTTCAGTCTATTATCTGCCTCTAATAGTAGATGTGTTTTTTAGATGTCTCCTTAATTTACCCTTTGAGTTTATTTCCCTGTTAAAGTATTAGAGATCTTGGTTAGTAATATGCAGAGAACCTAAAAGACCTGAATACTGCCCTGTTAGTGAGTTTGCAGAAAGAATGTGCTATAGGGGCAGATAAGTGCCCCAGTTTAGACATGCCCTCCTGGGTTGTTTCTTTTATTCTCAGGCAAACCTGGCCATCTCACTATGATGTCAGCTGAATTCCTTTTTTCATTGAGGATGAACCCACAGACATTTTTACCTTATCCATTTATATATCTATCCAATATCTATTTGTTGAATGACTTCTATATGACCAAATTTGCATATGCAAGATAGTTAATTCTAGTTATTGCTGTCTCTGTCCACAAAATAGTCTAGGTCTTCAAAAAAAAAAAAAACTAACATCATCTTGAATATAAGTGCATGCTCATAACTTTACTAGTGGCCATTTTCTAAATTTTCAAGAATGTGATAAAACCATAATTTATAAAATTTGCCAAAACTAAAATATTTATATCTGCAAAAAATAATTTATACTTTAAGATACAGCCCAGTTAAGTGTAAACTGTAAGGTACTGCAATAAGAGTTAGGATTCCTGTCTGGAGGTTTAGACAACACTAGACAGTAAAGGATGTGTTAGCTGAGAGATATAATATTAATACAGAAATTTGGAGAGGGTCTTGGAGTAGTCAAGGAGACAGGAGAGAAACGGTAGCTCGCATCTGAAGTACTTAGAACACATGTAGGGTGGAATGACCAGGGGAAGAAAGAATGCTGTATGTACACAAGGAAAGTAGTGCAAATTTAGGTTCCTGCAGTTGGTGAGGGAGAAATTTGTAGAAATTCTAATAAGATGGTTTTAAAGGAAAGGCCTCTACTGTGAGTAACAAATAGTGCTTGGATGGATAGACTGTGTAGAAATTGTCTAGAACAGTCAGCTATGGGGAATGTGTCAATAGGAAATGATTGAAAGAGTTTCTGTGTGACAAAGTGGGCCAGATTAAAGCAAAGCCTCACAAGTTTTAGTGGTCAACAGAGGCAGCAGTTTCTAGTAACATTTTCTAACCAGGACAAAGAGCAAATAGCATTGTCTGGGAAATTCAGATCAGCAGAGAAGGTGAAACAAAAAGAACAATAAATTAAGAGGGATTTTCCTGAAAATGTAACAGCTGTTCTATTTTTAATAATGGAAAAAATGATGAGAAAGCAGAAGAAAACAGATAGGAAGGAGGTGGAGAACTGATAAAGGTGTATAAAGGAATGAGTAGGTATGAAATGTTACCCCTCTGTCATCAAGTACAGAGTGGATTCAGGAGGAGGTTAGAGGTTAAGAAGTGTTAGTTGCGGCCCAGAAAACATTGGTAAGACAGACTTTTGAGAACAGGTGAGATTGAGGGTTGTCTGACATCAGCGTGGCAGCTGACAATTTGATGTAGCTGAGCTTCCAGACAGCCTCTTTGCCTCGCCACTTGCCTTGGGGTTGAAGGGGAAAGATGCTTCTCCCCTTTGGGCTCTGGCCTTGCTCGTAATAAGGTTTTCTGAGAATGAAATCTCACTGAGGGTTTCAGAACTGGGTAGAAGAAATGTTACCTCTTAAGAGTGCCAGGGAAATGATTAAAGCTTTGTGATTCCATGGTTATAGATAACATACATATCCTTTCATCAGTACATGCCTGTGTCACAAGATAAACAAAGTAAACATATGTGGCTGAGTCACTTCATGTAACTGTTTACCAGGGGAAGAAAGGAAGTAAAAGCACATATTTTTATTTTTCCTGTGTCATCTTCATTATGGGAAGGACAAAATTGGTTGCATTTCTTTCTGAAGAGCTCAGCTTGAATTGATTTCTCTCCCAACTCTAAAAGCATCTCTGCCTGTGCACATTTATCCGGCAATTTGTCCTGCTCTGCCTTCTGTTGTTGACTTAGGACTTAGTTTCTGCATCCTCCTGTAACATGGATACATATAGACAGATTTCTGTAAAAGTAAGGAACGGGTGGGATGTTTACCTGGTTTTTGCCCACTCTGGATACCAGAATCTAAATGACCATAAATATGTAAGTAAATGTGACAGTATTTTTTAGTTGCTGTTGTCAGTCGCTAAGTTGTGTCCACCTCTTTGTGACCTCACGGGCTGCAGCTCACCAGGCTTCCCCATCCTTCACTGTCTCCTGTAGTTTGCTCAAACTCATGTCCATTGAGTCAGTGATACCATCTGACCACCTCATCCTGCGCCGCCCCCTTATCATCTTGCCCTTAATCTTTCCCAGCATCAGGGTTTTTTTCTAATGAGCCAGCTCTGCATCATGTGGCCAAAGTATTGGAGCTTTTTTTTTTCAATAAGTTATTAAATCTTCAGTTGGCCAGTAGGAACCCTGTCTGTGGGGGATAAAGAGAGGAGTCCTGCGCTCTGCCCTGTGCTCTGTTCTCATGGTTGGGTCTGCTGAGGGCTTTCCCCATCTGGTTATGAGGCCCATATTTATGGGATTTGTTTTGTTTCATTTTTTCCAAATGCTGAGTTCCATATTTTAATACTCCTGCCCTACCCTGCCACCTATACCATTGAAGAGTTGTGGTGTATGCTACAGTTCTTTCTCTCCCACCTCCCACCTGAGTATATTAATTATTTCTATAATATAGAAATATTATAGATATCAGTATGTTTCTTTCCTTGTGACAGCAGTAATTGAAAAATGTAAAAACGCTGAGGTAGGCATTCATTGTTTGTAGGTTTTGCCCTATTGAAAACATTCATTCTTTTTTATGGCAAAAAAATTTTTCTTTGGCAAATCACTCTTTCTCCAGCTTAGATTATGGTATTTGACTGGAATTGTTCCTACTCACAACTCCAGTAACATTCTATGAGTACTGTTAACCACAATGATGAGTTTAGGGATGGGCACACAGTCCCATTCTGGCCAATGAGAGTCAGTCCTAGGACTGGAAGTTTCACTGACTGTGAAACAGAAAAAGTTTTGACTTTCTGGCTGGATTCAGGACAAGTGCTTGTGCAGCCATCCTGTGAATAAGATAAACGGTGACTTAAGAATAAAATGTTCACTGAGGAAGTGAAGGCACAAACAGAAAAAGGAGAAACTAGACCTGGATGAAGACTCACTGAAAGAAATCAGCCCCTGGAATGCTCAAATACATGTCTCAATAAATTCAGTTTTGCTTAAGCTACTTGCATTTTTTTGTCACTTACAACTGAAAAAATATAAGCCATGGATGGTTAAAGCTGCTTTAAATATCCATTTGAAGGTGTTTGTGTAGATACACATTTTCAAAAACCATTTAATGAATATATTACTGACTGCTTGGAGTTCAAAATGAAAATGGACCCCTGACTTACTAATGCTTTGATATTTTCTATGTGAAAGAAGATGTGGTTCCTGATCAGTGGAGCTTGCTGTCACTGGGGAGGCCAGACATTATTAAATAGAGACACACATCAAATAAAGATGTGAAGAATTAAAGAGATTGAAGAGAGACTTTGTAGGCTGAATAGACATGATTTACTGGTGCATTGGTTATGGGGAGTAGGTATAGGGGGATGGATCCCAGGTTCCCACATAATGTAAGGGTAGATGGTGGTATCATTTAATGAGATGTAAGACCCTGGAGAAGAGCATGGAAATCCTCTCTAAGACATTTTGAGTTGTTTTTGAAGCTTCCAAGAAATCATAAAAAGCCAGTTGAATATATTGGTAAAAGTACTAAATATTTTCTTTGCCAAAGGCTTAAGAAATTGCTGTTTAATTATTTCATGCTCAGTACTGTATGAGTTGCATTTATGCCTTATTTTATAGACTCAAGGGAATATATATGTATACACATTTAATATATACACACATATATATGTATGTACATTTTATACATATATAAAACACATATGTCTATGTGTGTATTACATGCACACACATATGTTTGGACATGTATATTATATATACACATACACACACACACATGTATTTCGTACCTCACGGTGATGAAATATCATTTTGATGGATATGCATCCTTTTTTTCCTGCATAGATCACATGAGTTTACTTTCATTCTGTGTTTATCAACAACCTGATCCATATGGCACAGAGGAAATGTAGCAGTTCTAAAATGCGTGTGATACATATTAAAGCCCTACTAAAGATAGGAATGCAGTGTAGGAGAACTGCATTCTTCTACATAAAGTTGCAAGTACATAAAACCTGATACTGAATCATTGCTTTGGAGAACTTTATAATAAGGTCTCAATTTCGGTTCAGTTCTGTTCAGTTTCTCAGCCATGTCTGACTCTTTGAGACCCCATGGACTGCAGCATGCCAGACTTCCCTGTCCTTCACCATCTCCTGGAGCCTGCTCAAACTCCTATCCACTGAGTTAGTGATGCCATCCAACCATCTCATCCTCTGTCATCCCCTTCTCCTCTTGCCTTCGGTCTTTCCCAGAATCAGGGTCTTTTCCAGAATCAGGGTCTTTTCCAATGAGTCAGTTCTTTGCATCAGGTGTCCAAAGTATTGCAGTTTCAGCTTCAGCATCAGTCCTTCCAATGAATATTCAGGACTGATTTCCTTTAGGATTGACTGGATTTGATCTTGCAGTCCAAACACCCCAGTTCAAAAGCATCAGTTCTTTGTGATGGTAAAACTCTCACATCCATACATGACTACTGAAAAAACCATAGCTTTGATTAGATGGAGCTTTGTCAGCAAAGTAATGCCTCTGCTTTTTAATATGCTGTCTAGGTTTGTCGTTGCTTTTCTTCCAAGGAGCAAGTATCTTAAATTTCATGGCTGAAGTCACCATCTGCAGTGCTGGTGCAATAAAGCTCTCAATTTACCTAACGTTTTCTGTTTCTTGGTTATGAAATCCTTGAAAATTTTAGTGGGAGGTCTCTGATTTTCCAATAATGAAACATTTGTGGTAGTCAAAGTAAGAAGGTGAACATAAAAAAGTAGAAGATGAATACAAGTTCTGGGTCAGAGTGTAGATTCTGTTGCCGAAGGTGGTATATAGGAAGAATTGGAGGATGGAGAAGTCTTGGTTAATTCACTGGTTATCATGAAGACTTTATCCAGGGTTGATAATACCTGGGATCTTCTGCTCATTCCAAGAGGAGGGAAAAAGCTTTTAATCTGAGAGGAGGAACATTCACGATGGCCTGAAATACCTCCCCTGCACCCCATCCCTGCTTCTTTTCTAGTCATCCATCTGTGGAACAGTGAAGGAACATGGGCTAATGTGATATTCTTGAGTTCAAATCCCACTTTGCCACTTATTTGCTGAACTGACATGGGTCAGTCACCTGATATCTTTGGCTCTCACCTTTCTTCTTTATAGATTGAGGTTAAATTATGATGATTCAACAAGATTGTGTGGTTATTAATCTATCTTCTTTAAATAAAAGTAAATACATGTAAAAATTAATAAAATTAAATCTCATCACAATCTCTCTTTTACCAGATTGGTGAGAAATTTAGTTTAAACATTGAGTCACTGGGAACTCTTTTTCTGCAAGTAATAATTTATTTATATTTTGCTGTTATGGAAATTTGTATCTTGTTCTTGTTGTCGTCCAGTCATTAAGTTGTGTCCAACTGTTTGGGATCCCATGAACTGCAACACACCAGGTCTCCCTGTCCCTCTCTCTCTCAGAGTTTGCTCAAGTTCATGTCCATGAACTGATCTTATTGTATAGGTTGAATTTAAATGCCTATTCAGTTTTTCCAGGAACATGATTTAAAAAAAAAAAAGACAAAGTAGGCACATAATTACAAAAAAATGAGGCAGACTATAAACTTCCTTTTAGTAAAAAGAATAGAGATGTGAGGAATCTCCAGTAGCTGTTCAGAGTCATTTGTCTGCTAATTGTTTTTACTTTTACAGATCATTGAGAATATAAAAGTCAATACCTAAAAAGAAAGGATTTTTTTTTTTTTTTTTTTTGGCCATGCAGCTTGTGGGAGTTTTGTTCCCAGACCAGAGATAGAACTGGGGCCCTCATCAGTAAGAGGGAGAAGTCCTAAGCACTGCGCCACCAGGGAATTCCCAGATATTCTTATTTGATCCACTGAAACTGAAGTACTACTTTTCCTAGATGATAGTTCTTTATTGCTGCACATTTGGAAAGGTAGGGTGGAAAGGGTCAATAGATAAACTCACGTATACTCAATAGTAGAATGCAAGTGCATTTAAATCACAGTTGTACTTGGTGTTGTGATTGTGCATAATGTTGGGATTTTCATTAGTTTATCATAGCAGGGGAGTTACCCTTTATGTAGCCATTTGTTTAATGCATTTATTAAGCGCCAACGGTGGCTAATCATGGGCATGCAACACAAAATAAGTGCCCACCCTGAGAGCTTATAATCTGTATTGGTGTAAGAAAGGGAGAGAAACTTCAGGTAAAATGGGCAAGTTAAGAGAACAATACAGAGCTACAAAGAAGTCAGCTGGTTTGGAATCAGAAGAGAAGCTATGCTGGAGATGGTGATAAATAGCAATCAAGCATAAGCGTGTGGTAGAATTGACCATAAATGGAAAGAATAAGGCGTTGAATGACTAGATGCATTTTCTAAAAGTACTTAATACTTTTAGTCAGAAGCTGATTTATGAAATATTGAATTTCTATGCCCTAAAAATGTCTCCAGATGTGTTTTATTCCCATCTTCCTGCAATTTCTATTACTTTCCTATTTATTCTGTCTCATGGCTTTTCTGAAGAATTTTTTCTTTATGTTTTATGCATAAGAATCATTATCCAACCTTCCATTAAGACAGACTTTTCCAATTGGGATTACTTTATTAAAATCTCCTGATTGTATGTTACTGTGTAGCCTTTTTCTTATATTCTTCATGAATATAATAAACATGATAAATATTTATAAATAATTATATAATGATAGTAATATAATATGTAAATAAATAAATGCAGATATCATGCTGTTGTGAAAATTAAGAAAGCATTTATGTGAATACACCAAAGTTATAATCCATATGAAAGCACTTGCCTATTCCACTGATAATAGTTTCTTTTCTTCAGAATTCTACCTCTGAATTTTTCTAAGAACTCACTTATTCCAAAAGATTATTTCTGGGAACTGAAAAATTTGATATATTTAACTCCTTTCTGGCTGAAAAAGGGAAGACTATCTCTAAAGGGGCATGTAAAGAGTTAGATTTGGTTCAAAACTATTTTTCTTAATGCTTAGCAAAAAGTATTTGTCTTTGTTTCTAAAGAAGACCTGAATATTTTTTATTGCAATGTATTTCACATGCCATAAAATTTGACACTTAAAAATATGAAATCAGATAGCTTTCAGTATAGTCACAAAGTTGTACAATCATTGCCACTAACTAATTTCAGAATATTTTCATGACCCTAAATTGAAATCCTGTACTTGTTAAGCAGCCATTCTTTACTGTGACTTTCTTCTAGTTTCTGGAAACCCCTAATTAATGTTCTGTTTCAATAGGTTTGTCTTTTCTGGGAATTTCATATAAATGAAGTCATATAACATGTGACCTCTCAGTCTGGCTTCTTCCATGCAGTATAATGTTTATGAAGATTATCATGTGGTCTCATTAACATTAGTTTATTCCTTTTCGTGGATAAATAATATTCCATTGAATGGAACTTTGCTGATGGAAATGTGAAATGGGGAGAAATAGTTTGGCAGTTCTTCCAAAAGTTAAACATAAAGCTACCTTATGACCCAGCAATTCCATCCTATGAATACATACCCAAGAGAATGGAAAATATATGTTCAAACAAAAACTTATACATGGGCAGTTGCACCTGTTAGGGCAACAGGCAGAGGCTCTTTTCTTCTAGAACAGTCAGTAATAACAGTGAAGTGAGCCTAGGCTTTCAGGAGCCATTCCTTGGGTCTGATTTTGAAGCCACACAGTGGTGAGCTGTGCCAAGATAAAAAGGAACTCTTTCTGAAGGACAACTCCTACCACCTCCTGTTAGCATGTTTGCCCCAGAAAAACATTCCCATGCAAATAAAGCCATAAGAGGAGTCCTGAGCCTGCCAACACAAACATTTCACCACCATATTCAGAGATCAAGCCCTGAGCCTTTGGAGGGGGAGCACTGAGGTCAAGACCCTAGACTACCAGAGAACTGTCCCTAGGGAGTATCAAATAGTGAGAACTCACACAAAGAAAATCACTTGAACACAAGCCCCAGCACCACCCAACCACCAGTAGCTCCCTGTGCAGGATGACTCATCCAAACAACAAACAAAACAAAAGTACAAACCCAATCATCAGCAGACAGGATTACCACCTCACTCAGCCTTACCCATCAGAGGAAAAACAGACAAACAAAAACTCAGCACAAATCTCACTCTACACAAAGCTTACACAAACCACTGGGTCAACCTTAGGAGGGTAGAAACCAAAAGGAAGAAAGAATTCAACCTTGAAGCCTGGGAAAAGAAAACCTCAAACACAACAAGTTAAAAAAAAAAATGAAAAGACAGGACACACTACACAAATGAAGGAACAAACTAGAAACACAGAAGTCCAAATAAATGAAGAGGAAATAGGCAAACTATCTGAAAAAGAATTCAGAATAATGATAGTAAAGATGATAAAAAAAAAAAAACTTGAAAACAGAATGAAGAATTGCAAGAATCAATTAACAAAGACCCAGAAGAATTAAAGAATAAATATACAGAGACAAACAACAATATTATTGAAATTAAAAATAGTCTAGAAGGAATCAGTAACAGAATATCTGAAGCAGAAGAACGAATCAGTGAGCTGGAAAATAAAATGGTGGAAATAACTTCTGAAGAGCAGAATAAAGTAAAAAGAATGTAAAGAACTGAGGATAGTCTCTGAAACCTCTGGGACAATATCAAACACACCAACATTTGAATTATAGGGGTCCCAGAAGAAGAAGAGGAAAAGAAAAGGTACAAGAAAGGTTTTGAAGAGATTATAGTTGTTAATTTCCCCAACATGGAAAAGGAAATAGTCAATGAACTCCAACAGGGGCAAAGAGTCCTTTACAGGATAAACCAAAGGAGAAACACACCAAGACACATACTAATCAAATCAACAAAGATTAAACACAAAGAAAGAATATTAAAAGCAGCAAGGGAAAAGCAACAAGTAACATACAAGGGACATCCCATACATTTAACAGCTGATCTTTCAGCAGAAACTCTGCAGGCCAGAAGAGAATGGCAGGATATTTTTAAGTACTGAAAAGGAAAAAATCTACAACAAAGATTACTGTACCTGGCAAGGATCTCATTCAAAATTGATGGAGAAATCAAAAGCTTTTCAGACAAGTAAAAGTTAAGAGAATTCAGTACCACCAAACCAGCATTATAACAAATGTTAAAGGGACTTATATAGTCAAGAAATACAAGAGAAGAAAAATATCCACATAATCAAACCCTGAACAGTTAAGAAAATGGCACTAGGAACATATATATCAATAATTGCTTTAAATGTAAATGGATTAAATGCTCCAACCAAAATACACAGACTGGCAGAATGGATACAAAAACAAGACCCATATATATCCTGTCTACAAGAAACCCACTTCAGACCTAAAGACACATATAGACTGAAAGTGAGAAGATGGAAAAATATATTCCATGCAAATGGGAAGCAAAAGAAAGCTGGAGTAGCAAACCTCATATCAGACAAAATAGACCTAAAAATAAAGAATATTACAAGAAATAAGGAAAGACAATACATAATGATCAAGGGATCAGTCCAAGAGAAAGACATAACAATTTTAAATATGTAAATTGTACCCAACATAGGGGCACCTTGATATATAGACAAACACTAACTACATAAAAGGAAAAACTGACAGTAACACAATAATAGTAGGAGACTTTAACACCAATGGACAGATCATCAAAACAGAAAACAGTAAGGAAACACAACTCTTCAATGATACATTAGATGAGATAAAGCTCACCGACATCTTTAGGACATTCCATCCAAATGCAGAATACACCTTCTTCTCAAGTGCAACTGGAACATTCTCCAGGATAGGTAACATCTTAGGTCACAAATCAAACCTCAGTAAATTTAAGAAAATTGAAATCACATCAAGCATCTTCTCTAACCACAGCACTATGAGACTAGATATCAATTATAAGAAAAAAACTAAAAACACAAACACAGGGAGATTCAACAATACGTTTCTAAATAACCAACAGGTTACTGCAGAAATCAAAAGGGAAATCAAAAAAATTTCTAAAAACAAATGACAATGAAAACACAACTCAAAACCTATGGAATGCAGCAAAAGCAGTTCTGAGAGGGAAGTTTATAGCAGTACCATCCTACCTCAAGAAACAAGAAAAACATCAATTAGACAACCTAACTTTATGCCTAAAACAACTGGAAAAAGAAAGAACAAAAAACTCCCAAAATTAGCAAAAGGAAATAAATCATAAAGATCAGAGCAGAAATAAATGAAAAAGAAATGAAAGAAACAATAGTAAAGTTTAATAAAACTAAAAGCTGGTTCTTTGAGAAGATTAACAAAATTGACAAACCTTTAGCCAGAGTCCCACTCCAGTACTCTTGCCTGGAAAATCCCATGGACCTAGAAACCTGGTAGGCTACATAGAGTCCACAGGGTCACAGTCGGACACGACTGAGTGACTTCTCTCTTCTCTCTCTAAGCCAGACTCATTAAGAAGAAAAGAGAGAGAGAAGAATCAAATCAACAGAATTAGAAATAAAAAAGGAGAAGTTACAACAGACAATGCAGAAATGCAAAGGATTATACGAGACTATTATGAACAACTATATGTCAATAAAATGGATAACCTAGAAGAAATGGACAGATTCTTAGTAGAGTTAAATCTTCCAAGACCTAACAGAGGATGATATGGTTGGATGGCATCACCAACTCAATGGACACAGGTTTGGGTAAACTCTGGGAGTTGGTGATGGACAGGAAGGCCTGGCATGCTGCGGTTCATGGGGTCGCAAAGAGTCGGACACGACTGAGAGACTGAACTGAACTGATGGGTGATTCATGTTGAGATTGGACAGAAAACAACAAAATTCTGTAAAGCAATTATCCTTCAATTTAAAAATTTATTTATATGTTTAAAACTTATACATGAATGTTCATAGCAGCAGCATCAACAGATTAATTGATAAACAATGTCTTATAGTTTTCAGTGTATTAGTCTTATACTTTTTAAATTAATGTTTTCCAAGTATTTTGTACTTTGATATGATTATAAGTGGAATGTTTTAAAATTTTCTTTTCTGATTGGTCATTGCTGCTGTATAGAAATTCAACTAATTTTTGCATACTGATCTTGCACCCTGCCATCTTGTTGAATTATTAGCTTGAGAACTTTTTTATGGATTCCTAGGATATCTTATGTATAAGATTACATCTTCTCTAAATAGAAGTAATTTTACTTTTTCTTTTCCTATCTAGATGCCTTTTATTTCTTTTTCTTATCTAATTTCCCTGGATAGAATCTCTGGAATAATGTTGAAAAGACATAAGAATGGGTGTCTTGACTTGTTCCTGATTTGGAGGGAAAGCTTTCAGTATTTCATCATGAAGTATGATATTAATCACAGGTTTTTCATTTATGTTCTTTATCAAATTGGATAAGTTCTCTTTTATTCTTATAACATCTTTAAGATGTTCATATGGTTTTTGTCCTTTTTTCAAATATATGAAGCTGTACATTGATTTCCATATGTTGAACTAATCATGCATTCCTGGAATATATCTCACTAAGCTATAAGTAAATTGTCGGGAGCTATGTTAGGCATTACTGACAGAATGGAGGCACGGCCCCAACTCCCTCTCCTTGTCCCACAGGCATGGACCCGGGATGAAGGAGCTAGGTCTTGTGATTCTGACTTGCTTTTTCCTTTCCTCAGCTGAGTTGACTGAAAAGAATATTAAGGTGCTTATTGTTCTTGAGAGGAGCATGAGAAGGCACAAAGCCTTCTGCAGTTGTGCTCAGAGAATAATTCATAAAGTTAATCATTGACATTTGTTCAAGGATCTTTACAAAAGAGTGTTCCAGGGTGAGCACGTAGGCTGCAGCTTGAGGCCATGGGAAGGATTATTATCTGAAACTTATTTGCGAGGGAAATGTTTATGGCAAAGGAGTTTGCTGAATTTAGGGCTTAGGAATAATTAAAAATAGTTAGAAGCTAAAGATTTAAGGAATGTTGTAATGTTAGCATATTTTACTATAGCTTATAGAGATTAGGAATCTTAGAGATATTAATAGCTAGAAGCCTTTTTTTTTTTAATTTTACTTTAAGAGATAGTGAGCTCAGGATACTAGGGGCAAACAGGATTTAGAAAGATAAGAAATAAACTGAGGTTTGTGGTATGCAGCCTAGACATAAGCATGAGTTACAATGTAATCACAAGTTAAAGTAAATACAATTTTGAGAGAAACACTGAAGCAGAAACTCTGCTTGAAGGACAACAGTGATTTATGGAGACAATAAATCTGGGGGAGGGGAAATTGAAAATGTCAAACCTCTGACCTAATGCTTTTGTCAAAGTATAAAAGAGAATCTAAAGCTTGAAATAAACATGCAGTCCAAGAAAATTAAGTGAGAGGCTGCATCGTAACTCGCCGACACTGCCCATCCATTCAGGCTGATTCCCTGGCTGCTGGAGCTGGTCTCCAGCAGTAAATAATTCTTATATGCTGAATTTAGTTTGTTAGTGTTTTGTTGATGATTTTTGCATATATATTCATAAGAGACATTGGTCTGTAATTTTGTTTTCTTGTATGTTTCTATCTGGTTTTGGTGTCAGGGCAATAATGGCCTCATTAAATGTATTGGGAAGTTGCTCTTCTTCCTGTTTATGTTTTATTTTATTTTGGGGAGCATTAACAAATACATTAATTTCTCTTTAAACATTTAATAGAATTCATCAATGAAGCCATCTGTGCCTGGACTTTGATTACTAATTCGATCTGTTCACTTACTATAGGTCTGCTCAGATGCTCTGTTTCTTCTGAAGTCAGTTTCAGTAGTTTGTGTCTTTTTAGAATTTTGTTAATTCTGACTGTTAGCTAATTTTCAGGTATATACTTTCTATAGTATGCCCTTATGATTCTTTTCATTTCTGTAAATTCGTAGTAATATCCCATCTTCCGTGCTACTGTATACACCTACAGAACTAAGTACACTAACTTTTTCTTGTTTCTCAGCCATAGGCAAGAATCCACTGAAATATAAAAGTACATCATTATTGATCTTATTCTAAATTTTCTGAAAATGAATCACAATTCTTCCTCACATCTTTTTATAATTACATTTTCTATTATTAATCTGATTTTTGCACTGTCATCCTGTATTATTTGGGATTTAGTTACCAATACATAATGCATAGACTCTAGCTTAATGTGTTTGAGCAAAGCAAGTCTTTTTTTAAAGTCAGATATTTGGCACCCAACATGGATGGACAGGGAACTGGGCTGGCTCCAGGACCATGCCACTTCCACTATGATCCATTCCATGAAAAGGGATGTCCTGTGTTCTGTTTAACACTGGAGAATGAGGAATTCTGCTTTAGGACCCCTGCAAGAGCGGCCTCAGAAAGTCAAATGCCTCTGTGATTATCTTTGCCTGCAGGATCCAGGTTTGGGCCCACCCTACTCATCCTCAAGATGATACTGCCGGGACACACTTTGGTTTCTTACTGGTTTTATTGTAATTTATTTTAGTCACAGCCTGAGCCACTTACAAATATAAACACACTTTAAGAGTAATTTTCTCTTTAGATGAAAATATCTCTCTCCAGGGGCACATTGGTCTCTTTCTGCTTTCACATGTTAGAGAATTTCTATTGTACTCTTCATGTAACTCTTTACATAACTGCTAATGTTTGCATATTTTGTTCCTTGCATTAAAGTTTACTTCAATTCACTTTCTACACATTTCTGAGATGGAAAGTACTTAGTATTTGAAATAAGAATATCTATGTACCTTTAAAATGTCTGTGACTATGATTGTATAATGCTAGAGAAACAAATATTTACTTGAAGCCAAAAGAAAAGGAAAAAAAATTATATGACAAGGGGAAAATCTATAATAACAAACTGTAATCTTTTCTTAAATCAGTGGGGAAAATTGCCAACCTAGAGCCTTGAATGAAGAGTAATTTTCAATTATTTGTTCTCTTTTGACTTAAATTCATTTGTATTATGGTATGAAATAAAAGCCCCTTGAATTTGAAAAATAACATCTGGTATGATTGGCAGAACACAATTGTATAAATTTTTTTCTTGCTCTCTTCATTCTACCTAGGTATCTACTCTGCATTCATTATGCATTCTCAGTAAAAAAAAAAAAAATGTTCTTTCTCTAGCTTAATCCACCTATGTCCCAGTTTATTTGAATGAGATGTCTTGGCAGTTCTCTCTTTTCATTATAAACTCTTTTCCGTCTCTAGTGTACATAGAGAAGCATGCACAAGTTGCTTTAAGCATGAAGCAAGATGAACAAAAGTGACTTTAGCATGTTTTATGCTGACACCTGGAGAAGGCACTGGTGACCCACTCCAGTACCCTTGCCTGGAAAACCCATGGGCGGAGGAGCCTGATAGGCTATAGTCCATGGGGTCGCTAAGAGTCAGACACGACTGAGCGACTTCACTTTCACTTTTCACTTTCCAGCACTGGAGAAGGAAATGGCAACCCACTCCAGAGTTCTTGCCTGGAGAATCCCAGGGATGGGAGACTGGTGGGCTGCCGTCTATGGGGTCACACAGAGTCAGACACGACTGACGTGACTTAGCAGCAGTAGCAGTAGCAGCATGCTGACACCATGTTGGTTTTATTATAAACTACGCCCCATGCTTTCTTACTGAGTGAAATCCTGGCATATCATATAGAAAGTTACTGTCACATAGTATATATTTAAATAACTCGAAACTTGACTATTTTTAATTTCCAGAGAGATCAATTACTATATTAGAACCTTTAAAAAATTCAAAAATACCTAGCAGTCTCAATTCCAGAGCCAGTGGCTAACTGACCTGGCAAGTATTTACAAGTGTTCTAACCAGATCCTCCCAGGAAGGTGGAGGTGGAAGCTTAGGGAGGTTATTAGAAGTAGAGCAAGAATAGATCCAGCTTCAAAGCCTGCACTCTTCCCATGCACTAGATGTGCTCAGCAGTGGCACACAAATGAATTTGGGGTGGTTTATCACGATGTGTCCTAGAAAAACATAATGGTTATATCAAGCTTGTGATTTCTCAGGCATCCTTGCACAGGAAGACGCTTATGTTAAAATATTCAAAGACTTCTAAAAATATTAAACAAATATTAGGCTTGGGCATGGTGTGAGGATGAGCGAAGTTTGGAAAACATGGTGCATCACCAGCTGCCCTTACTAAACAAAACTGCCTGTCAAATGAGAACAAAGAAGAGTTTGGTCAATCCTAAGACGTTCTAGGCTGAAAGCATGTGAGACCAGTACTCCCTCACTACCTGTATGCCCACGGGCATGGAATGGACCTTACTGTACACCATAGTCTAGAAGCTAAAGACCGCATTTCCCACACACCGTCACAGTCAGGCTCTACCATGATCTCTCATCAGCCTGGGACATGGGAGATACAGCAATCACACCTGTTTATCACCTTCCTGACTGTCCCGTCATAATCATCTAAGATTCTACATGAGACCAAAGAGGACACCCCATTTCTGCTGCTTGTGCTGCCTCTGCAGGGAACCTGGCTCACGGGAGCATTTGGTTTTCTGTGGTAGCTGCAGCTGAGCTCCCTGACTCCACCCTTACTTCCGTCAGTAACCTATTTCACCCCTATGTACCTCATCACATAGAGTTAGGGTTGAAGGAAGAGAACACCTCTGGTGGGCTATGTAGAAAAGAAGTTAATTAGCAGTTTTGAGGTAACTCCCCACAATTTTGAAAGGACTGGAGGAAGAGGCTCTAGGCTGCCTTGGCAGGGATTACTCTCGGAAGATATAAATGGCCTGACCAGAAGCTGTTGCCTCTGCTACAGTCTGGAAGATGACGAATCAGAAGATCAACACCATCATTGTTGGCTTAAGACTCATTTCATTTACCAGGATCCATGCACCATATACTTTGGCCACCTGATATGAAGAGCTGACTCATTTGAAAAGACCCCTTTGCTGGGAAAGATTGAGGGTGGGAGGAGAAGGGAATGACAGAGGATGAGATGGCCGGATGGCATCACCGACTCAATGGACATGAGTTTGGGTAAACTCCAGGAGTTGGTGATGGACGAGGAGGCCTGGTGTGCTGCGGTTCATGGGGTCGCAAAGAGTCGGACACGACTGAGCGACTGAACTGAAACTGAAATTGATGCACCATGGCTTGCCAGGTGGCTAGTGGTAAAGAACCCACCCGCCAATGCAGGAGACATCCAAGACACAAGTTTGATCCCTGGGTCAGGAAGATCCCCCGGAGGAGGGCATGGCAACCCACTCCAGTATTCTTGCCTTGGAGAATGCTATGGACAGAGGAGCCTGGTAGACTACAGTCCATACGGTTGCAAAGAATCAGACATGACTGAAGTGAATTAGCAAGAATGCATGCACTAGATGCTAGTGGTGTTTTCATTCCAGCTTCATTATTTTCTTTAATTTTTGTATCCCTCTTTTTCACATTTTAAAGTAATCAGTGATGAAAAAACACAGAGCTTCCCCTTAAATGTAACCATAACTAGCCTACCAAATGCATATGTAAAATACACTGTAAAGTGCTACACTTGACAAAAATTGTATTATTCCTCTGCTGCTGCTGCTGCTGCGTCGCTTCAGTCGTGTCCGACTCTGTGCAACCCCACAGACGGCAGCCCACCAGGCTCCCCCCGTCCCTGGGATTCTCCAGGCAAGAACACTGGAGGGGGTTGCCATTTCCTTCTGCATTATTCCTCTCCCTCCCCCTAAAGGAGATCTTCAATGCTTTGTCCTTTTTTTCACACATTGTTCTGTAGGTGGCGCCATTGCTGCACAGCACCAGGTCATCTGCAAAAGAACTGGACTTGCACAGGACTGGAAACAGGTTAATTTGAAGGATCCCTCTGGAACTCCGGCTTGTGGTTGGGTCAGAACTAAGTATTTTCGAGTTTTATCTGTGCTGAGATGTTGGTGGGGTGCCTCGGCGCTCTGGGAATCAAAGGTTAAAACAAGCTTGAGTTTGTTAGCCAAAGAGAAGGTGCAGTTCAGAGGAACGCTCTTGACAGCCCAGTTCATGTCTTGTTTCGCCCCTTTCAGGGCTCACCTGGGCCGGAATAAAAGCATGCCACCCTGCTTGAGTCCATCTTCCCTTGCGGGAAGGTGGGCAAGGACAGCTGCCTGGGAAATGAAAACGTAACACTGGAGATACCTTCATTTTCGTGCAAACTCCTCCTTTTTCTTCCTCTTGTCCAAATGCCCTTTCTTATCTTAGTAACAAAACATTGGGTTTCTTTCTGACTTTTGCTTTATGGAATAAATTATCCCCTCCAAACTTTATTTTTGGGAGAAATAATAAAGTAGAATATGAATGTGAGTAATAAAGCCCAAATAAAAATAAATTCTGAGGCTCAGTGACCTATTCAGGGAGCCAGACAATGTAACTGCATTGCCTTCACCTCTTGAAATCCTCTAGCAAATTTGAAAATAGGTGCAAGAACAATAATTCCTAGAAAACCTCAGGAACTTAGAAATAAGTTTGAGTCACACATTTGTGAAAGTATGAAGTCGCATTAATAACATACTTAGGTTGATAGCTAGCCATATCAGAAATAAAAACACTCAGTAAAGATCCACCCAATGATGACCCTGTGTCAGCTCTTTTGAGGGAAGTCTACCATCTTTCCCATCTTTCTTACACATTGAGCTGCTATGTGCTTCAAAGAAAATAGTTTATATAGCACAAATACATTTGTGTGGTAGGAAGTGAACCCTACCCATGAAGATTATGATACGGTTAGCTCTAAGGCAATACTTGAAAATCTATATTCATAAGTGCTCTATAAATCACTCCAAAAATTTTATAAATCTTGGCCTGTACAAAAGGAATAAGAAAATTGATGGTAAACACCAGGAGCAGCATGGCTACACTCACAGTATTTGTGATACAATACTAAAAAAAAACACTCTGCACTTACAAAATCTGGAAATGCATAAAAGGAAGGGCTGGAGGTGAGAAGTGGAGATTTGGATTTCAAAATTCTGGAATTTAAATCCTTTTACTCTGACTTCCAACAGCCCCTTGATCAACGTTGTTTTTTCTCTCAAGTTCTTTTTAATATACTAAGAGTAGAAAAATACCTTCTGATATCTAGTAGAGGAATAAGATTAATTTTGGTAAAAAAATATAGTAAATTTCGTGCTGGCCAGATTCTTAATAAGCTTGTCTCTTTGGCTGCACTCTTATCTTATTCATCTTAGTGTTATAAACTTGGAATTGAGAAAGTGGTGGAAGCTAAGGCACACAAGTGTATAATTTAAACGTACATAGACCTAGATTGTGTGCATACTGATATGGAGTGGAACAGAAGATAAAGACTGCAATAAGGTAAGTGTTGCTTCTATCAGTGTTTTAAAATACTATGAAAAACCCAAAGTAGAATTTAAATATTTCAGCGTTGTCCTTAAAAAGAGTCAGAGTCATATGATTGTTTTATTCTTTACTGACTAGGGGTACTGTTTTTTATATTAATAAATTCATTTTATTATTGGATTTTATCTTCTTCATTAGTTTTTTTGTTAAATATTTTTGTAATACTGTTTTGGAAGTTAGCCTAAAATTACAAAATGTAAGTCTACTTTTGTTGTGTTTAGTTGCTAAGTGACGTCTGACCCTTTGGGACCCATGGACCGTATAACCTGCCAGGCTCCTCTGTCCATGAGATTTCCCAGGCAAGATACTGGAGTGGGTTACCATCTCCTTCTCCAGGGGGTCTTCCTGACCCAGGAATCACACTAACATCTCCTGCGTTGGCAGGCAGATTCTTTGACAGTGAAGCCACCTGCTTGTCCTGTTTCCTAAATCTTTCAAGGAGATTATAACAGTTTAATTCCATTTACTCCCTTACTATCATTTTTGCTATAGCTGTCACATTTTTCCTTGTGCATAAATTATAAACTCTTAACTATAACATTATCTGGAAACATTATCCTTTGACATGAAAATTTTTCTTCGGTATTTCTGCTATTGTAGATCTGCTAGCAACAACTCTCTCAGTTTTGGTTATCTGAAAAATTTCTTCCTCATTTTTTGAAGGGTATTTTCACTGTATAGAATCCTAGATTAGAAGGTATCATTTTCTGTTGTTTTCCTCATTCAATTCTTTAATCATGTCTTCTACTATTTAGATTTGGTCAGTGGTATTTCTTACTGTCATTTTTTATGAAGGTGATGTGTTGTTTTCTGTTGTAAAGATTTATTTTTTTTAATTTTTAGAATAAGAGCTAAAATTTTCTTTGTTACATATCTTGCTCGCAGTCCACTCAAGTTGAATCTGTGAATTATTTTTCATCAGATTTGAAAAGCTTTCTGCCAAAATTTCTTCAAATAGTTCTTTAGTCTCAATCTATCTTTCTCCTCTCCTTTAGAGACTCCAGTTACATGCTGGTTAGGCATTTTAGTCAGATCTTACATCTCCTCTGTGGTTTATTTTGTTCCTCCCTTTATTTGCTGTCTGTACTTCTTGAATGTTTTCTATTAACCAATTTTGATAATATAACTACTGACTTCTAATTCAGCCTGCTCTGTAGTTTGCATTTCTAGAATTCTGGGGTTCTTTTTTGTGGATTCTAATTCTCTATTGTAATCCTCCATCTTTTCATCCATGTTGCCATATTTCCCTCTACATTCTGTTCTTTAACTTGTTTTTTCTTTGTAAAAGAGAAGTATTTTTATATATATTTTGTTAAAATTTAACAACAGTTGAGCTATTTGCTATTAAGATTCTATAACTCTAAACAATATGCTTCTAACAATATAATTTTGTTTAATTTTATGCATAAATTTAAAATAAGCAATTATTAATCATGTTTACTTAAAGTGCTACCTGCTAACTACAACTTCTAGATTATCTTAATCTTAAAGCTTATGTCTACTGTCGACTTTCTCTCATGTCTCTTGATATCCACCACTGTATTTTGTGTTTACATAGTATTTCAAGTTCTCTTCTGCTTCCTACACCATTTGTTTCTAATGACGTCTGTGTTGGATAAAGAACTTTTTTGTAACATAGCTTTCAATACCAATTGCAGAGAATTCTAAGTTCTTTGTATTTCAAAGATGATGAAAAGTCACACCTTAAGAATATTTTTTTAAGCACTATATTTCTATGTCTGGCCACTGCATGGAAGATGAAATGCTGGAACCGAAGGATCATTCTTGCTAAATATACCCAGCAAAATGCTGTCTGCCACTTACTAGTCAGGAGGAGCTTCGTTTATCTGTGCCTACATTTCTCTCTGTAACATTATTATTACTAGTGGCAAGAAAAGTGTTTATTTTACTGTTTACTTTCAAAAACGGGAGAAAATCTTCTAGATTTGTTCCAACATGAAAAAGATTATCTCTTTCTTTCAAAAATTATAGCTCACATACAACCCTTTTCCTTTCCTAATTTATCAAGTCCATGTCTTGTTCTACCTATAACTTTTTATTACTTAAGATACTTCAAAGCCATATGAACTACACAAATATTCTTTATTTATAGACTGAAGCCAGAATGGTTTATTTAGCTATGAGCTGAATTTCTGCTGAAATGTGAATGTTACATGTGCTTTGTACTTGAAGAGCCTCAATCAAACATTGTCTGAGGTGATGTTAATTCTAAGGCAGAAAGGGAAATAAATCTGAAAAGTCAAGAGAGTGCAATCCCTGAACCCATTTTAAACCAGCCTCATACATTTTTAAATAGACTCATTTTCTTTTGTTTCCATCAGATTTTATGAAGCTGTACTATCAAGAATATCTCATACTGGAATATGCCTTCACTATAAGGCACCCTCTCTTCTATAATTGCAGGGGATGATGGTCCTTGATTTACTTATTCTTTATGCCCTTTTAGGTCATATATATTAATATAAATTTGTTTTACATTATGAGCCTTTTAGATTATTAGCAACTAGGAGCTAAATGCTGGAAAAGGCGTCCTTCATGATATTAGCCTTTGTGCTCAAGGAAAGGACTTGCCAATCCCAGCCTTTAGCTTGTACATGGAGAATTATCCTGATTCTGTAGATGAGGCAGTGAAAGAGTATTTGCCACGTTTTCTCTGCACCAAAATCACCATCAAGTCTGAAGTGATAAATGCACCCAGAAAGAGCCAAAAATTTGAGTGCTTTGCAAGACTCACTTTAGAATAAATGCAGACTTGGGTAAAAGTCTGGTTTAGCAAGTCCACTTAACTATAAGCTTCAGATTTCTCATATCTAAAATAGGAATGATACTCTTTTTTATACTTTGAATAGAGCTTTAGACAACTAGTAACATTTCCCTAAATTTTCCCCTTAATTTTGATTTTTACCTAGAACTTAATCAAGGAGAAAAACTAAAGAAAAAAATGGGTTGGGATTTTTCATTTTCTAAGTGACTTCATCCATCCTCTTGAGTCCATTCCTTCTGTGTCACTTGAACCCAGAGAACAAAACGTGTAGAGGAGGGAGAGGGCCATCCTGATTTCTGCTTTGGTGAGAAATGAGTCTATGGTTATCTCTGTGCTCCATGAATGAGTAGATAAAGAGAAAATTCTCAGGATTTCAAGACAGAGTTGTAATTGGATGCTTGCAATGTGAGGTGCTACATAAAACCTTTAGTCCCACAATTGGGAGTGATCAGATTGTAGAACAGTGTTAGTTTAAATTATCTACCTTGCATCTCCAGGGCTTGACTCTTAGGCTAAGAAGAGAGTCCTGCCTTTTGTCTGGGCTGTGGAGTGCAGTCTGCCAAAATTAAGAATGCCTCCATCCTATGGGCTATATTGCTTTTTATTGCTATATATTAGAAAATAAAAGATACTAAGGAGTATGGGCTCTTTAAAAGGTTGGACTCTCTTTTATTTTTACATTATTCCTTTGTATGCAGTGCTATACAAATGGAGATGATTCTTTTTTGATGCTTACATTTCTGGGTCCTCCCTCACACTTGTCAGTCAGTGTGAATCTAGATGGATCCTTGACCCTAATAAAGACTAAGGCCAATCCACTGTTAGAGTAACTGCGGTCTGTTCCTGCAAATGGTTGGAGCTGATAATCTTCTGACCCTCTTTATTAACTTGCCACGTTATGAACCCATAATTATATTCAAACAATTTTTGTTATATTTGGACTATATAGGGGAAAATATATGTAAATATAAAATTACATGTAATAAAGATTGATTTGGTTTAACCTCGCTCTTGAAAAAAATATGGATACCTTTGGCACATCTTATTTAATAATAGATAAAAATCATTGTCTACTTAAACTAACTTGTTATTTTAGAGGGAAAGATTGGACATGGGAGTGTCAAGAGTCCCCTCAGACCCATGTAGGGGACTTTTCTAAGGGTTCCCAGTAATACCCACCCACCTTCTTAAACCCTGGTTCCCTACCTTTGAAGGAGGAAACAGACAGAACAGGCTCCATCTTTAAAGCAGGACTCCATTTTGGGCCAGACTGTGGACTTTGAGTTATATGCCTAGTATCTATGGAAATGACATATCAACTGGAAAACCAGACCCCCCACCCCCCCCATCCCCACACCCCCCCCCCCGCCGCAGGAAAAAGAAGAGCCCCAGGGCTCATACCTAGACTCTCCATCACCTAGAAGAATACCCTAATTATCTGTGTAGCCGAATAGAATCATAAATTCTATTATGTTTATTGGGGTATGACCACAGGCTTATTGATAATTGTCTACTGTTAGCTACGTAGGCTTAAGGCATATGAATCGCTGGTTACCTTTGATTGTATCTTTCTTTTCCTTTGTTCAGACTGGTTTCAGGGAATTTGGGGAGGTGGGTTTGGGCACGTACACTTGGGGTATATAAGGTTTTCACAAAAACTGGTCGGGGTCCTTGGCGAAGAGGAGACTCTGCCCTGGGCCCACCCGTGTAATAAACTGCACTCCACTATCTGCATTGTCCTCCCGAGTGAGTTTGTTTCCCGGAACGTGTGGCTACAACCCCTTGACATATAATTCTAATTTAATACTACACACAATTTTCCTCTGATTAATATTTCAGTCATCAGATTAAGATTCACAAAAATTTTAATTAGCAAACTTTATGATATTATCTTTCAGAGATTAGTGAGACTTTAATATAGCCTACCTATTATTACTTCATCTATCTACCTTCTGACTGATACAAATAATTTATAATCTCCATGTACAGTCATTCACATTCATAAGAATATTTTTCCAGCCCTGAAACAGAGACTCATTCAAGTATATCACTGGAAAATTTATGAAAAAATCAGTAGAACATATCACTGGTAGATAGATTGAGACCTCCCACAAATATGATGATACAATGTCCCTCTAGTACTTTTATTTTAATAATTTTATTTTTGGGGTCTATGTCTTTTATTTATTTACTTTTATTTTTGGCTGCTCTGGGTCTTCGTTGCTCTGCACAGACTGTCTCTGGCAGCAGTGAACCGGAGCTACTCTCCATCGCAGTGTGGGCTTCTCATTGCAGTGGCTTCTCTCGTGGAGCGCAGGCTCTCGGTGCCTGGGCTTCAGGAGTTGCAAAAGGCAGCCTCAGTAGTTGTTCTGTGGCACGTGGAATCTTCCTGGACCAGGGATTGAACCCATGTTCCCTGCATTGGCAGGCATATTGCTAGCCACTGTGCCACCAGGGCAGTCCCCTCTAGCACTTCTGATGCAGGCTGCTATGGGATTAATTGAAGAAGGGCACACAAACTGTTTAGTGTGATGTCCTACATTCAGGAAACTTGATCAACTTTAGCTTTATTATTTTCATTATAAATATGATGGCAGTGCTTTATCCATATGGCTGTATCTCTCAGGACATTGATGTGCTCTTTTACAGATAAAACATGAGACATTAATTAAAAGCCATCTTTCTCCAAAGCATAAGTAAACTGCACATGATAACTCAGTTATCTCAGTTAAACAAAAGCTATCCTCTCCTGAATGTTTGATGCATTGTTTGTTGAAACAACATTCTTAAATTGGTCTTTTCTTTTCAGTGGAATGGTTCACTTTGTTGACAAAGGTGGAACTGGCTCCTGAGCTCATCATGATGTGGAAATATGCCAAGACTGAATGAATGTGCAGCTCACTCATGGACCATGAATCCATGAAGAGTTCTCTATCAGCACGCAAACGTATCAATAGACAGCCTGCCTGGGGTTGGGTGGGGGTGTGTATGAGGTTGTGACAGAGGGTGGGAAACACAGCAGGTCATGCTTGCATTCTCTTGGAAAGCTTTCTTTGTTTTTTTTTTTTTTTTTTTTTAAGCTTTTTAAAATAACATTTATTTCTTAAAAGTTAACACGTACATAATAGGAAACCAAAAAGCACAAGAAGCAAAAAACTAAGTCATTCATAATCACAAGCAGTTTACCATTTGACATGTCCTTCTAGGTCTCATTTGTGTATTTTCACAACTAAGCATTCATTTTTATGTAATTAAGACCGTACAGTTATGGATCATGCTGTTTCACACATCATGAATATTTACCATTTCAAAGTCCCAAAGCTATGAGTATTTTGATAACCAAGAATACACTACACCAACTCAATCTGGAAGGAAAAAAATGTAATCTTGCCTTTCTTGGCAACAAAAATTTCAAAGACAAAAATGGCAACAGGCCTCTAGATAAACATATTGGCAGAGCTATGATTAAAATACTACATTCCCTTAATGTTCAATTAAAATGAGCATAAAGCAACAGAGTACACAAAGTATAATAGTTCTAAGAGGATTCATCATCTGATCTAAACTATTAAGGTATTAGCAAGGAGGTATGTTTCTGCTGAATTATTAAACAATGCATTCCTATAGTACAGCCAGGAGATGCACACACATCAATGGTTATCATCAAAATATAAACGTGAACGCATCCACATACAGCCCTCCCTCTATACTTCCTTCCTCCCCTCAGCTGCCAACCTAAATGAGCAAGTCCTGATGTACATTTCTCAGAGAAGGTATAATTCCAGGTCCAAGATGCTGCCTTTTTAAAAAAATCAATTCTAACATAACAAAGATATTTACAAATCAGTTAACTCACTAGTTCTACTTTATATCATACCTTGTCACCTCAGGACATCTAAGAAGCCTAGATGCTGCAAAGTAATGACGCCTGTCCACAATAAACACAGGTACTTCACAAAAATGCACATACAGGCCTATAGTTAAAACCTAAAACTGTCTTCCAGATAACGGGAGGTATTAGCCAAGAGCCCTTCCCCTCACCCTTCCTCTTACTCCTCCAGCATTTCAGCGACTAAGTACCAGACTACATCTAGTTCCAAGAGGTGGATTAACATAGATACTCCCAGAAGACACAGCCCTTCCTAAAAACCAACAAAAGGGCATTCATTAAGGGGTTATTTTACTACCTCTACTTTTAATATACTTTGGGCATTAGGACTTGCTTGTTCTTTAATACACAGCAACATTAACTAAAATGCACAAACAGAACGGGTAGACAATCTGAACTTGTCTATAAAGACTGATGGGCACAGAGCCCTTCTCTCTCTGTACTTCCTTCCCTGTCCCCCTCCCCGCCCCCCACCCAGCAAGCGACAGCTTACTCTCCAAGACAACCCCACTCCCCAAATAAAACCATTCCTATTAACAGAAAAAGAAAAACAAACTTAAAAGGTGTTTAACTCTCTACTTTCAAAATAGGTTGTGTACTTTTACACATCTAAAAGGCTAGATGTTTCAAATAAGGATTTAAGTTTGTCCACTATACATACACACAGTAGCACTGAATACACTGCGTACAATGGCTATAGTCTCAAAGTATCATCTCAACAGGAACACTCTAGCCAAGGACCCTTCCCCTTCTCTGTCAACCCAGTGGACAAGTCTAATAAGCATCTATAATGCTTAGAGGGGATTTTAACAATTTCACTTCTGTCAGTTGTTTTCAGAAATCTTGCCTATGAATTTTAACATCAAGCGTACACAATGTATTTATTGGTTATTTTTGTCATACACTGGCAACCTCTTTAACATCTAGGAAGACTAGATGTTGTAAATTTGTCCCTTATGTACACTATATACACAACTAAGTAAACCAAAACACAGACACATACACGATAATGGTTAACCATCCTAACATAAACATACTGGTATAACCCCCCTTGTACTTTCTCCCTGAACTAGCACAAATAAAGTAATACGTACTGCTCTGAGAGGTGGTTTGATCATTCTGATCATTCCATTTCTAAATGAGTATTTCGTATGAATCTTAACAAAAGGATATATCTACAAATTTCACTACCTCTACTTTTAACATACTTTGTGCACTTCTAAACATCTAGAAAGACTAGATGTTTCAAATAAGGACTTAAGTTTGTCCGCTATATACACAGTAGTGTTGAATAAACTACACACATGTAACAATGGTTATACCTGAAGGTATCTTCTATGAAGGAACATTCTTGTCTAGAACCTTTCATTTCTTCCAATTCCTCCTTTTTGCCATCCATCCAACAGTGGGTGGAAGAACAGGCGCATGTATCACTTAGATGTGATTTATTATAATTTCACTTTCAAAGGCCCTTTTCAGAAGACAGCCTTTCCAATGAATTGTAACACAAAGTGTACAAAATGTGTTAGTTTACTAACCCTACTTTTGTCATACATTGGCAACCTCTTTAATATCTAGAGACTAGATATTATAAAATTGGGACCCATTTGTCCAGTATATACATAATATACACAATAAAGTTAACTGAAATGCACTTAACACATAAAAGCAATGGTAAGCTGAAATGTTCTAGTACACACTAGCAAAACATCTTTTGCAAACTCCCCCCTCCCTCAACCCAATGAAAAAGCAGAGTATACTGTTCAGATAGGAGGTTTAACAATTCCATTTCCAATTACAGTATTTCCCATCAGTTTTAAAAAGCTATTTACAAGAAGCATTATCACACTATGTCTACTGTAAAATGCATCAAGCACTTCTAAATATCTAGAAAGACTAGATATTTCATATAAGAACTTACTTGTCCACTATATACACAGTACTGTTAAGTAAAATTGCACACAGGTAACAATGGTTATAATTTGAGGTATCTCCTAAATATGACCATTTTGGCCTGAACCATTCCCACCCTCACTTCCTTTTCTCCACCACCAATCCAGTGGACAAGTACAGGCATGTGTAACGCCTAGAGGTGTCTGAATACATTCATATAAAAAAATCATTTACAGAAAACCAGCATTCCTATCAATTTCAACACAAAAGTGTACAAAATGTGCTAATTTTACTACTTTGTCATACACTGGCAACCTCTTTAACATCTAGAGACTAGATGTCACAAAATTAGGACTCATTTGTCCGTTATATACACTATATACACAGCAAAACATAATGCACATAATATACAAAAAATGGATTCATCTGAAAATGTCCAGGTGCAAACAACCTGCATATTACCTTTTGTAATTCTTTCCCTCCCACCTCCTCCAAACCACTGAACAAGTGTAAGCAACAGTATACTGCTCACAGAGTGGCTTAACATTTAACATTCTCAAAGACAGTACTTCCTACAAATTTGAGCAAAAAGTTATTTACAAAGCGGTATTTCACTACCTCTACATTTAACATACGTCGGGCACTTCTAAACATCTAGGTAGGCTAGATGTTTCAAATAAGGACTTCATTTGTCCACTATATACAAAACAGTCTTGAATAAACTGCCACATGTAACAGTTATAATCTTGAAATTGTCTTCAAAATATGAGTATTCTAGCCTAAGACCCTTCCCTTCTCTTCTCTCCTCTCCACCATCATACCCAGGGGGCTATAATGCTCAAATTTTCAGAAGACAATCTTTCCTAGAAATTTTAACACAAAATGTACAAAATGTATTATTTACTAACTCTATTTTTGTCATACACTGGCAACCTCTTTAACATCTAGAAAGACTAGATGTTGTAAATTAGGACTAATTTGTCCATTATATACACTATATATACAGCAAAGTGAAACAAAATGCACTAACGGAAAAGACAATGGTTACTCTCGCCTCACTATGAACACACTGGCACAGAGATCTGCACTTCCCACTTCCCTCCCCTCTCCCGACACCGAACCAGTGCACAAAACACAAAGTGTACTGCTCCATGAAGTGGTCTGGCCAATCCCCCCCGCCCCCCTCCCCGCTCCCCAACATCATTTCGTATGAATTTTAACAAAAAGGTATTTACAAAATGTCTTTTTACTACCTCGACTTTTAACATATATCAGGCACTTCAGAACATCTAGAAAGACTAGGTATTTCCAAAAGGTACTTATTGTCAACTATATATACAGTAGTGAGGAATAAAATGCACACACTAAACAATGGTTATATAGAAATGTCTTCTAAGTATGACCAGTCTGACATAGCACTTTCTATTCTTCCTCCTCAAGGTCTTCTATTCGACGTCGTCCAACCCACTGAACAAACGGGGACTTCGGTGGCTCTGGAAGTTGCTTCTAGAGGTAATCAAACTCCATTTCGAAAAGTCATTTCCAGAAGACATTTCTTTTCTATAGTTTTCTTTTAACAAATGGGCATTTACAAGACGCGATTTTTCTAACTATTTTATCATACGTCGGCAACCTCTTCACATCTAGGAGGCCTAGATGTAGCGAAAGTTTTCTTTTGAAAGGTTGGGGGTAAAGTTGAGAGCAGCTTTTTCATATTATATACACAGGCCTTTATCAGCGGCCAGTAAATCTTCCCAGAGGGCGGCGGGCACTTTCTGTTGGCCACAAGGGTTATGTTATTCTACCATTTCTATCTTCCGACATCAGTGTCTCGGTAGAACGACGATCACCGCCCGCGGGCCCGCTAACGTTCCACCCGCCGTCGACCGCGGCTCCGCTCACCTTGCGGGCCCGTTAAGGCCTTTGTCCGTCGTTGTCCGGACGAGGTGAGGTCTCGTCCAACTGGGACAGAGCGGTCACCTCAGGTCGCGGATCCGCGTGGCCCCAAGGCCTAAGGATGGACGAGCTGACGTCCACAATCCTTCCCGGGCCTCCGAGCCTCTAACGGCCCTCCGCGGAGTCAGAGCGGCCGCCATTCTTCTAGTCCTGCCACGCCCGACGCCCAAAGGCGCCACGTTCTCGGTGGCCAGGCGGAGGCTTCGCCTAAGCCCAAGCCCTGCAGCTCTGGGTGAAGAGACCCAGCGGTCAGCAGGATCCTGGCTCGGAGGGGCCGCCGCCATTAGGTCGTGGAGGTGCGGGGTGGGGGCAGGGGGAGAGGTTCGCGGCTGCTTCCAGTCTTGGGCTCTGCCAACTGCCGGCCTCGGCGACCGCTCTACAAAACACACCCGAGAATGTCCCGGGGCCCCCCAGTTCACCTACCGATCAGAGGCCGGAGGGCCTGGAGGGCCCCAGGGTAGAAGGCCACGATCCGCTCCTAGCCGCGCTCTCTGCCGGAGAAAGCTTTCTTTGTAATTTTATCACGAATAGATTCAATCGGTCTCTTCTTTTTAATTAATTCCATACTGTTAGAAGTTCTACCATTGTTTTTACTGTAAAGAATCAAAGAAATTTAACAAGGCTCATCACTGATTTTCTTTCTATCGTAGGTCAGATATGCTTCAGAAACACAAGTGACCATGTCATTCTTTAGCTTCAACATGTAATTCAGTGGGCCACTTTACAGCAGCATGGAGATGGGGAGTCAGGATTTTAGCCACACATGTACAGAACACCCACTCAGTGCCCAGACTAGGAAAACTGTATCATGTATTACCTAAACTGAGACACTTTAGGGGGACTTCTCTGGTGGTCCAGTGGTTAGGACTTTGAGCTTACAATGCTGGGGCCATGGGTTTGATTGACCCCTGGTTAGAGAACTCCTACATGCCAGGGGGCATGGACAAATTAAACTTGGACACTTTAAGAGAGTGAAAGGGGGCTCTATTCACAAAGACAAAGTGAGAACAGGCACAAACTGGTGCTGTCCCTACTACCAAACCAGGTTTACTTACCAATCGCACAGCAAGCCGAACCCTGAGATGCCAAGATTGGCAGCAGAGAAAGTGTTTATTCATGAGGTGGCCAAACAAGGAGACAGGAGAATGAATCAAAAATCTTCCTCTCAGAAGGCAAGGGGCTAGGGATATTCATGGAATAATGCCAGGGTGTGGAGAGCATGGGGAAAGGTGATTGGAAACAAGAAAAGGTGAAATAATTATTGTCTGGGCACTTGCAAGTAAGCTGCAGGCCCCTTCATCAAACCCACGTTCAGAAAATGGCAGCCATATTGACATGTCCTGAAGGTAGAGTTTTTGGCCTTCTGCCATCAAAAGGCCACCAAAGATACTCATGCAGGCCCAGAGGGAGGGTTGGTGGTCCTAATCAGTCTTAAAAGGCTGGAACTCAAACTAGACTCAGGTGACTCCAAATTTCTGGGAAACAACTTGGACAAACATCTTACTGTTTAGGCTAGGTGACCCTTGGAGGATATGCAAGCTTTGTAAAAACAATTGAAACAAATTTGATCAGGGAAGATGGGTTGCAGTTCATTATTAATCAAGTTACCTTTTCGTGGTTCTGACTGATGACTATCCTTAGTTTCATCCCCAGTTAACTGGGATATAAGACACTTTAGCTATAATCCCCCTAAAAGCTTGGAAAAAATACTGGAACATATGGAATGTCTTTTGTTTCATTGAAAACTATCCCAAAGACCTGTACAAGGCTGGACCAATCTGTAGTGCTAATAGTTAGGTGGTGGCTTTCCCTGGTGGCTCAGTGGTAAAGAATCTACCTGCAATGCAAGAGATGCAAGTTCAATCCCTGGAGAAGGAAATAGAAACCTGCTCCAGTATTTTTGCCTGGGAAACCACATGGGCAATGAGCCTGGTGAGCTATAATTCATGGGGTCTCAAAGAATTTGACATGACTTAGAGACTAAGCAGCCCTCATGCCAGTGCAGGAGACACAGATTGACCCCTGGTCTGGAAGACCCCAAATCCCACGGGGCAACAAATCCCGCACACAACAACTGCTGGAGCTCAAAAAACTCTAAAGCCTGTGCTCCACACAAGGGAAGTTACCACCATGCACCGCAACTAGAGAGTAGCCCCTGCTCGCTGCAACTGGAGAAAGGCCCATACAGTGACAAGGACCCAGCACAGCCAAATAAATACATAATTTTTAAAAGTAGTTAGATGATAACATTTCACATTAGGTGGACAAGAACAATCTATTATGGAAGATAAACTTTACAGAGGAAGTGAGTGAACTTACCAATAGGACCTAGGTACTGGGCATGAACCCTGAGGACACTCTTCAGGACTGTATTGGAACATCTGAGCCTGCCTGGGGCTCAGCTTATGCCAGATGTTTCAGGGTTCTCGCCTCAGTCACAGGCCCATCTGGGTATCTACCACCACAGGAGTATGAACTAGGTCTGGCAGGGCCATGTGGGCAGAAGTTGAAACAGAATAGTCAGATGTCAGGAAGATCCTCAGGAGACCCTGGGTTGATGGACTCAACATTCAAATATGCAGAAAAAGTTTTTAAACAGAAAGACTCTGACTTGGATTACGATGGATTATACATCTAAAGGAACAGTTTGAGCCTCAAAGGAGCCCTGGCCTAGGTGGCACTTTTGTTTAATGAGACCAAAATGCATGACAAAACCAAGATAGGAATCTGGGAAGAAAGGAACCCTCAGGCAGACATAGATACTTGAGCCCTTTCCTCAAAGCCACTGTGAAAGAGCATGGCCGTATCTGTAAATAGTTCTCGGCACGTGGTAGGCCCTGTATTTCTGAAAGTATGAGAACGCCAGGGAGAATGGCAGTAGTAACTATGAGAGTGAAAGAAGCATAAGCTTTGGTACTCAATATGTCTATGTGTCTGAGAATATCTAGGAAACCTCTCATTCCTCTTTCTTAGCTCTGGGGTGTCAACATTCCCAAAAGATAAAGGATCATAGCGATCCATGTAGTTCTGTGTTTGCGAGTTTCACCCAATGAGAGGAAGAAGGGCTTAGGAACTTCAGAGGATGGCTATAAAAACATTAACAAAGCATCTGAGACTTGACCTTTCTAGGAAATTTCATGGACGCATTAGATCATAGTACTAGAAAAGAGCCTGTAGAACAGTGATACAGGTCACTCCCTTGACACATGGAGCTAATGAGACCCCATGAGGTTAGGGAGTTATCCAAAGCTGTTGCACAGCTAGGCAGCAGCTGAACTGGTATGAGAACTTTGTTCTCCTGACTCCCTATTCAAGGCAGTGGAAGGAGGCTAAGGGAGGAGTGCTTAGGGGAAAACAATCTGAGATTTCAAAAGTGGGAGATAGTGAGGTAGATTAAAAAAACACTTCCAAATTTGGAAAATGGAGTTAGATGAAAACTTAGGAAGTGGAAGAAGAAAGCATGTCGTTAAAATGGACAGTAAAATGGAAAATAAGGACAGATAGGAAGGAAGCGGCAGACAGCAGTGGGGAATAGAGGACCAAATTGAGAAGAAGCTTTGAAGAAAGTGTATACATGTCACTTGTCACCAAAACTAGGGTCATTCTTGCCATGCATCATGGTCACCTGGATTGTTCTTATGACAATGATATTTTAGAGGAACTTGTTCCACAACACCTACAACTTTTTTGGGTGTAATCTAAAATATCTTGTAGATTAGTCAAAAAGGTTTGTTCAGGTATGGGTAAATTGGGGAGTGGCATTATGACATGGTTCCAAATAGGAAAAGGAGTACGTCAAGGCTATATATTGTCACCCTGCTTATTTAACTTCTATGCAGAGTACATCATGAGAAACGCTGGGCTGGAAGAAGCACAAGCTGGAATCAAGATTGCCGGGAGAAATATCAATAACCTCAGATATGCAGATGACACCACCCTTATGGCAGAAAGTGAAGAGGAACTAAAAAGCCTCTTGATGAAAGTGAAAGTGGAGAGTGAAAAAGTTGGCTTAAAGCTCAACATTCAGAAAACTAAGATCATGGCATCTGGTCCCATCACTTCATGGCAAATAGGTGAGGAAACAACGGAAACAGTGGCTGACTTTATTTTTTTTGAGTTCCAAAATCACTGCAGATGGTGATTGCAGCCAGGAAATTAAAAAACACTTACTCCTGGAAGGAAAGTTATGACCAACCTAGATAGCGTATTGAAAAGCATAGACATTACTTTGTCAACAAAGTTCCGTCTAGTCAAGGCTATGGTTTTTCCAGTGGTCATGTATGGATGTGAGAGTTGGACTGTGAAGAAAGCTGAGCGCTGAAGAATTGATGCTTTTGAACTGTGGTGTTGGAGAAGACTCTTGAGAGTCCCTTGGACTGCAAGGAGATCCAACCAGTCCATCCTAAAGGAGCTCAGTCCTGGGTGTTCATTGGTAGGACTGATTTTGAAGCTGAAACTCCAGTACTTTGGCCACCTGAAGCAAAGAGCTGACTTATTTGAAAAGACCCTGATGCTGGGAAAGATTGAGGGCAGGAGGAGAAGGGGACAACAGAGGATAAATAAGATGGTTGGATGGCATCACCGACTCAATGGACATGAGTTTGGGTAGACTCCAGGAGTTGGTGATGGACAGGGAGGCCTGGTGTGCTGCAGTTGCAGAGTCGGACACGACTGAGCGACTGAACTGAACTGAACTGATTATGACATGGATTCAGATATGGCCTCTGGACTTTTTGTACAGTTTTTCAGAATGAAAATTTCTGGCTCACAGACACAGATGGCATTCACTGCAGGCTTCTATATTGCATACATATGTCTCACCATTTGGTTATAATGAGTTATGCACGATATTCATTTTCCATTCTGGAAGATTTTTCTCCTTAAAGAGACTGTGAACTGTTTGAAGCCTAGAACTAGATTTTGCTGACCTCTGCAAGTCCATTACTTATGACATCCTTGGAACATAGTGGATGCTCAGTAAATATTCAAAGGAGAACTCGTTATTTGCTATTGGGACAATACAGGAAAAGAAAATGGCTTGTTAAATTTTACACACAGAGTTTGACACATACGACAAGCCCTGATCAAGTGTGATAACAAAGCAATTACTGGGGCACGTCCTCCCAGCAAATAATTTTCCTAATATGTGAGCTTTTTTCATGACTCAACCCCTCTATACTTTGTAAAAACCAAATTCAGAAATGAAGCCCATGGAAGTCTATATTTAGTCTATTCCCTTGACCTGGTTTCACTCCTTGACCAACCAAAATCAAACGAAAACTGCTGGGGGAGCTGAGTCTTAATAAACCAAAATCTTTTAGATAAAAATCTAAAAGGAAAGCCCGCCCCTGCCAATGTATCTGAACGGCTCTCAAAATTTCTATTTCCATACTGCAGAAGTTAAAAGTGGCAGCAGCAGGAAGCACGAGGCACTAAAGGAGAAATCAGCCAGGGTCCTCAAGTTGCCCGAAGGTGGGCCGGGCTCCAGCCGGTGTGGACTGACCCGCCCCGGCTGGCAGGCTCCTCGGCCTCACCGCCCCCCCGCCCCACTGAGACCCCCAGCCCCCTCCACGCCCGCCTCACCCCTGTGTAGGATCAGCCTCACCAGTGAGAGCTGTCACTTCAGCTCCCACCAGATAAGGGGCTAAAGACTTTTTCCTAAAGATTTTGCATTGTTTTGACTGAAGAAACAGTGGTACTAGTAGCAGTCGTTTTCTCCTTAATTCAGCTCACTCCTTTGCCAACAGGGAGCACCTGGCAAGGAAGAAAGCTTGGAACACGTGAAGTAAAGAGCAGCCAGTTGGGAAGTTACCTTGCATTGAGGAAAGTCAGCACGCCAATCCACCAGCTGACATTTTTGGAGGCAAATTCAGTTACTTGCAGAGAGTCAGTCACTTTAAGAGATCACATGAACAGCCTTCTGGGCATTTTTAGAGATGTGTAGTAGAAAAATGAAAGTGAAAGTCGCTCAGTCATGTCCGACTCTTTGGGACCCCGCGGACTACACAGTCCATGGAATTCTCCAGGCCAGAATACTGGAGTGGGTGGCCTTTCCCTTCTCCAGGGGATCTTCCCAGCCCAGGGATCGAACCCAGGTCTCCTGCATTGCAGGCGGATTCTTTACCAGTTGAGCCACAAGGGTGTAGCAGAGGTGCAGATTAATTCAGATGTTCAAACAAAAATACAGTCTCTTCCTTTTCCAGAACGCATCTGATCCTTCTCATGAGCTCCTACTTATCTGAGCTGTAGTGAAAACCATTTAGCCCCACTTGGAAAACCAAATTTGATCTAATAATACAAATATTTTCTTATGTAACTGTCTTCCAGAAATTGCCTCCTCCCCCAACCCAGTGCTCTAGACAGACTCCACCAGACAGACTCACCAGCCATGTACAGTGGGAAGTGGAGAGTTTGCATAACCTTATAGCAGCAGATGAGGGAGGTGGTAAGGGGTCTCGGCATAGACCCTAGCAGGGCCTGCAGCTCTTCCGGCCTTCACACAGTGTCCCTTCTACCTGATTACTGTGCAACATATTGGAATATGGAGCTGAATTCTTCAGGCAATGAACTCAGCTTTCTCAGGGACCCTCCCTTCTCACTCAGCCCTACCTCAACTACTACTGGCTCCATGGCTCTTCCTGAGGTCAGGCAATAACTCCGACTTGAGCACAAGCTTATGGCCTTAAGTCCCCCAGCATTTTGCCTGTGCTTCAGTGACACCCCTCCTTCACCTGAGCTGGTCGACCAGGACCATTGCCTGCTCTCCAAACCCCTCCCCACGAACTCAAGGTTACTTGAACACATTCAAGCCATGAGTTAGATGGAGATGCAGACCCTCCACTCAGACCATATGGCCACAGTCTGTGGACCCTCAAAGAAGAGAGGTGCAAAGGCTCTCCTGTTGTTCTGGTCGGTGGTGGTGGTGATGTGTGCATGTGTTTGTGTTGCACTGCCTTTAAATTATTCAGCATACTTTCTACATCCAGGACTTTTGCTCAGAGACAGGACACCTAGAAAGGGTGTCACCTTACCTATTTCCAGTCTCCTCTGCTCATCTTTCTCCCATAAGCCAGACTTTCCCACTCTTCCTCTCAGGTAAAGAATTCCCTTCCTGAAAACTGGAGGATCAGCTCTACGAGGCCAGGATTAGACTAAATTAGAGTAAATTACAATATTCCTTTGCATTTTGATAAAGTCTGTGCTTCAGTGTTATTGTCTTGCTCTAGCCGAAAAGAATCCACCTTTAAGAAGCAGGTTGATTTGATGGGAAACCTTCTGTTCTTGGAGGGGTCTGTTCCCTCCTTTCCTACAGAGCCTCAGAATTCAGCCTACAGGCTTCAACAGAGCAGGATTCCTAGGCAGAAATAAAATACATCATTCTATTTTTCTAAAAATACTATCCTGCTGTAAGAGTAGGAAGTAACTACCCAGGTCTCTTCTGGGTCCTCTTTCAGTACCCAGGCCCAGCCAGGCTCTCTACCAGCTCGCAGACCATCCCCTTCCTCTTTTTCTGGCTTCCTCATGGGGCCTAGATGCGCACCCACACCGTAACACCTGACTTCCACTTTAATACGAGGAGTGAGGAGATAAGCACGTGAGTGGGAAGGATAAATGACAATGTGGTTTTCCAAAGACAGGCTCGGAGCCATCTTATCCATGACTAACACGGAGAAAGCCATGCACACAGCATCGTCTTAGAAGCCCTTCTTTCTCTGGGAGGGAAAATTCCTGCTTCTTCTTACATGCAAGTAGAAACAGGAAACAGCCTTCCCATGCTTGTCTTCCCTCCATCATCGAATCTAGAACATGATATTCTAAACTCACTGCTTCGGTGCAATTTGAGAGAGGTGCATGCCTGCACGCTCAGTCACTTCAGCTGTGGCCGACTCTGCGACCCCGTGCACTGTGGCCCACCAGGCACGGAATGCTCCAGACTTGGATACTCAAGTGGGTTGCCATGCTCTCCTCTTGAGAAAGGTGAGTGGTACACAGATAATAATGATGATTTCAATTCTCTTAAATGAACAGAGCGAATGTAGTTCAGGATCTTTTCTTGGTGGAAGATGGCACTGACCCTCTCAGATGAGAAGCTGCTTGAGGCAGACTCCTTGCTTTGCATGTTTTTCCCCAAATACTCATTTGTATACATCATGACTAATTGAAAACCCAGAACTGAAATAAAACTACATTTTAACTTCACACTGTTAAAGCTAGAAGTCCCTGCCAGGTCCACTTGTCCTAACAGGGTTTTATGTATTGCTTTTTAGCATTTTATAAACTCTTCTAATTCTTTTGCTTTAGTGTTGCATTAAAGACTAAATGAGGAAAAAAAAATAGGAAAGAATCAGAGCCATTAAGCCTTTCAAAAGGTGACTGTTAAAAAATAACCTTTAAAGGAGGTCTAGCAGCTACCTATGCCATTCACTGACTCCAAAATCTACCAAGTCATCTTGACCAGAACTTCTCTGATGGAGCATTGCAGGAAGTGTGAATTGAAAATTTTCTAAATGGACAAGAGACCCCCTTTGCCCCTGGAGCGTATGATTCAGATTCAGGGTCTTTTGACTAATTTTGATTTTTTGGAGATTTTGATTTTTTTTCCCCCTTATTTGATTTTTAATGTGGCCCTGACCTTTGGTGTACAAAGCTTAGGGAAGGAGTGAATGAATGAGCATAATGACCCCAAAAGTCTTTAGGAAAGGACAGCATCAACTTCCCTCCCCAGCCCGACTACCCTCACTGCCTTAACACCTGAGGTTATACAATTAGGCCAAGATGGAACGAGGTGGCCCTAACTGGAACCTGAGGACAGATAAAAACATATTTGAGTCTTTAAGGGAAGGAAGACTGACTTAAGCTGGGGACCCAAATCTCATGGCCTGGAATTGATTCTGGCACAAGGCTTGTTCATGATAAGAAGCCCCTGTGGATTCAAGCAGGGTACAGTGCTTGGGGACAATACCTGAGCATGTAGGCCTGATCTTGGAGCCCATATTGGGCTCCCCTGAGGCTTGGACAGGGACCTGGGCCAGCAAGGACGTCCTGTACTAAAGCAATTCCAGCCGCCAGAGTGTGCCGGGTCTGAGGAGCCATGGGGCAGCCACTGCGCGGTTTCTGGAAGCGGAGCTGACTCTTTCTGGATGGTGTGGTCTCTGAGGGCAAACAGAAGGTGCCTGAATGAACTGCACACAACTAAGAGGTGTGAATATATTTGTATCCTGAATTGGTGAAGGAGTACACCAAAGTTATAAATCACACCAGAATCAAGATTTAGTGAGCTGCTATCCATCTTGTCCTGGTCCTACTTTTAGGAGTATAAAGAAGTTTAAAACATGGTACCTGTCCACAAGGAATTGTTGTCGTTCAGTTTCTAAGTCTTATCTGACTCTTGGTGACCACATGGACTGCAGCATTCCGGGTTCCCCTGTCCTCCACTACCTCCCAGAGTTTGCTCAAATTCATGTCCACTGAGTTGGTAATTCTATCCAACCATCTCATCCTCTACTGCTTCCTTCTCCTTTTGCCTTCAATCTTTTCCAGAATCAGGATTTTTTCCAGTGAGTCAGCTCTTCACATCGGGTGGCCAAAGTATAGGAACTTCAGCTTCAGTATCAGTAACTATAATGAATATTCAGGATTGATTTCCTTTATGATTGACTGGTTTGATCTCCTTGCACTCCAAGGGACTCTCGAGCATTTTCTCCACCACCGTAATTGAAAAGCATCAATTCTTCAGCACTCAGCCTTCTTTATGGTCCAAGTCTCACATATGTACATGACTATTGGAATAACCATAGCTCCGACTACAGAAACCTTTGTTGGCAAAGTGATGTCTCTGCTTTCACTATGTTGCCTAGGTTTGTCATAGCTTTACTTCCAAGGAGCAAGTGTCTTTCAAATTCATGGCTGTAGTAACACCACAAGGAGGTATTAAAGCTGAATATTAGAGAGGCAATGCAGTTCCAGAATAAGAGAGAAAATTGCAGCATTAAGGGGGAGAAGTGAAAAGCAAAGGAGAAAAGGAAAGATATAAGCATCGGAATGCAGAGTTCCAAAAAATAGCAAGAAGAGATAAGAAAGCCTTCCTCAGTGATCAGTGCAAAGAAATAGAGGAAAACAACAGAATTGGAAAGACTAGAGATCTCTTCAAGAAAATTAGAAATACCAAGGGAACATTTCATGCAAAGATGGGCTCAATAAAGGATAGAAATTGTATGGACCTAACAGAAGCAGAAGATATGAAGAAGAGGTGGCAAGAATACACAGAAGAACTGCACAAAAAAGAGCTTCATGACCAAGATAATCACGATGATGTGATCACTCACCCAGAGCCAGACATCCTGGAATGTGAAGTCAAGTGGGCCTTAGAAAGCATCACTACGAACAAAGCCAGTGGAGGTTATGGAATTCCAGTTGAGCTATTTCAAATCCTGAAAGATGATGCTGTGAAAGTGCTGCACTCAATATGCCAGCAGATTTGGAAAACTCAGTAGTGGCCACAGCACTGGAAAAGGTCAATTTTCATTCCAATCCCAAAGAAAGACAATGCCAAAGAATGCTCAAACTACCACACAATTGCACTCATCCCACACGCCAGTAAAGTCATGCTCAAAATTCTCCAAGCCAGGCTTCAGCAATACGTGAACCGGGAACTTCCAGATGTTCAAGCTGGTTTTCAAATAGGCCGAGGAACCAGAGATCAAATTGCCAACATCTGCTGGATCATGGAAAAAGCAAGAGAGTTCCAGAAAAACATCTATTTCTGCTTTATTGACTATGCCAAAGCCTTTGACTGTGTGGATCACAATAAACTGTGGAAAATTCTGAAAGAGATGGGAATACCAGATGACTTGACCTGCCTCTTGAGAAACCTATGTGCAGGTCAGGAAGCAACAGTTAGAACTGGACATGGAACAATAGACTGGTTCCAAATAGGAAAAGGAGTACATCAAGGCTGTATATTGTCACCCTGCTTATTTAACTTCTATGCAGAGTACATCATGAAAAACACTGGACTGGAAGAAACACAAGCTGGAATCAAGATTGCTGGGAGAAATATCAATAACCTCAGATGTGCAGATGACACCACCTTTATGGCAGAAAGTGAAGAGGAACTAAAAAGCCTCTTGATGAAAGTGAAACAGGAGACTGAAAAAGTTGGCTTAAAGGTCAACATTCAGAAAATGAAGATCATGGCATCTGGTCCCATCACTTCATGGCAAATAGATGGGAAACGGTGGCTAACTTTATTTTTTGGGCTCCAAAATCACTGCAGATGGTGACTGCAGACAGGAAATTAAAAGACACTTAATCCTTGGAAGGAAAGTTATGACCAACCTAGATAGCATATTGAAAAGCAGAGACATTACTTTACCAACAAAGGTCTGTCCAGTCAAGGCTATGGTTTTTCCAGAGGTCATGTATGGATGTGAGAGTTGGACTGTGAAGAAGGCTGAGTGCCGAAGAATTATGCTTTTGAACTGTGGTGTTGGAGAAGACTCTTGAGAATCCCTTGGACTGCAAGGAGATCCAACCAGTCCACCCTAAAGGAGATCAGCCCTGGGATTTCTTTGGAAGGAATGATGCTAAACCTGAAATTCCAGTACTTTGGCCACCTCATGCAAAGAGTTGTCTCATTGGAAAAGACTCTGTTGCTGGGAGGGGTTGGGGGCAGGAGAAGGGGTCAACAGAGGATGAGATGACTGGATGGCATCACCGACTAGATGGGCATGAGTTTGAGTGAACTCTGGGAGTTGGTGATGGACAAGAGGCCTGGTGTGCTGAGATTCATGGAGTCGCAAAGTGTCAGACATGACTGAGTGACTGGACTGAACTGAACTGAACTGAATTGTCCATAAATAATAACAACGCATGTATAGAGTTAACGGGTACCAGCTTCTATTGTTAGTATTTATGTCTAGTGACTCACTTAAACCTCTAAGCAGCCCTATTATCTTCATTTCACAGGTGAGGACAGTAAGCACAGGAATTTAAACAACTCATCAAAGGTCACAGATCAGTAGGTGGAGAAGGCGAGACCCCTGTTTCAGGGTCTGTGCTCCTAACTAGCTACATCAATTGGCCACTATGCCCAAGGACTGCAGGAGCTCAGAGCAGACGGTAGTGAAAATAGGTACTAGAGGTAAGTGCACAAGATTGATCTTACATCTAGAATCAAAGCAAAGATTTTACAAAGAACAAGGCAAAGAAAGGGATGCATTAAGAGCACCATCTGTGTTGTTTTAAGCAAAGGTAGATTGATTTCTATAAACTACTTTTTGGAGATGGTAAGGTAAAGAACTTTCATAGAAGTCAAGAAGGTGAACCTAAGGAGGCGGTATTTGAGTTGATGCGGGAAGAGGTGGTGTGCGGAGGACAAAGGAAGCAGCACATTTAAAGTCTGGAAAGAAAAGGATGATGCATTTTAGGAAATGAAAGCCATTCAGTATGTCTGGAGAAACTGATTTTTTGTGGAAATGGCTTGGAGAGCATAATATCTGATGAGACCAGGGACATATTTGAGTTGTTAGCATGAGAGTCTTTTATACTGTTAAGAATTATTGTGAGGACAGTAGGGAACTATGGAAAGGCTTAATGCAGGAATGTAATAAAGTCATATTTGTATTAAAGAAAAAAAATCCCAGTTGCAGCATAGAAAATGATTTGGGGATGAGTTGATCTTTACAGGTCAGGTGAGAGTTAATGAGAGCCTGACCTTAGGCAATGGCAGCTAAGACAAAAAGATATAGGTTTATTCAAGAAATGTTAAGGGGAAAAATTCATTAATCATTGATTGGAAGTAATGGGCAAAGGAGAAAAAGGAGTCAAGAAAGATTTTCACATTTCTGACCTGACCTGTACATGGATGGTGATATCACCAAGTGTGGAACAAATTGAATTTGAATTTCACTGGAAACTACTACATGGATATGACTGGTTGGCCGTAACTACCTTGATCTGGGGCTGGGGGACTGGGCAGCCAGGGGTGAGGTTGTCTTAGTTGCCATGATGAATTTGATAGGAGCAAAAGGATGGGAACAGAAGCCATGGGGGTATGGTTGAGGGTCAAGTTAAGTCATCAGAAAAACAGTGTATAGAGGAGAAAACATGCTAAGCCAGATGAATGCGGAACACTGATTATTAAGTGCTGACCTTGGAGAAGGTCAGGAAGATTTTTGGTGATGCTGATGAAAGCAGATTGGGTGAAGTGAAGGTGGTGGAAATTGGATCCAGACAGGTTGAGGTCAGTAAGAAATGACACTAAATGCAAGCAAACCCTTCATAGAAGTTTAGGAGTTTAATAGTTTTTAGCTTCCAATGGAAAGATTAAAAATTAAAGCTCAAAGGAAAATAGATTTCTGTCAGGCAATCTGAACTCTTACTTTGAGGTCTTTCTTAGCCTCTAGGGGACCTAACTCTACAGAGAAAACTGTGCAAGTTTAGAGATCATGAAAAAAAAACAAAAATACTGAATCCAGAGAATTACAGTAAGTTAATTCTAGTCTTATGCCTCTTTTGCTGAGCCTGGGAGGCAGATAGTGAAAAAATAGTCTTATGATGAAGAAGAAATTAGAAGAGTTTGATATTTTAGTTTTAAAACTCTAATTTCTTTTTGATTTGGCAGTATTTCCCCCATCTTGCACAATCTAACTGAGGCATAATGAGTGATTACTTGGTAAAAAAGCAGAAATTATAATCAATATTCACTTTAAAGAGCTTGAGTAAACATTGGAAATTACATTCCTGTGAAGACATATTATGACCTGTTGAAAACATAATGTTATGTTAATTAAAATGTGGTTTCACAAATATATTTAATCTCATCTTACAAATAAACACTGTACAATATTTCTGAGATATTTTTAAGTTTGTTGTGCATTAACTATAAAACCTTATAACCAAGGAACATTTTTCTTTTGTCAGCAGACTGATTTTTGCTTTAAAAGTGGCTATTTTCCTATTTAAAGAGCACCACAAAATGTTCTCATAAATACAGTCTGTTTAAGAATAAAGACTGTTTTCTTATCTGAGTTTTCCTCCTCCTGACAGCCCCTCACCACATTTTACCTGACCCTCTCTTCCACCATGTCCACCCACTGTCTGGATTTAAAAATTTTTGAACATTTGCCCCATTGCTGACAAGAAACCAAGCACACTGTTCCAAGTGTCACCTCTTTGCTTTGGCTATCTTTATTGTACATATTCAAAGACAGGGGCTTCCCAGGTAGCTCAGTGGTAAACAGTTTGTCTGCCAATGCAGGAGACACGGGAGACTCAGGTTTGATCCCTGGGTTGGGAAGATCCCATGGAGAAAGAAATGGCAACCCGCTCCAGTATTCTTGCCTGGAGAATTCCATGGACAAAGGAGCCTGGTGGGCTACAGTCCATGGGGTCACAAAGAGTCAGACACAACTTTGTGACTAAGCAGCAGCAACATCATTCAAAGACAGATGGGTTATAAAAGTCCTCCTCTCTTTATGAACTTGATTAAATGATCCACAACTTGTTTGTGTCTGGTCGAAGGTTGGCATGATCCATTTAGACTCTTTATGCGCTTCTGCTCAATGTATTTAGTGATAAAATTGAATAACTGATTCAACAACAATTTATTAATGTCTGCCAGGGTTTGTGATAAACTGTAAAAACAAAAGAGGAATAAAATAAGAATTTATAACCTAACAGAAGGAGACAGATATTTACTGTTAAGATGCTATCACAGAATTATGTCTATTGTTAAGATGCTATCATAGAATTTATGGTGGAATGGATCCACAGAGAAAGAAGCAGCTCTTCTGTTGAGGGCCGGGGATAGTTAGAGGAAGCTTCATGCCAAGATGATTAGGACCAATTGAATTATAGTCCCCGGGTCTTTACTACCTCTCTCGAACAGAATTACGCATCCATGGGACATAACTGTAACTCTGACTATGAAATAGGCAAAGTAAACTTTTCCATCCCATTGACTTTGTGCTTGGCAATATGCTTCACCTTGAACAATGGAATGTTAATGAGCTTTAAATGTGCTTTAGTGATTGACTGCTTCTCTTGCCCTGGCATCAACCAGGAGAAAAAAAGTCACCTGGTAACCACAGGTCCCATAACAAGGGACTTGAAGGGTAGCTGTAAGCCACAGCCTGAAACAGAGGTTCCTAGCCGACCTGCAAACTTGTGAGCTTGAGATAAATGACAGTTGCAATCAAACAAAATTTGTGGATTTTTTTATTACTAGCCTATAGCAACTAAAACCTGGCTACCACGATGATCCCTGATCAAAACAGGGAAGACATGTCTATCAGGAAGTTAGAGTATAAAGGATTTCCAAGCAGAAAGAACAGCACAGAAAAGTTCCTTCTGTTCTGTAAATGCTGCTATGCGCTGCAAGTCGATCAATAGGTGGTAATGCAGGGTATGGGTGTGGTGTGGCATTAGACAGGAATAATCAGGAACCAGAATGTCAAAGAAGAGTTCATCGCCAAGTATGAGCATTTACCATCTATCCAACAGGTATTAAGAACCCATTGGAATAGTTAAAGCAGATAAAAGATATAGTTAGATCAGTATTTTAGAAAGAAGAAGTTAGCATGTGGGGGACTGGGTTGGAGCTAGGCAAGAGATAAATCAGGATATCGAAAAGCAGTGATGAGGATGGGGAGGAGAATGCAGGCTCTAGAGAAGTTAGGGACTTCCCTGGTGGTCCAGTGGTTAATCTGCCTTCCAATGAAGAGGACATGGGTTCGATCCTGGTTGGGGAATTAAGATCACACATGTTGTGGTACAGTTAAGCCCATGTGCTGAAACGACTGAGCCCAGTTCCCACAGCCAGAGCGCCCGCCCATGTGCCGCCACGAAGACCCAGTGCAGCCTTAAGTAAATGAATGCTTTGTAAAGAGAAAGATTGTCATCAACAGCATCACCATTTTTTTCTTTTTACAAAATCAACTTTCTACAATGTTTTTCAAAGAGAGTTCGGAGGAAGTTCTAAAAAAAAGTCAAATTTACTGACAGTTAATTTTCAGAAAGAGCAAGATTCTGAATGCTCAGTTCACTGAAAATCAATTAGCCAAAGGCAAACTAATTTAAAGCAAGCCAACTGAAAGTTAATTTTCCCCCAAAGGACAATTTAAGGTGAGTCTAGGACAGCCTGAAGATGCAGAAGAGGGAGCGGCTGGGCAGATGCAGGGGTTGGGGAGGGACTGAGGAAGAGGGGAGGAAGAGAGAAAATCTTGAGGAAAACCACTTCAGTAAGTCCGCAAATTAGTTTTTCAAAAGTGGGTTTTTATCGATTTGCGGTGAATTGCTGTTTATCAGGAAGCAAATAGCACAGTCATGGGGTAGAACTGGTGGGAATTCAATGAAGGAACAGTTTAGAAAGGGGTAGGCTGAGTTCAAACCAACAAGGTCCCCTGAAACTGCGAGAGACAGGAAAAATGCTTTCCCCCACCTTGGCCAGAAAAGACAAGGGGAGCAAGGAATGCCTGGTGTTCTGGGTGAGAGGCTGCGCAGGAAACGCAGCTGCTCATCGTCTTGCTGAAACTGGCAGTGAAGTGAAGTCGCTCAGTCGCTCTGACTCTTCGTGACCCGATGGACTGCAGCCCACCAGGCTCCTCCATCTATGGAATTTTCTGGGCAAGAATACTGGAGTGGGGTGCCATTGCCTTCTCCAGGAAAACTGACAGTGTCCCCTTCCTAAAAGTGTGCTCCACAGAGCTTGGTGTGTTCACAGCAGGACAGGGCTGCAGGTGGGGCCTGGGTGTGCATGGGTGTACATGGGTGTGCAGGAAGGTGCAGGGGATGGCAAGAAAAGGGGGCTTGGACCTCTACCTCCGCTTCAATTAGGACAATCTATATCCTATTAGAGTTTCTTATAAAAATGACAAAATTAAAAAAAAAAAAACCTCATTGACTTGCAGAACTCGAATGATGTATGCACTGAAACCTGCAAAGCAATAAAGAATGGTCTCCGCTCTGAGAAGTCTACAGTTACGAGAACATGTACAGAGAGAAAAATAACTACAAACTACCTCATACTAAATGCTAAGTGAGGGCAATAGATAATTAGGATAACAGAAGTTTAGAAAGAAAGGTGAGAATAAAATTAAGCATAGTGATTCTCTTTATCTTCTGGATTTTGTGAATCATGTCCCTGAAAATGTTTCCCTTTTTTATTTCAGGACAAAATTTGTGGTCCAGCCTTAGGCAGTCTATGGAACTTTATGGCAAGTGTTTTATGAGTATAAACTTGATCTGTGGCTCCATTTTATAACGTGATTTTTCTTTTTTCTTTGCTCTATCTTTCTCGTATAAATCCAGCTGAGTTGTTGTGATACATTGGAGTCAGAAGACTGATTCAAACTCTGATGTTGCCACTTGTGAACTGAATGGCCTCTGATAAATTACTTAACTATCCTGAGTTTCCTCATTTGCAAATGTTTACCCTATCACAGTGTTGTGAGAATCTGTATTCTTAGTGCATATCACAGTAAGTGTAGCTTAATCTGAAATTCCTTGTAGTGATTTCCTTAGTCAGGACCTTGTCTTCAAGATTCAACTAGAGGCTCAGAGTTGAGAAGGGGCGATAATGTGTCCTCATGCTCAAAAAGTAACTGCTAGAGGCCTCACTGAGGGCAGTGCAACCCCCAGTGTGGTATTTCTGGAAATTTGAAGGGGTAATTTTGTCTGTCACAATGATGAGGGGGTGGGGGTGCCGCCCCTGACATTTAGTGGGAGGAGGTGGAGATGCTTGACATCCTGCCACACATAGGGCTCTCCCACACAGGAGAGAGCTGCCCCACTCCCCGCCCCCGCCTTCAGATGTCCCATTGGTGAAATGACTCTTTATACCTCCCTGAGCCCAGAACTTAACTTCACTGTACATGAAAACGCCTAGTATTTTGGGTGCCTTTTCAAAATCCTCTGATATTTAGGGAATACAACTCCTGAATAAATAAAGGGAAGACTGTACTTTGCCCTGTTTGGAAGAGTCGTTCACCATTTCAGAAGACTGCACAGGAAGCCTCCCGTAGAAACTCACGATGTGCTCCAAGAGCATCTCCAAGAGCCCGCCTCGCAGAGGCCCCTGCTGTCAGCCCACAACCGCACCCGTCAGAAGGGACGTGGAGGTCTGTGCCTCTCCCCACACCTACCTTCTGGCATGCCAGAGAAGGGAGCAAGGTGTGGAAACAACAGAACTGGAATGGCAGGAGGGGAAACTGGCCATCCCTCCTGCCCACTGAGGTTTCTAAGCCATCATAAGATTACTATATTGACTGTAGAGTATAAGACTGACGTTTTACATTAGACTGAGCTGGACTAAAGCCTGAAAGCAAGCCCTAAGTACTAGAAAGAGGCATAACGAAAAGCTTCAGGACCTAAGATGATTTTGAGGGGAATGTCTGACGATGGAGATGCCTACAGGACATGATGAGAGAACAATGCAGTCAGTCCCCGAATGTTCTGTAAGATAAACCCGTTCTGTTCACCAGGCATGTGAGGAATCTAGATGCTATTGTCGCTTATCTTTATCAGAGTCCTGCTCTGAACAGCAAGCTGGCAGGTGCTGTAACTAGGCCCTTCTGGCAACACGTGTGAGGCACACCCTAGCCTTTCTTCCACCCCCTCACCACATCTTGAAAGAGGTGTTCTCTAAACCAAGTCAAAGAAAATAGAATTTTCAGGAACTCTCAATTAGACAACCACATAAGAAGATAGAACTTGGTTTTTTGTTTGTTTTATGAAACTGGAGTAGGAAAACCCGACTCCTTTGGGGAATCCCTTCCATGTACAAGGACTTCTGCTCCTTCAGACAGTTCCACTGTGTTGCTGGCTTGGTCTTTGGAAGACCGAGAGGGAACTAAGACGGAGTCAGAGAAATGCAGCCACGGAGTGAGTAATCTGGTATTGTCCCTATGCTGACATACCAAAATGTCACTAGGACTGGTGCGAAGCACTGATTTAGGACCCATGACAGCTAGTAGCCAAGTGAAGGCATCTGTTTAAAATATATTCTAACCACGTACTGTCAATACGTCTCAGGAAGTTGGTATATTTGTAGGCAACAGGATAAAGATTTGAAAGTTAAAATCCTGTCAAATTCTTTCTCTAGATCATAACAACCACCAGTCAGCCCCAGAGCAGCTCATTTCAATAGATTTGTTCTGTGTCCTTTAAAACTTTCATTTTCTCCTATATGGAAATTGATTTCCATCATTTTTTAATTTGATTATGAGTAACCTAGGTTAGTAATTTGACATTTTATCTATGGAACTGGGTTTAAGAAACACTCATAACAAGCCAAAGATATCTCATTTTCTGCTACTTGAAGACTGCTATATTTTTGCATTTTTATTAAGTAGTAAGTTTTTGTTCTTATGCAATTTATGGTAAATGTGTTTTAAGGAAGTTTTATTTCCTATGAGTATAAATTTTGCTAGTTTTAAGAGGCAAAAGTTATATTTACATATTTCAGTTGTATGGATTACAATTGTATGACAGCTTGTAAAATTGTTACCTGAAGAACAAATTCCTAAGAAAGCTTATTTAGACTTGACAATTGTGGAGTGTAGGTTCTGTGTTGATTTTAATTTGTGTTCAAATCTCACTCTCCCCGGCTTAAGACTTATAAGGCAATTCTTTTCTTTGTGTATCTGAGCTTGAAGAGCATTACAGAACAGGATAAGAAGAAGAGCAATAGCCTTAATTAATTACCTGAATTAGTCATGGAGCTAAGTGTCTACTTGTTGCAGTGAAACTGTGCATTGCATTTTAGAGTTTACTCTTAATTAGAACCCTGGTCTCCCTGTGTGTACTACATGCAACCCTGAGCATTGATCTTTTAGATAACTGATGGAGCTGATGCTTCCCTTTCTTGTTCTTTAACTACAAAAGTTAAAGCTAAAATTGAGTCCAGTTTACAAGTATTTAGAACTTCATGGAATACATTTGAGAAAGTTCACTCTCATATCTGAGGCTTCCCAGGTGGGACTAGTAAAGAACCCAACTGCCAATGAAGGAGACATAAGAGACTTGAGTTCGATCCCTGGTCAGGAAGGTCCCCTGGAGGAGGGCATGGTAACCCACTTCAGTACCCTTGCCTGGAGAATCCCATGGACAGAGAAGCTGGCAGGCTACAGTCCACAGAGTTGCAAAGAGTCAGACATGATTGAAGCAACTTAGCATGCACACACCCTCATTCCTGGTTCTAATACATGTCACTACCTTCTTGTCTCTCTACATCATTTTTGAATTGACAATATCTTTCTGTTTTCTGTATCTTTCTATAAAAAGACCTGAATCCTTATATCCTTATATTTTGGAAAAAGAAGGCATCAACTTTACATGTGTATATATGCATGTGTGTGGTGTATGCATATGTATGTACGTATACCTATGTACATAAAATGACCTCTTTAATCTTAAAGACCACTCTGTGAAGTCCAGTGCCCTTTTCTGACACACACGGCCACAATCAGAAATAATAGTTTTCCAGTATTATTATCCTGTACACATACACAAATATATGACAAACAAAATTTACTCTTACTAGATATAACACACTTTAATAATTTCTGTTTCATTCTATACTAGTTTTGGTGTTTTTTTAAGAAGAGGTGGCAAGAACACAGAAGAACTGTACAAAAAAAGATCTTCAAGACCAAGATAATCATGATGGTGTGATCACTCACCTAGAGCCAGACATCTTGGAATGTGAAGTCAAGTGGGCCTTTGAAAGCATCACTATGAACAAAGCTAGTGGATGGAATTCTAGTTGAGCTATTTCAAATCCTGAAAGATGATGCTGTGAAAGTGCTGCACTCAATATGCCAGCAAATTTGGAAAACTCAGCAGTGGCCACAGGACTGGAAATGGTCAATTTTCATTCCAATCCCAAAGAAAGGCAATGCCAAAGAATGCTCAAACTACCGCACAATTGCACTCATTCCACACGCCAGTAAAGTCATGCTCAAAATTCTCCAAGCCAGGCTTCAGCAATACGTGAACCGGGAACTTCCAGATGTTCAAGCTGGTTTTAGAAAAGGCAGAGGAACCAGAGATCAAATTGCCAGCATCTGCTGGATCATCAAAAAAGCAAGAGGGTTCCAGAAAAACATCTATTTCTGCTTTATTGACTATGCCAAAGCCTTTGACTGTGTGGATCACAATAAACTGTGGAAAATTCTGAAAGAGATGGGAATATCAGACCACCTAACCTGCCTCTTGAGAAACCTATGTGCAGGTCAGGAAGCAACAGTTAGAACTGGACATGGAACAACAGACGGGTTCCAAATAGGAAAAGGAGTACGTCAAGGCTGTATATTGTCACCCTGCTTATTTAACTTATATGCAGAGTACATCATGAGAAACGCTGGACTGGAAGAAACACAAGCTGGAATCAAGATTGCCAGGAGAAATATCAATAACCTCAGATGTGCAGATGACACCACCTTTATGGCAGAAAGTGAAGAGGGACTAAAAAGCCTCTTGATGAAAGTGAAAGAGGAAAGTGAAAAAATTGGCTTAATTAAAGCTCAACATTCAGAAAATGAAGATCATGGCATCTGGTCCCATCACTTCATGGGAAATAGATGGGAAAACAGTGGAAACAGTGTCAGACTTTATTTTTTTGGGCTCCAAAATCACTGCAGATGGTGACTGCAGCCAGGAAATTAAAAGACGCTTACTCCTTGGAAGAAAAGTTATGACTAACCTAGATAGCATATTGAAAAGCAGAGATATTACTTTGCCAACAAAGGTCCATCTAGTCAAGGCTATGGTTTTTCCAGTGGTCATGTATGGATGTGAGAGTTGGTCTGTGAAGAAAGCTGAGTGCTGAAGAATTGATGCTTTTGAACTGTGGTGTTGGAGAAGACTCTTGAGAATCCCTTGGACTACAAGGAGATCCAATCAGTCCATCCTAAAGGAGATCAGCCCTGGGATTTCTTTGGAAGGAATGATGCTAAACCTGAAATTCCAGTACTTTGGCCACCTCATGCAAAGAGTTGTCTCATTGGAAAAGACTCTGTTGCTGGGAGGGGTTGGGGGCAGGAGAAGGGGTCAACAGAGGATGAGATGACTGGATGGCATCACCGACTAGATGGGCATGAGTTTGAGTGAACTCTGGGAGTTGGTGATGGACAGGGAGGCCAGGTGTGCTGCGATTCATGGGGTCACAATGAATCGGACACGACTGAGTGACTGAACTGAAAGAAAACAAACTAAGGTAGATCTTGTTGCACAAAACTGATGTACTACCTAATAATGGTTATAGCCAACAGTTTGAGAAAGATCACCTCATAATATAACTTCCATCAGGATAGATTCCATGTCTATTTTTGTCTTCCCCTACAGTCCTATAACTTCCCAGGTGACAGTACCACTCAATAAATTGTTGCTATTTATTAAATAACCTTTATAAATGTAAACTTCTCTTGCCATCTGATGCAAAGAACTGACTCATTGGGAAAGACTTGATTCTGGGAAAGATTGAAGGCAGGAGGAGAAGGGGACGACAGAGGATAATATGGTTGGATGGCATCACCAACTCGATGGACATGGGTTTGGGTAAACTCCTGGAGTTGGTGATGGACAGGGAGGCCTGGTGTGCTGCAGTCCATGGGGTTGCAGAGAGTCAGACAGGACTGAGAGACTGAACTGAACTGAACTGAACTGAAAGGTAAACTTCAGCTTTCCTATGATCTTTTCCACTAATTCATGCTTCCTGTCAGTGGTGAAAAAAAATTCCATAATTCTTTATGGACTGAGAAATCCTGGGAACTACAGTGGCATGCTGATGTGACATGATGGCTTATGGGTTAAGAGCATGAATTTTTGAGGCAGATTAAAGGGATTTGCATTCCAACTCTGGCAATAAGTACCTGGTTAACTTTGAGCAACTTGCTTAATCCATTTGTCTTATTGTATGCATTGGTAAAATGACAAATATCCTTACTTCATAGAATTGTAGTAAAGATTAAATTGGTACACACATGTTAAGCTCTTAGCAATATGTCTAGCAATATGTATTACATATATTTACTTTTTCAACCGTTGTAGACGTTACTCAGGGAGAGAAAACTCTGTGGAAATGAAATTTATTCTGTTACCCTAGAGTACTTGTCCAACTCTAAAGCTGTGGAGAATGGGTAAGAAGTACCCTCACTCTCTAAAGACAGTCTAAAGATGTTATCTCTATGGACCCACTCAGAAGTAGCTAACCTGTCCTCTGCTCTCTACCCCAGTTAATACCTCCAGTCTTTATAAGTGAGGACTGGAGATTCTTGGAGAGAATTCAGTAAAGAGCTTACGTGGGAGTGGAGGATACTTAGCTTTTTTCTCCCTTTCCTGCCTTAAACCTTTGGGGACCTCCTAAAGAAGGAATAGCTAAACTCTGGAAATCTGTAGACCATCTCTACTCAACCTACAGGTTGGGAGTTAATGCAGTGGAAGAGCTCTGAGAAGGCGACGGAGTTTCCTCCGGTTTAGGAAATGTGGGCATAGACTGGTCTCTTCTTCTATGTGAAGAGCTCTAAAGTCAGGGAGCCAGTGGGAATAGCTTGTAAAGGGAAGGCAATGAGCCCAGCAGTGGTGTGAGCAACCCCGCTTACAGAAAAGTTTATGGCAAGAATACTGCTCCTGTTGGCCAAGTAGATACCTCCAAAGGTAGAGAGCCTCAAGTTTCTGGAAACCATTTCTCCCAATGGGGGTCTCCTACAAGGACAATGTGACTACGGGATAAACCACGAGAGACAGTAGTTGAGTAGGGGGTCACAAGGCCTCATCTGGGGAGTATATTGCCCGTGTTGAGAAACTGCAGTTCAGAGGTTTCCAAGGAACCCACATTTATGCCTGAGAAACTGCCTGTATTTGAATATCTTCATCTTGACCCTTTTCCTTTAAGCTTCTCTTCATCAGGCTCGACCCTGAAGACTCAGATGATGGAAGAGAAAAGTATACAGAGCACTAGGAAATAAAAAAAAAATGACCATATTCCTTTCCCTCACGATCCTGAGGTGGAGAGGGGATGCTTTTGAACTGTGATGCTGGAGAAGACTCTTGAGAGTCCCTTGGACTGCAAGGAAGTCAATCCAGTCAATCCTAAAGGAAATCAGTCCTGAATATTTATTGGAAGGACTGTTGCTGAAGCTGAAACTCCAACACTTAGGCCACCTGATGTGAAGAGGTGACTCATTTGAAAGACCCTGATGCTGGGAAAGATTCAAGGCAGGAGAAGGGGATGACAGAGGATGAGATGGTTGGATGACATCACTGAGTCAATGGACGTAAGTTTGAGCAAGCTCCCACAGTTGGTAATGACAAGGAAGCCTGACATGCTGCTGTCCATGGGGTCACAAAGAATAAGACACGATTGAGTGACTGAACTGGACTGATAATTGGGTTTTATTTCTTTATCCACTATGACAATCTCTGACTTTCAATTGGTAAATTTAGGCCATTCACATTTAAAGAGAGTATCGATATAGTTGGATAAATACCTATCATGTTAGTAATTATTTTTTATTTCATTGTACTTGTTTTTTTCCTTCCCCCTTTTTTCTAGTTTTAATTGAACATTTTATATAAGTCCATTATTTTTCATGTCTTAAATATTATAGTTATTTTTAAATTTTTTTAGTGATTGCCTTAGAGTTTGCAATTTTCCTTTACAAAATACTCTCAGGGTACATTTAAAAACACTTAAATACCACTTCACAGGTAGAGAAGGTAACATAACAGGTTATTCTCAATTCCTACCTTCCATCTTATGACATTGGTGTCATTAATTTTCTTATTTATATGTTATAACAAGCCAATTCTTTGTTGTTATTACCTTAGATGGTAATCTTCTATATCAGTTAAAAATTTTAAAGTTAAGGATTTTATTTTACCTTTATGCTCATCTAACACTGTTCCTTTTTGTAATTATAGTTCCTGACCTACTTAGTTTTCCTTTCCCCTAAATAACTCCTTTTTAACATTTCATTTAAGTTAGCTCTGCTGGTGATGAAGTCCTAATTGTTTACTTGAGAAAGCTTTTATTTCTTCCTTCACTTTTGGAGAATAATTTCCCCTGGATACAGAATTCCAGATTGGTAGGAATTTTTTCCCAAGACCATAAGTATTTCATTCTTGTAGTCCTTGCTCACATGGTTTCTGATGAGAAATCTGTAGTGGTCTGTGCATGAGTTGGAAAAGAATTTCCAGCCATGAGGCAGAATGAAGAGAGGATAAAGTTTATTAGAGCAGCAGACCAGCTCTAGGGAGAGCTGAACCTTTCACAGGCTAGCAACAAGCTTTTATAGCCTCAAGACAGAAAATTCCTACTGGAATGGTGGCATTAGGTGATTGGTTAGGGTGCTATAGGGTGAGCATTTTACCTGGTATAGGATCAGGGAACTGGCTGGTTCGGATCCAGAGGCTCATGGCAACAGTTGCTATGGGACTTGGTCAGTTCCAGAGATTTTTATCCTGTGACCTTGGTACAGGGCTCCACAGAATCCACTGTAATTCTTATACCTGTTTCTATATATTTAAAGTGTTTTTTCCTTGCTCTGTTGCCGCCCCCCAACCCCCACCCAAAGCTTTCTCTTTGAATTTGGCTTTCTTCTTTCTGAATATGACATGCCTATGTGAGGCTTGAGTTTTTTTTTCTTTCTGGTATTTAACTTGCTTGATGTTCTTTGAGATTCCTGGGTCTATGATTTGCTGTCATTCATTTTGGAAAATTCTTGGCCATTTTTATTTTAAATATTTCCTCTCTTCATTCTTCTTTTTTTGTGTGTGTTCCAATTATATACTTACTACATTTTTAAAAATTGTCCCACAGTTCATGGATGTTCCAGAGTTTGTTTGTTTGTTTCCCATTTTTCTTTCTCTGCGTTTCATTTTGGCAAGTTTCGTATGATATATCTTGAAATTCACTGATTCTTCCCTTGTCTAATGATGAGCCCATCAAATTCATTATTTATTTCTGTTACAGTTTTTTTTTTTTTTTCCTAGTATATCTTTTTGATTCCTTGTTAGAGTTTCTCTCTACTTACATTAGCCATCTGTTATTGAATGTTCTATACATTTTCCATCAGAATGCTTAGCATATTAATAATTAGTTAAATTCTCTGATAATTTCAATATCTGTGTCATATCTGAGTCTGGTTCTGATGATTCCTTTGTCTCTTTCAGTTCAGTTCAGTGTTGCAAGATGGCATCAGAGGGTTACGAAACCATAACCACAGAAAACTAGTCAGTCTAATCACTGTAGTATCATAGCCTTGTCTAACTCAATGAAACTAAGCCATGCCCTGTGGGGCCACCCAAGACTGGCGGGTGATGGTGGAGAGGTCTGACACAATGTGGTCCACTGGAGAAGGGAATGGTAAACCACTTCAGTATTCTTGCCTTGAGAACCCCATGAACAGTATGAAAAGGCAAAATGATAGGATACCAAAAGAGGAACTCCCCAGGTCAGTAGGTGCCCAATATGCTACTGGAGATCAGTGGAAAAATAACTCCAGAAAGAATGAAGGGATGGAGCCAAAGCAAAAACAATACCCAGTTGTGGATGTGACTGGTGATAGAATTAAGGTCCAATGCTGTAAAGAGCAACATTGCATAGGAACCTGGAATGTTAGATCCATGAGTCAGGGCAAATTGGAAGTGGTCAAACAGGAGATGGCAAGAGTGAACGTCGACATTCTAGGAATCAGCGAACTAAAATGGACTGGAATGGGTGAATTTAACTCAGATGACCATTATATCTACTACTGTGGGCCAGAATCCCTTAGAAGAAATGTAGTAGCCATCATGGTCAACAAAGGAGTCCAAAATGCAGTACTTATCTGTTTAGACTATGCCTTTTAATATGTCTTTTTATTGAAGCATGCTTAGAGTAGTGATTCACTGGGTAGTAAGAACTAAGTTAAAGGCCTTTATAGTGTGGTTTCATAATACAACTAGGACTTGGGCTATATTTAATTTTTTTTGTAACTGTAGGTAACAAAGGGTTTAAATTTCTCTAGTGTATTTGTCTTTGTCCCCTGTTGTCTTTAGACTTCCCTAGAAATTCCTTCTAAAATAAAGTCTGAGCCTTACAGCTCTTCCACTTGTTATTTTTCTAGAGCCCTGTTGATTTGATGATAAGCTATTGGTAAGGGGGAAGAATTTTACAATCTTCTGATTAAATTTCAGTTTTTTTAGAACCAATGCTCCAGACTATTACCTTCACAAGTGCTTTTTAGATTTTTTTCTTCCACTCTTTAAAAGTAAAACAAGAAAGCAAAAGGGAGCTGGAAGAGGGTAAAAGTTCTTTTCCCAAGATTGTATAAGGCTTTGGTAATGTATTTGCTCCTGGAGAATAGCTTTTTCTTTTGGAGAATACTCTTTGTAAGCACATTTCAAAATAGTTAATTTCCCTTCACCTAGCCAGAACCATAAGGGGCTTTTTTTTTTTTTCCTAACTCCTCACTGTTAAGACTTGGTGAGATTCCTGGGGGAGGAATAAAAAACAACATGATAATCACAGGATCACAGGAGTGATATGTTATCTCATTTACAGAGTCCACCCAAACTCAAACGGAGGAAATTAAACAAGGGCAAGACTTATTAAGGATAAAATTAGAGTTCTGCCTACTTCAGTGACATTTTTACAAGTTTCATTGATAGTAGGAATTCAAGTTTACCCGAGGTGCATGATAAATAGTCCATCTTATTATCACTCCACAGAAATAGTAGCCAGAAATTCTTGAGTTATAAGTAAATGAATCTTTCTGAGAGTCAGTTTCCTCCTCATTAACACGTACTTACCTAACAAAATTGTTGCAAGAGTTAGTATAGCTAGTGTTTATCATGGTCTCAACTGTGTAGTACTTGCAATTGGTAATTGTTTCTGAATTGTCACAGTAGCTTTGACTTTCTGCATGGCACAATGACCTCAAACATTGGCAGGAGAGAAAATTGAGGGTTCCTTAGAGTGTAAGAAAGTGGTGAATGAGTTCACATTCTAAATGAAAAAACCCATACAAATATGTCAAAGTTTTTAAAAGCAGTTTATGACGATGAGACAAATGGAATTTATCTTCAACTTTCTTCTAAAAGAGCCAGTGCCCTCTTTTGGGTCCCAATACATTTGCTGGTTCAAGAGGTCAAAATATATTTTAAAAGAGAAAATAATTTTTTCAGATAATAGAAATTTATATTCTTGATAAAAACATGTCATCTGAAAGAATAATCAGGAAATGATAGCAAAGAAATTTCTTAAGAAATAATGCAACTAGTAGTGGGTATAGGTGGAAGAAACTTGTAGTTTTACAAGCTAATAAAACACATTAAAGTAAATAAAGAATACAGTGTATTTGCAACACAGTTGGAGACAGTCACAAAGTTGATAGTTAAGCCTTAAAACAGACTGTATTTTTTAAAATGGGAATTATAAGATGTGTGTCAGGAAAAGGAGAATAATTTTTTAATTGGTATAGTTGATTAGCAATTTAGAAGAAAAATCTAGTCATATCCTTACCTTATGGGCTTCCCTGGTGGCTCAGACAGTAAAGAATCTGCCTGCAATGCAGGAGACCCAGGTTCAATCCCTGGGTCAGGAAGATCCCCTGGAGAAGGGAATGGCTACCCACCCCAGTGTTCTTGCCTGGAGAATTCCATGGACAGAGGAGCCTAGCAGGCTACAGTCCATGGGCTCGCAAACAGTCAGACAAGACTGAATGACTAACACTTCCTCTGTTTTTAACTTTCATGTCGCTTATACAATTACTGTCATAATAACATAAAAGCAAGTAAATCCTGTCAGCTATGGCTTTCCTGGTGACTCAGATGGTAAGGAATCTGCCTGAAATGTGGGGGACCCTAGTTCCACCCCTGGGTCTGGAAGATCCCCTGGAAAAGGGACTGGCAAACCACTCCAGCATTCTTGCCTGGAGAATCCATGGGCAGAGGAGCCTGGCAGGCTACAGTCCATGGGGTGACAAAGAGCCAGACAAGGCTAAATGACTAATGTTTTCACTTTCATCCTTACCTTATACAATAGGCCAATATAAATTCTAACACTATTTAAATAGTTTATTACTACTTGCCGGGAGCCAGCGTGAGGAACTCCGCCCATGGCAAAGGCGGGATCGAGCCTCAGGAAAGCCCCTGTTCCTGAGCATCTACCCCCAAAACCAGAGTCTGCCTACTTTACTGCTTTATGCTCTCACCTACACCTCTGACTTTATGGGGGGCTATCCCCCACCTCTCTCAGAGAAGGAGTTAACCTACAGCTCCAGTTAATAAAAATTCCTGGGCATGACAAGGGTGTCTCAGGTCAAACCTCTCTGCTGGCAGACTAGCTTGTGTGACAGGATTATCCACACTCTTGCTACTACATACATGATTGTTTACAACCTCTCAACCATAAACAGCACAGAGAGTTTGGAGTATTTTGAAAATCTTAGTTAGCACTGGGTTTTTCTAAAGATAAAAATCGTGTTGGTGAAGGTTTTTTCATTTATTGGGCCAATGTTTGCTGCTAAATCCCCTGCCCTTATACATGTTAATGAATATATAACTAGCATATAGGAGAAATAAGTATTAACCTTTAAGATTAATCATGTTAAACCTTAGGCTAAGTAAATTCCTTTCTTAACTGTAACCCACTACACCCTCACCCTATAGGAATACAACTTTATCTGGTACCTTCGGAAGATGACACCTGGTTTAAGAAAAAATCACCCCTGGAAAAAATAAGTTTTCTGGTTGACTGACTGTTATCAGAAAGAAAGGGTCATAAAATGTTAGTAGGCCCCCTGGCCAGAAGATGATGTAAAACCCCTACGATCTTTTATATGAAGCACCTGATTTTGATAAAGTTCAGGTCTGCTGACCCCGCGTGACTCTGCATTCATCCCTATGTATAACAAAAAGTATATAAGCGAACCTGAAAAATAAAGAAAATGGACCAGTTCCTGGAAAGACTGGTTTCCCCCATGTGGTCTTTTCTAATTCTCTTCTTTTCTGGCTGAATTCCCATCTGGAGCATGGAGGCTCGCCATGTCTACTTACTTGCCCTGGCTTCTAAGACCCACACGAGAGGGAGCCCAAGGCAGGGCACCCTCCACTATTCAAGCAGGCACCGGTGGCCTACGTAGATGGTGCAAATTCCTTGTCTTGGAGTTTTATTGGTTTTCCACGTAAACCAAGTTATTCAGAATCTTTTTCTTCACTAAATTTCCTACTACACTATTCTTTTCTAATCTCTCTTTTTATCTGTAATTAAATAAATTAATTCCTAGGACGCTGACTCCGTCCCCGCTTCGAATTACCCTGGATCCACCGGGGCTGGACCCCAGCAACTACTATTAATAATAGCAGCAGCAATAATCATTGCCAGTCAGGAAGCACTTATCCCTCAAATCTTTGAGAAATTTACCTCCTTGATTGTTAACAGCCTGGGTCCATGTTTCTCAGGTGGTTGGAGGTAGCCTATCAAAAGTCTTGTGTGTCATCCCTTTCTTCCTCATACCTGCAGACTACTAGCCAGGATAAGTGCTTCTGTTCTGCAAGCTCATACTTCCCTGGTGAAAGAAATGTGTATTCCCAGGGAAAGCTTGTAGAGAGAACTACAAGTGTCATTCGACTTTCACTCCAAGCCATATCAGCCAAGAGAGATTTTTTTCTCTCTCTCTCTCTGTGTATTTTCTCTGTGTGTGTGTGTGTGTGTGTGTGTGTGTGTGTGTGTATCACATCTTCTTTATCCATTTACCCCTCAATGGACAGTTAGGTTGCTTCCATATAATGTCCATTATAAATAATGCTGCAAAAAAACATGGAAGTGAATATATTTTTCCAATTAATGTTTTCACTTTTTGAATGAAATACCCAGAAGTCTAATTGCTGGGTCATATGACAGTTCTATTTTTTGAGGAAGTTCCACACTGCTTTCCATAAGGGTTCTTTTCTTCCAGTCCTTGCCAATACTTTTTAGTCCCTGTCTTCTTAATGATAGTCATTCTGACAGGTATAAGGTGATTCCTCACTGTGGTTTTGAATTTCATTGCCCTGATGATTAGCGATGGTGAGCACCATTATCTGTACCTGTTGGCCATCTGTATGTCTTCTTTGTAAAAGTGTCTATTCAGATTTTCTGCCCACTTTTTAATTGGGTTGCTTTTCTGCTACCGAGTTGTATGAGCTATTTATATTTTTTGATACTAGACCCTCTATGTTGACATTGTGCAAAAGCAATGGTGGGCAACCTACTGGTGCCCTAGCATAAACCAAGACAGCAGCACCAAACTTGTGGTCACTGTTTTTCACCACTCTGCGCTTGTGGTAAATAAAACAAATTTAACAAAGCAGAACAAAAAGGCCAATTTTACTGAATAATGTCCTTGAAGAAGCAATAACCATGATGTTATGAATTTTACTAAACCTCAGTCCTTGAGGACATATATTGTTTTCTCTGTGACAAAATGAGAAGCATGAACAAAGCATTTTGCTGAATACTAAATTACAATAGTGTCTAGAGAAAGCACTTCATGACTGTTTGAATTAAACATGAATTTCATGACTGTTTGAAAAGCTGAACTATCCATTTTTTTCTTCATGGAACATTTGTACTTGAAAGAATTGATAGACAAATTATGTTATTCAAAGGTAGTTGTTTGGCATACATTTTCTTGAAACTGAAGTAAGTTGTCACTTTAAGGTAAACAAGTGAATTTGTTGCCAGTAACAAAAGTCTGAGTTTTCAATGAAAATCAAAATATTGAAAAATGTGAACTTGAACTGCTTTCCAGTTCTTCAAGACTTTTCTGATGAACTTAGTGATATTAACAAATTTGACTTTTTGATTCTTTGTAATGAAATGTGATAATATTTGGAAGTTTTGTACACCTCAGTGAGCTAATATTTCCTAAACAGCTTAGACATTTTGAAATCATGCATGGGTAAAAAATCTATTCAAAGTCCTAGAGGCACCAATGGATTTTAATGAAAAGAAGATCAAAATTTCCTTGATATGGTTTCAGATTCTGTTTTGAGAATAAGTTTTAAGAAACAGTCACTTGATGAGTTTTGTGTAGTATCAAAAAAAAACTTTTTTAGAAAAGGCTATTATTAAAATATTCTCCCTTTTCCAACTTTAAATCTATGAGATACTGAATTTTCTTCTTATAATTCCACCAAAACAACACATTTGACTGATTGCATACCAAAGCAAAGATGAGGATTCAGTTTTCTTCTAACAAGTTTCAGACTGAAATGTGAAAATAGAAAACAATATCACTCTTCTCAAATTTTTTTGGTTTTGAAAGTCATTCTTTTATATTAAAATTTTATATATGAAAACATGTAATAAGTTTTTTCAACCAATTAATAAATATACTTTAAAACTTCATAGTTTTTATTTCTAATATGATAAATTTATTTATTTCTAATATGGTAAAAATATAGAAATATGACCCACATAAATAAAAGTTTTGAGATCCTCAATACTTTTAAAAGTATAAGGACTTCTCTGGTGGTCCATTGATTAAGCATTTGCCTTCCAGTGCAGGGGAGAGGGTTAGATCCCTGGTTGGGGAAGTAGGATCCCACATGCCAGTGCAGGACTACTAGCTCAAGGAAGGATTCCAAGATTCTGTATGCCACAGCCAAGACCCAGTGTGGAAGGCGGGGGAGGGAGTAACGGGTCTTGAAACAACAGTTGAGTACTATAAGAAATACAGCTGGTTAGCATAACAACAGGAAAATGCACAATTCCATTTGCAATCAAGAAGATGCTTGTTTTGAGGTAATTCCTTACACAGGAACGCAAAATGGTAACACACCACCTAACCCTAAATCTGATATAATAGATGTTAGATTATTTTCCTATTGTAATGACAGAAGGCATGGATTTTCTGTTATTTCTTTCCTCTTTACATGTTCTGTCTTTCTAACACTACACACGTGTTCTAATATTTATAATTACTTAAAACCTGGATCTAAAGAAATACTGAGATCAGTTGCAGAAGAATTCCCTGAATATGATCTGTTCCAGAGGATGAGGTGGTTGGATGGCATCACCAACTCAATGGACATGAGTTTGGGCGGACTCTGGGAGTTGGTGATGGACAGGGAGGCCTGGTGTGCTGCGGTTCATGGGGTAGCAAAGAGTCAGACACAATTGAGCGACTGAACTGAACTGATCTGTTCCAGAAAACAGGTAGTCTGAGAGAATAAATGTGCTTCCTAGATGAAGCTATCCATGCTTATAGCAAAAGAGCACATCTAGAGAAAACACAACTGAATACAAAGGACAATGGCTTAACAGAACAGCGAGACGGTGTTTCCAGAAAACATTAGCATCCTGTTATGACTCACTGCATCCTCAGGCATGAAAAAAGCCTATCCTTAGAATACTGATGGCATTTTGTTCTGAAAGACTGAAAGAACAGATGACTAAGCAAGAAGGGTTGAGAGTAACGCTGATTCTTAACTGCATTCAGAAGATCTCTGGTTACAATAATATAAAAATGAAATCATCCCTCTCTTTCTCTTCTGGTGCTAAGTTTAAAACAACAAATATTTGGTCCCTCTCCTGTGTCAGGCACTGTGCTTGGATCACCATCCTGAGGGGAGGACACAGTCCCTAGCCATAGGAGTCTCGCACCTAGAGGAGAAACAGACATATATAACACAGAGACAACTTCAAAATGACTAAGCCTACAATGGGGTTAAGACACAGGTCAGTGCACTCCCAGAGGATGAACAGTAAGCCAGTTTGAGAAGGGCTGCTTTCCAGAAAGACTTTCTGGGAAAAGTATGATCTGAGTTTAGCCCTGAAGGAGGAATAGGAAGGACAGGCAATGGATGGAAATACATGCACATGCTCGGTGCAGAGCAGAGTGAAGGTGGGAGTTGGAGGGAAGCTGTTTCATGCAGAAGGCATGATATGCCCACGTGACCAGCAGCAAGATACTTCGGGACAGTTTGGGGATGGAAAGCCCCCTTCTTCCCCTTGTTTGGTCTGTTGGCTTTGGTTTAAAAAAAAAACAGAATGAGGATGAGTGCTAAGAGTTGAGGATAAGATGAGTCCCTGCCTGATCAGGAAACACCTGAAATTTCTTTAATACTTGCCACAGACATAATTGCCTTCTCTATTAATAACTGCTGTATTGGTTTGTGTCCTCCAGACACAGGAATTCTGAAAGTATCTATTTCAAACAATATTTATCAAAATAGAGCAAAAAGCATATGACACATTCATATTGGTATTTTCTGCCTTACTGAATATATTCTTATTCCACTTTAAATAGCTCTCTACAGCTTGAGAATCCTCTAATTAAAAATTTATAAATCTAATTGGAAGAGGTTTATGCAAATTATCTTCTGGATTTGTACATATCAATCTTGATTTTTCTACTGTATCCACATACCTCTGATGCCATACTCTGTAGTAAGAATATTTCTGGAAGCAAGTAACGTTTAATCATATATGACAAAGTGATTGTGAAACACATACTTATGTCTTTCCATATGCAAATAAAATGTATAACAAACTGAATTTCCCTGTATCTGGATCCCAGAAATGTTTGTGGCCACTCCAGATACCATATGATGATGGGAATTACAACAGAGGAAGACAGACATCAAACATATCTTACGGTTGCAAAATTTTCAAGAAGGTATGACTAAGTAAAACACATTGCTAGGGCTCCCCTACCAGAGACTTTGAAAGGAACCCCTGCAAGAGAAGAACCCTAAAGCAAAAGCATGCTTAGTTTCATGTTGTCTGGCTCTGTAGGTTCATGGCACCAATACCTTTTCTTTATAGTTTGAAGAGATTAACTAACTTGTCCCAAGCCACAGAGCTAGCAAGGAGCAAACTGTCTAAATTCAAGGTGTGAACATTTTTGACACACTAGTATGCTGACTCTTGCTGCAGGAAAAGATTTACCATGACCTGAACTGGAGTTAAGCATAATGAAGAAGGAATAAGAAATATTTGGAAGAAAGAATGACTAAGTTGTTGCTAACTGGGTAAATTGGTGAGGAAGACTTGGAGTTTCAACTAGGACTATCTGCAGGCATGGATTAAAGATCTCCAACTACGGGAGGGCAGAGACTCAGAAACTAGAAAGCCAGCAGGACCTAGAAGTCCTGTGGCAAGATGAGTGACCCTGGGGTAGGAGTCATATTAAGGAGTCAAGAGGAAAGGACAGGACAGTGAGCTGAAGAAAGCAGTGATTGAAAGGTGGTTTGAAAGGACAAAAATTACAGATTTTAGGAATGGAGTCGTATATATATAAGGCCCTTTGTTGTGATAGTGAGTTAAATTTATTATAACTTTGAAATGAATGTCTTTAGGGTTAAGAAGGAACTAATTTTTAAAAGAACAGAGACTTGGGAAAAAATGGAAAGAGTGAATTCAATCAAAGTAATAAAGGCAAAATAAGATGAGAAAGAAATTCATTGCTTCTGTTAAAAACCTTCTCTGATTTGAAGGTTACTATAAAATCCCTTAAATATATATACATTAACCCAAAGTAGACCTTTAGGCCTTCATCAAAGGACTTTCCAAGTTTTATAGTCACTTTTGACCTCTGAATACTTCTTAGCTTTTCTTATTTTTAATTACAGTGTCTCCAAATGAGTCTGTTTCACAACCTTCTAATAATGGTCTGGTTGAGGTCAGAAACAGAGAGAGATCTTTATTTCTATCAGTAAACCACAGGAGTGTGTTTGTTTGCTGCTGCTGCTAAGTCGCTTCAGTCATGTCCGACTCTGTGCGACCCCATAGACGGCAGCCCACCAGGCTCCCCAGTCCCTGGGATTCTCCAGGCAAGAACACTAGAGTGGGTTCCCATTTCCTTCTCCAATGCATGAACGTGAAAAGTGAAAGTGAAGTTGCTCAGTTGTGTCCGACTAGTAGCTACCCCATGGACTGCAGCCCACCAGGCTCCTCCATCCATGGGATTTTCCCGGCAAGAGCACTGGAGTGGGGTGCCATCGCCTTCTCCAGTGTGTTTGCTTACATCTATGCTATTGTGCTGGTGGGTCAGCCTCATTTTTATCACCTGGCCATTTCACACTACACAAGAATTTAGGGGTAAGTTGGTCAATATCACCATGACTTCCTTTCCAGAGTTCATGGCTGTGTGTTCATGGTTTTTGACATGAGGTCTAAACCAGATAAACTTGTTCCAAGGAGACAAGGGCTTACGCACTCCAAGTCTACAATGACAAATGGGCTGTAGACTTTCATCTTTGCAATGAAGAGCTGTAATAAATCAGAGACAGAGAGAGGCGCTATCTCTGTTTTTTTAAGCCAAGTAATGAAAATGGAGCCCAGTCTTTTCTCCACTTGACTTTCTGTTTAGACTGAAGCACTTTGTCTTCATCTTCTCCTGAACAAAAGAGACTCCAGGCTGGAAAAGAAATTGAACGGCAATGGCAGTATGAAATACTGCTTCAGCCCCTTGGCCCACTTACTGATCTAATGGGTTTCACCTTTTGCAGGCATAGAGTGTGGAGGCCAAAGACTTCTCTTCTGAAATGTCAAGAAGTAATCAAATTCAGAATACGAAAGACACCAAAGGAAACTTGTGGTGTTTTTGATATTCTGGGGGAGAATTTCAGCTTCTATCTAAGCTTTAAATACACACTTTGCTGAAAACACACAGCAGTGAAATTGTCAGTGGTTTGGAAAGCCCAAATCAAATAGCTTTTGAGGGGAAATGGCTTTTTAATAATTTTAATACAATTTTGACTAGTTCCATTACATAAAATGGCATAATAAATGCTGCTTTGAACCACTGAAAGGAAAAGGTGACCTTAGAGAGACTATTTCTTTCTAATTAGAATAAAACAAACACAATTTGCATAACAGAGTATTGAATTACTTTTAAGGGAAAATTTTTTCATTGTCTTTATACAAAATTTGCTATTCCAAAATATATATTTAAAATCACTGTAAAATTGACAAGATTTGTTCATAAACATGAATTTCTGTTTGCAATAGAATAAACCTATTCAATAAGTAGGGCACATATTACTACCACAGTTTTGTACATGAATAACCTGAGAATTTGTGATGTCAATACTACTTAAAAAGGCCACACAGCTCATAAGAATTAAAGCCCAGACTTAAATTTAGCTTTTAGTTTGTTGGGCCAGTGATCGTCTCATGACATCAACATTACATCAACTGTTCCTGGATACTAAGGGAGAAAGCTAATTATAGAATCCCTCCACAAAGCTCCTTCTAGGCAAATTTTTTTTTTTTTGATCCTTTGTCTATATCCACATCTTGATTAAAATGCATTATAAAAGTCATGAGGGACTTCCCTGGCAATCCAGTGATTAAGACTTTGCCTTTCAATGCAGGGGATACAGGTTAGATTCCTGGTCAGGAAACTAGGTTTCCACATGCCTCACAATCAGAAACCAAAAACAGAAAACGGAAACAATATTGCAACAAATTCAATAAAAATTTTTTAAATAGGCCACATCTTTAAAGTAAAAAATGAAAGTCATGGGCCCATGGGAGAAATAGTATTTTATTGATGAAGATTTAGAATAATCAGGAGAAAAGTATTTATGTAATTGTTTTTTAACTAATTGGCTCACTAAAGATTCTTTGTGGTGTCCAGGCACCGGCTCTTTTCATTTAGGTCCAGGAACTATCTTGTAGCAATGCAGTGTAACTCACAAGGCCATGGCTCTTTAGAACTTGTTTGTATGAGGGAAATAAAAGTTCTTCTTAATGGCAACCCACTCCAGCACTCTTGCTGGAAAATCCCATGGACGGAGGATCCTGATGGGCTACAGTCCATGGGGTCACAAAGAGTCAGACAGGACTGAGCAACTTCACTTTCACTTTCACCTTGGCAGTTGTTCAATACCATTTATTTGATGCTGGTTATATTATCATTTGTAAATGCTCTGTTACTGATTATGCTGTCCATGAATGCTGGCTTCCAGTGACTCTTAGAAATTGTGTTTGTTTCTGTGCTTTGTTGGAGAAGCCCACAAGTATGAGTCTTACCCCACCTACACAAGAAAATTAAAGCAATAATTTATGCATGATGCTGCTAAATTTACCATTCAGAACTTTGTATTTAAATACAAAACAGCACATTTTCCAACCGTATCTTGATTTGAACTCTTTAGGCCTATATTAGAACGTCTTCTCTTCACTGTGGCCCAAAGCCCTGCCTTCCGTACAAGTGCTGCCAGTGAGGACAGGCAAGAGGCCAGGGACTGACACAAGAAGAGTGGTCCCATTGCCAAGGACTGTCGCCCTTGACTGGCATAGTCTGAGACAGGCCTGAGAGCATGCCACGGTACCAGTCAGAGACAAGAGAGGGTGTGGGGTAGAAGGGCCCGTGGGCTTGCACACTTTCAGCCTGACAGGTGTGGCCAGTTCTGGGGTCCTGACTGATAATGTGCCATGGAGCCCACCGGCAGGGTGGGAGACCTCTCTGGGTATTAGTGGTGGGGAATACACAAGCCAAAGGAAGCCTTCTGCCACGCTACCACCCACGAGTTCTCTAGATGGGAGGTGGCTCCCGGGCAGAAACCTAGCCAAGTGAGAGCAACATCCCAGGCCACAGCTGCAGCTGGAATCCAAGGGTCAGCGATGGAGCAGTGCCACCAGCTCACCCTGTATCTAACCTGAGTGAGAATCACATCAGGTCCGTCTGCTACCACCATGCCGCTGGCCCAATTTCATGTCATCCCATAAAAGAAATACGCCAAGCAGAGTAAGCCTCCTGTCCAGCTACCTTCCTCCAGCTAGGACCTGGCCAGGATGACTGGAGACAACCCCACAGCACACGTCTCTAAGCTCCTCAAACTCTAACACCCCCTGTGTGTGTGATAGAATATCAGAAAGTGCAATGAAGGAAAAAAACAAACAAACACCAGGCCCACACAGGCCCTGGTCTGCTCTCGGAGTGCTTCCCAGGTGGTTCTGCTGGTTTCCCCTGGTCCCAACCACCAGAAGCGTCTTAGCAACTGTTGAGACAGGCAATCTGAGCAGGCAGCGTGTTTGCCCAGGTATAAGAGTGTTCTGGTCCCTCCAGATACTGCTTCTTGGTACTCTGCTTAGCAAGACAATCAAAAGATCCAAAATATGATAAAAATGACTCCCTCTATGCCAGATCTCAGCCATTTGCCCTATATACTCACTTCTGCTCCTTTTCATGTGCTCTGGCTGTGACCGATAGGAATTACATCCTTACAGCTTCTGTGCCCTCTGACCTCTAGCTGGACTTGCCCCATGGGGGCCCTGGCCAGAGATGGAGAAAATTAGATGAGGGAAATTAGGGAACTTTTCTCACAGCTCTTTCATCCTGAGATCACTTTGAATGCGTTCCTCCACCAATTTTATATTAATTCTATTTTTTTTTTGGCTTTTAATTCAACAAAGCTATTAATCATGCTATCACCATCAGTACTTCATAATTTGTGTTCTACTGATGGGATCTAAATGATATTAAAATAAATATAGTCGTATTCAAGCTGTATAAAACTTTAATGTGCTTTATACAAATACAAGAAATGCAAAAATTAAGAATAAAAATCATTTTTCACAAATATTTCAAGTTGTTTCCTTCTAGATATTCACAACCATGAGAATTAAAATGCAAAGTAAAAATAGTGATATCAAATATTCAAATCAAAATTATTTAAATCAGGCTGAACTGCTGCTGGGAAAGATTGAAGGCAAGAGGAAAAGGGAACGATAGAGGATGAGATGGTTGGATGACGTCACTGACTGTATGGACAAGAGTTTGAGTAAGCTCCAGGAGTTGGTGATGGACAGGGAAGCCTGGAGTGCAGCAATCCCTGGGGTCGTAAAGAGTCGGACACGACTGAGCAACTGAACTGAACTGTTTATTTGGTTGTTTGAAAATATAATTAAATTTCCTTTTCTTAAAAAAATACCCCACAATTCTAGAGGTCAAGGTTCAGCAAGTTTTAGATGTGAGATATTAGTATTGCATTTCACACATGACTATGAATTGTTTATTACAAAATGTTACCCACCAGTCATGTGCCACTATTGAGAACATCAGTCTAATTTGTAAATACCTCCAGAAGCACAGATTAGAACACATAGAGTAGAAAAAAAGTAAAGCACTCAGCCCTGCCAAGAAACAGTGCTTCATTACACACAGTGTCTGATACATGGTCAGGGCATAAGAAATTGCAATATCTGTGACAGTGATTCTGTTTTTTATTTTGTGGCTCTCTCGTCTGTGTCATAGAATTATTTGGGGGCTAATTTAAGTAAAAGTGAACCTGTTCAATTCCTCCTTTATCTGACCACATTGAGTTCTTAAAAATCCAATTATGAGAAAGTTAATTACTGTTGTCTCAACTGCTGTCCCCATTTTACTTAGAAGAGCTTTTGTTGTTAGAATCTGACCAATTCTATTTAGCAGAAAGTTGTCTTTGATTTCAGTATGTTTTCAGCCAGATTGCCCTCACAACCTGAACACAGAATTCTGGCTTCTAATTTCAAGGAGAGAAAGGGGACTGCAAAGCATAAAATATGTGCAAAGCCTGACACTTTATCTTGTTCAAGGCAAACAAAGCTAAGAGTGTCAAGCACACAAACTTAAGAAACAATCTCTGTTTACTTGTCCCATGTCGTGTGAGTGTGTTAGTCACTCAGTCATGTCCTGTTAGTTTTCACTTATTGTCATTTGCCCTTTTTCTTTACTGGCTTATTGAACAGAAACTGGCATGATCACATTTTCTATTTCTTTGATTTTCAAAGTGGATCCTTAAAAATGTGGTTTGACTAACAAAACAAAAAGAATGGAGTTGATCAGAATTTTTTTCAGGAGAGCTCTTCATATCAACCAGAAGGTTTCTTGGCAAGAAGTCACCTGAGTGCCTCCTGTAAGATGGGCTCTTTTGCCTCCAGGGGAAAAAATAAGATTATTAAAGTCCTATTAAAGTAGTAATGGCATCTGGAAATATTATCTTTTAATACTATGTCAAAGACCACCTCCAACAAAATAACTTATTTTGAAACTGTCAGAAATGTCATCTAACTTCTGCACATAGGAGCACCTACTAGAATTAAGAGGGCACAATATATAGTACAGTGATGACTGCAAGAATACTGGGATGAAATCCTGCTTTTTCCAGCTGTTTGCCTATTCTTCTTTGCTGCCAAAGATGGAAAGAGGGCTCTCGAGGCCAAAGAGAAACTGTTCTCACTCGTGGAATTGTTTTATCTAGCAGAATTCCCTAAAGTTTTCCAGAGACATTGTGATCTGAAGGTCCACAGTTCAATAAAGAAAACCAGGACTTCCCTGGCAGTCCAGTAGTTGAAACTTTGCCTTCCAGTGCAGGAGGTGTGGGTTCCATCCCTGGTTGGAGAGCTGATTCCACAGGCCTCCTGGCCAAAGCAAAACATTAAAAAAAAAAAAGCCCAGAAGAAATATTGTAACAAATCCAATAAAGACCAAAAAAATGATCCACATTTTAAAAAATCTTTAAAAAAAGAAAAGAAAACCTAAGTTGATTCCCAACTGAGTGCAGACTATCTGCGGGCTCTCTGTTAACAAAATTATACCTAAACATCTGCACAAATGGACAGTTTCTGAAAACAGGGCAGCATCTCAATAAGGGCAGACGTAGTAGTACCAGACATGGCTTATGAGTGTTATTAAGCATGTTTATCAGTGGCCAGACTCTAAAAGCCCCTGATATAAAATAAAATGAGGTTAAACAATGTTGGAACTGAACTGCTTCAGAGTTCCTTAAGCATCTCATTTTTCAGAAGAAACAATTATATGGAGAGGTCGTGACCTGACCAGCGTCACAGCACTGGACCTCAGCAAACGCCCGACTACAAAGACGCAAAGAGTGCGTGGTGTGGTGGGAGGAGAACGAGTTCTGTGCTCAGGAAACCCTGACTCCAGCTGCAGCTTGCCACATCCTACTGGATGCCGGGGAAGTCTCTTAGCACAGCTAAGCCCCTGCTGCCATTTTCACATTCCTCAGAAGAAAGCATAATACCTATTTATGAGTTAAATGATGTATAAAGTGCCTAGCATATGGCAGATGTCTTGTGAATATAGGCTAACTTTTCTTTTCTCATTCAAGCATTCTCTGAACTACACACACTTATATACCATTCCACTGAGGGGAGTGAGTTAAGGGGAAGTTTAAACAAACAAGCAAAAACCCTCTGACCGAGAAAGTCCTCACTTTCAAAGCAATAGGCAGCATGGACTCATTAGTACAACCTTCAAAGACCTGAGGAAGGGTGAGAGTGGGGGGTTCCTATCAAAGCCAAACACAGAACCCAAGATGGATAGAAACACACACACACACGTTTTACACACGTATACTAAACTATCTGCACACACATGTAACAAGGTAAGAGTCCAGTCACCACCCATGCAACTCTCTTCTGACTCATAAGCAGCGTTAGTGACTTCCTCGGCTCTCCTGAAATGAGCTCCCTCTCAGGCAACCCAGCACCCTGCAGCCTGAGAACCTGCCTCTGCTTCAGAAGCTGAGTCACTGCTGCTTTTCTTTAAAGGCTGTTTCTGCTGACGGATCTCTCCATCCAACTTCAGAAGAGAAAGATTCGCGAAGTCAGAGTGTCTCCACTGAAGCAGGATCTTGTTTTCCCTGGTGCAGGTAAAATGCCTTCCTACTTTTAAGACTGACCTCCACAAAATAGAAAGGTTATTCTGAAAAGAAAATTCGTACAAAATTCGAACTAAGAGAAAAATACCAACATTTCAGCATCTCTCACAGTTGAATTTAACTGCAGTTTCCGATGTGTTAAAGGAAGTGGTGATTCATCTCAGCTCGTAATGGGCCCGCAACCTGCAAAACTTCTCTTGCTTTACTTCATCACAGACTCCAAAGGAATCTTAGAGATGTGGATGAACAATGTGGAGACTTGAAATTCTTTTGATTCCTTTTAGTTCTGTAAATTAGAAAATACATCTCTTTATTAATTTAATGGTTGCAAATGAAAGGAAAATAGTTAATTTATAAATTCATATAGAGTTAAGCAGAGACACATTAACAATAAACCTTAACTTATCACATGAAGGAAAAATCGTGACAAGTGTATTCCATATCAGTATTAAACACACCACACACACACACACCAAAAAAGAATATTCTGTTAAAAATGAGACATGTGGGACTTTCCTGGTGGTCCAGTGGTTAAGAATCTGCCTGCTGATGCAGGGGACAAGAGTTCCATCCCTGGTCCAGAAGACTCCACATGCCATGAGACAACTAGGTCCAGGCTCCCTCGAGCCTGTGCTTTGCAATAAGAGAAGCCATCACGATTAGAAGCCCATAAACACAATGAGACAGTAGACCCCCGCTCACTGAGAGCAGAGAAGGCTCCCGAGGAGCAGCGAGGCCCAGTGCAGCCAAAGATAAAAACAAGTGATGCATCAGAATGAAATTTTAAAATGAGCTGTAGCACATATTTGCAGAAATAAAGAGGATGGGGAATACCTTATGATTACAAGTGTGTGGTTGCATCTTATACATCCCTCAAGCTACCAAGCCTGCAATTTGGAGCAGGTTTCAAGCATGTTTACACAGGCACAATCTTGTTTTGAACCATGTCATGTGCCTCAAGGTGTGCCATGGGAAGCCTGTAAGAACTCACAGATGTGTTTTCTGGAAATGCTGGAGAGTCCATATGCATGGAGCATGACTGACCCCTGAAGATGGGGCTGATGGAATGAATGTTTCCTCTCAACATAAGCCTCCCTCATAAGTCTCCTCAGAAAGTCCTGCTGAATGAAACAGCCATTGATCATAGCAGCAACGAACACATCCTTACGTTGACTCTCCTCCCTTTCTGGTTGACTTTCCTCCCTTTCTGGTTGACTCTCCTCCCTTTCTGGTTGACTCTCCTCCCTTTCTGGTTGACAGTTACCTACTGTTGTGTAACAAGCTACCTCAAAACTTAGTGACGTGAAACAGCAGAGCTTCATTCTCAGTTTCCATGGTCGACAAATCAGAGGCAGCTTCAGCCGGGTGGTTCTGGCTCAAGGCTTCAGTTTCAATGTCAGCCAGGGCTGCGTTCATCAGAAGGCTCCAGTGCGGCTGGAGGACCCACTTCTGAACTTACGCATGTGATCATAAGCAGGAGCACCCAATTCCTTCCAGTGAGGACTGCTGTTCACTTCAGGGCAGCTGGCTGTCCCCAGAGTGAGTGATCCAAGAGAGAGGGCAGGGGACAGTGCAAGCAGGAAGCTGCTGTGTGGTTTATCACGCTTTGGCAGGGATAGATCAACCCTAGGAGTGTGAATACCAAGAGGTGGAGACATTGGGCAGTCTTGGGAGACAGCTAGGGCTTCCCAGGTGGTGCTAGCGGTAAAGAACCTCCTTGCCAATGCAGGCAGTGGCACCCCACTCCAGTACTCTTGCCTGGAAAATCCCATGGGCGGAGGAGCCTGGTGGGCTGCAGTCCATGGGGTCGCTAAGAGTCAGACACGACTGAGCGACTTCACTTTCACTTTTGACTTTCATGCACTGGAGAAGGAAATGGCAACCTACTCCAGTGTTCTTGCCGGGAAAATCCCAGGGACGGGGGACCCTGGTGGGCTGCCGTCTATGGGATCGCACAGGGTCGGACACGACTGAAGCGACTTAGCAGCAGCAGCAGCAGCAGCCAATGCAGGAGACTTGAGAGATGCAGGTTCTATCCCTGGGTGGGGAAGATCCCCTGGAGAAGGGAATGGCACCCCACTCCAGTACTCTTGCCTGGAGAATCCCATGGACAGAGGAGCCTGGCAGGCTACAATCCATGGAGTTGCAAAGAGTCAGACACAACTGAAGCAACTTAGCACACACTCGGGAGTTTCCTACCATACTTCCTCTACCCCCTCATTCATAATCCCTGGGGTCACTTCAAATAAACGACTTGTATTAAAACCTTTATCTCGGTCTCTGCTCTTGGGTGGAAATTGTGCTAAGACAATGAATGATCTTCTCTATATGGTTTGGTTTTTTTTTCCAGTAAGGTGAATCTGTATGAACCTGTGCTGATCTCAAAAGATTTCCAAAATATTAAATGCAAAAGTAAAATTCAGAACTGTTCAGGTATGTGCATCTAACTGCACCAGTATAAAAGAAACTTAGTAATAGTTGACAGTGGTTATTTGATGGAGAAGTTGGGAAAAAGTAGGCTTATGAATTTTCATTTTATTGTTCTTAGCACTATTTGAATTTTTGAAGCACATGTATGTATTATTTTAAGGAATAAATTTGGGGAATGGTGAGATGATGGGAATTTTAAATTTATCTTTGAATTTTATGTGTTAAAAGTATAATAGTGGCTCTACAATAAACACCTTGACTTCGGCAATGACGAGACAGGCCCAGGAGATCTGGACCAGGCTCCTGGAAGAGCGACTGATTCCAGAGAATGAGGTGCGCACAACTAGGTCACGTACTAGGATAGTCATAGTAACAGTCCCGGGGGCGGGCTGGGTGGGGACAGGGTCAGCCCATGAGCGGAGGGCTCTCTGCATGTAGAATTCTACTACTGAGTCTTCACAATATCCCCCACCCAGGCGTGCTTGCCAGGCCTGGTATCTGGTACGCGTATTCAGGTCTCCTCTGTGCTCAGTTTTTCCAGGCGCTGAGCTGCAGTGTTAACCCAATTATTTCACTCCAGTAGAAAAGTGGGGAAGCCTTCCAGTTCTATGAGGAATCCACATGCAACGACACAGCATACTTCTTGACATCCTGCAGAACACCTGTTCTCTTCACATATCAAAACTGGGAATTCATGGAAAAATCACCTGGAACCAAGCCTCGGGATTTTACTCTTGCCCTCTGCTGTTTTTCATACCTTTAAATTAAAGTAAAATTCTTTCACACGATGGCACCAAGATAGTGCAAATTTTGGAAAAAAACAACTGATAATCTGTTCCTATTATTTTCTCAATGAACAGGTGAAAAGTTCTTACCTTGGGATGATAAGCAACGTTTTCTGGTGAAGTGAGTGATAAGTGGATCCCTGCAGCCTCGGCATCTTCCTAGCGCAGGCTCCCCCAGTTAAAGCCAGGAAAACAGGGGCCAAACAACCAGAAGATTCCTGGAAATCATTGGACTTCTGGAAAGCCAACCACTTCGTAGTTAAACTGTTATGGATAGCTGCCACCAGGTGGCGCCACTCTGCGGTTGGGACCTGGAGAGATTTGCATTATGCCTGCAGATGTCTTGCCAGCTGCATTCACAGGTCCAACAGGAGGTAAATCACAAACCTTAACTAATGCCACCCTGCATTTAATCCTGACTCTTTAAAAACCCCAAAAAGTCGGACATGACTGACCACACACACACACACATCTAGTTATAACAAGATTTTATTATCATAACTAAAAGAAGTTTCTTGCAGTCCAGATGATCTTTTAATAGTGGTCACTTTTGTTAAAACCAGATAAGAATTTATATTAATTTATTAAAGAATTCAAGCAGTCCACTTCATTTGACTACAGTTATAAGGAATGGAGGAGAGAGACCAAAAAACCCACAGCATCCAAAATCTTTTTTGCTTCCAAAGGAAGAAAAAAGCTAATTTTAGAAAATCTCATGTTTCCTGATTACAAGAACAATTCTCATGAAGCCAGATAATTTCCTACAATTTAAATTGCGAATCCAAGTGTCCTTGCCAAGTTTTTCATATTGTCAGTGAGCAATAGGGCATCTGTGGCTAAGGCATCATGTCTTTTGAGAGTTCAGAGCAGCAACCGTGGCACTGTTTCCACTCTGACACATCTGGACACGAGCAAGGCTCAGTATCAGAACCTGCTAATATCTGGAGTACTAATTTCCGTCAGTAGATGGGCTGATACTTAGTACATGGCTTCATCTTCCACTCCTTCAAAATGAATCTCATTAATGTGATAAAGTTCAAAATATGATGTAAATATGGACAAAAAAATGTTGAAAGGTGTTTTCACAAACTGCTTAACTTCCCCTAGAAGTTTCTTCTCCTAAAAACTCTGGGTTTAGGGGAAACAGGAAAATTGGGTGAAGGTGGTCAAGATATAAACTTATTCATGTATAAGATAAATAAGTTTGGAGGATGTAGTGTACAATGGGGTGACTATAGTTAACAATACTGATTGTGTTTGAAACCTACTAAGAGAGTTGATCTTAAAGTTCTTATCACAGGGAGAAAAGTTTATAACTATCTGAAGCCATGTGTGTTAACTGTTTATGGTGGTGATCATTTCACAGTGTACACAAAAATCATACTTTGTATACCATCAACTTATACAGTATTGCATGTCAACAATATCTCAATAAAACTGGGGAAAAAAATCAAGAGTCCACTATATTCCACTGAACGGCCCTCTGAGTGAAGTTATGTATTCTCAGACTGTGTATATTGCTTGGGTTTTCATTTTTTCCTTCCTATGGCAACTCTAAATATATAGTGGACTTAAGAAAGCAACGAATGTAGTGGATGGGCATGAATAACGTAAGCAAGTGTTACTAAAAATAGCCCTGCTAGCAACAACTTAATAAAAATTAAATTTAAATTATATGCAAATCCAATTCCTTTTGCTCATTTACCCTTAACTCCTTTTAATCAAATTGGACTGAATGGTAAATATTAATAATCCATGCAAATTTATATAACAAGTTTTCTCAGTTTTGTCTTCTTCAGTGAAAAGTCTTGAATCACAAGAAAGGGATTCTTCCTATTCTTCTGTCCCCTCTCACTCTTTTGGCTGGGAGAGGTGCTGCATTTTTCATGCCAAACCATGCATATTCCACTCTTGACTCAATTAATTATTTTCATTATCATCATAAAATATAACCATGAAACCCCTTTCCACCACTTCAAGTTTTTTGTTCCAGGAATAAAAGTAGAAAGTTTATGTGAGTTCCTTACTTACTCACGATTTAGATTTACTCTTTGGAAACCCTTCCTAAACATTCTTGGTAGCCCACTAACTATAGATACCAGCTTCTTAACTGAAAGTTCTTTCAGACATAGAGAGTAATTAAATTATTCACATGCAGGCTTTATCTAAGGAAATTTTAAAAAGTACTACTTGGAGATTGATTTGAGGATATCAATATGAATGTAAATAACAAAGAAAAAAGTTTCTTAGTCATGTTACAAAAGTTTCCCACTGGGGCAGATTCAGGTTTGGAGTCAATGCTCAGACAAGCCTCTCTGGAGTTTCCAGGGTTGTAGGTTGGTTGGCACAGGACAGAGAATGCTAGAGTCTGAAAAGAGGATACAAATGAACGTATTTACAAAACAGAAACAGATCCACGGACATAGAAAACAAATATATAGCTATCAAAGGAGAAGGAAGGAGAGGGATTAGGAGATTAAATTAGAAGGATGGGATTGACATTAACACACTACAGTATATAAAATAAAGAACCAACAAAGACCTACTGTAAAGTACATGGGACTACACTCAAAACTTTGTAATCTATAAGGGGAAGAATCTGAAAAAGAGTATACATAATAATACACACACATACATATATAACTGAACGACCGTGCTATACACCTGAAATATACCCAATATTGTAAATCAACTAGTGCATGCGTGCTGAGTCACTTGAAAAGTAGCCAACTCTTTGGGACCCTATGGACTGTAGCCCTCCAGGTCCTCTGTCCATGGGATTCTCCAGGTAAGAATACTGGAGTGGGTTGCATCGCCCGCCTCCAGAGGATCTTCCCAGCCCAGGGAGCAAACCCATAATTCTTACGTCTCCATTGGCTGGCGGGTTCTGTACCCCTAGCACCACCTGGGAAGCCCCAAATCAACTATACATCAACATAAATAAATATGCACATACATACACGCAAAATTCTACAAACAATAAAAGTTTAATCTGTTATAGTCCTCCCAAAGGTAAAAGTTTTGGGGGAGAAAAAAAAAAACGAAGAGTGCAGGGAGAGATCTGAGACTTCGCTGGGGAAAGATGAGAGGGAGCCCCAAAGGCTGATAATCAACAGAGATGGAGAAAAAGGTAATGTGATTCTGCAGTGAAATATCATACATTACCTGCTGCAAGCTCTCCTGTCTTCTCCTCTACAAAACCACTAGTAAATTTGCATTGCTCACTTATGCTTTATAGAGAATTCTTTTGAGGGGAAATTGGACAAGAACCGAATCCAGCTCCAAGGCTGGTGTGAGGTTGAAAGTAGCCGTCCACAGAAGACATCATTTATGAGGTGAGAAAGGATTTCTTTTTTTTTTTTTTAAGATTTTTTTTGATGTGGAAAAAATCTAGTCTTTTTTGAATTTGTTACAATATTGGTTCTGTTTTATGTTTCAGTTTTTTGCCTGCGGGATCTTAGCTCTTGCTTCTTCACTGAATTTGTTGCAACATTGCTTCTGATTCATGTTTCCGGTTCCTGGCCCCCAGGCATGCCAGGTCTCAGCTCCCCGAGGAGAGAGCAAACCCGCACCCCCGCACTGGAAGGCCAAGTCTTAACCACCGGACCACCAGGGAAGCCCCAGAAAGGGTTTCAAGGATATGATTTTCAAGGTAGAGAACCATTTTCTTATCTAAGGCCCAGAATCTCTCATAATTTGTAGACAGAACAAAATATTGAATTTTCTAAGGCAAGCAAGCTTTATAGTATTTGAAAGAGAATGCTTAGTGTGTCCTGCCCTGGGTTTGTCAAGAAGCAAGGACTTTCGAATATACAAATACAGTTCCGTAAGTGCCTTAAACCCACAGTATTGTAACTTCTGTAAACAACTTGGTTTGCTTCGGATTTCTGTCCCTTGCAATGAAAAATCTCCTGTTTTTGACTCAAAGGACACTTCTAGTTATCACCAGTAGGTAAGTCAGGACAAGGAGGGTCATAGGAACTAGAGAGGGTAGTTAAAAGGAAAGAATTTGGTAGCTGAGGCAATTTGCCATCCTATCTACTGGGGTCTGATCAGTATCAACCTCTAGTCTCAGCACAGGCTTAATGCGAGAGGAAGAAATCTAGGGACTGCTCAATGAGAGAAATCTCCTCTTAAACTCCAATCATGCCTTAAGTACTGAGGAGATAGCCAGCAGTCGACTTGGATGTGGAGGATCGGTTGGGGAGAAAGTTCTTTAGGGATGGGGTTAAGCTGGCTGAGGAGGAAAGATGTGAGTATTCCATATAAAGGTGTACGATGAATTGCTAAGGTTATTCATGCTCTAAACATCTGGGTCTTACTACTGAGCTAACATTGACCTTACTACCTTGGCTATACTTCAGCCAGTTTTTCCCACCTAACTGCACCTACCCCCCATTCATGATCCTGGCAGAAGCCACCACTCCATCCTTGACCCTGCTGGCACAATCTTTCCTTCCCCTTAACTCCCCTGGAGATCGCTGAATCTGGGCCCTGCTGGGCTGACCACGCCTCCCTCTCTGTGTGTTTGTGGTTGAAGGTTAGGTTAAGACTCTTACCACTTTCCCCCTTCTCCTGCAGGCCAGTACGCAAGCCAACATTCACAAGTTTCATCCAGGCACTAAATTTGGTCTTCTGGAGATTTTTATCCCATCTTCTACTGTGAAAGTTATCTGTAAAGCCTGGTGGTGGTCGTTTAGTTACTAAGTCGTATCTGACTCTCTTGCAACCCTGTGGACTGTAGCCTGCCAGGCTTCTCTGTCCATGGGATTTCCCAGGCAAGAATACTGGAGGGGGTTGCCATTTCCTTCTTCCTGACCCAGGGATCAGACCTGCATACCCTGCTTGGGCAGGCAGATTCTTTACCACTGAGCCACCTGGGAAGCCGTATGGAGGCTGGTGGTGGTGGTTTAGTCGCTAAGCCGTTGTCCGACTCAGTCTGGCTCCTCTGTCTATGGGAGTCTCCAGGTGAGAACACTGGAGTGGGTTGCCATTTCCTTCTCCAGAGAAGCCTCCCAGCCCAGGAATCAAACCTGGGTCTCTTGCATTGCAGGCAGATTCTTTACCAACTAGTGGGTGGTGAGAACTAAAGTTTCAGTCCAGGAGAAAATACAAGGATGGAGAAAAGTCACAGCTTGGAAGAGAGTGGGAAAGTGGAATTAAAGATTATAGTATGGATTTTCACTTTTTCTCCATGAAAGGAAGACCTCTGCTCTCCTTTATTCTATCTGCCAAGATTGTTGAGAGAGTTCTAGTCATGATTCACCAGCGACTCAGGATGGTGAGCCGCCCTGATGAGTCTACTCTTCATCATCTGGCGCGTCTAGGCTGAAGCAGAGAAGACTGTTGACTTTAAAAATAAAAGAGCACGCTATTCCACCAGCAAAGTCTGTTTATTCGGGAAGCGTAATGGAACTGCATTTGGGGATAGGCAAGCAAAACCACAGGCAAAGAGGAAGGTTAGTTGCTATAGGAAAAGGGGGGAGTTGGGAGGAAATGCTTCAAACAAAGGCCGTTGGAAGAAAGTGAGAGTTCAGGGTGCTGACAGTTCCTCACTGGCTGGGGCTGCTGCTGATCAAGGAGCAAATTTTCCCTCCTCTTATTGGAGATGCACGTCTTTTCCCTACTTGCCCTCTTTGAATGGCAATGATGGGTCGTGCCTGGGAGCACTCCATCTTAAATGAGGTTTCCTTTCATTAGTTTTCACAGGGTCAACTGAACAGCAGAATGCTGTTAGTATTAAAACTTGTTTTGACTCCCCACATCTATTTTTTGTGTAACTCCTTCCAATCTCTCCTTCACCTCAGCCTTCTAAAAAACAGCTCATGTCACAATCACCAAAATGAACTTTTGAAAAATCCAGTGGGAAATGTTGAGGCATTCACTCCTCTCTCCTCCTGGATACATTCTCTTCACTTGCCTTCCAGGGCACCCCACACTCTAATCCTCTCCTCCTTGCCCCAAGCAGTGCTTCCTTCCAGTTTTTTCCCTGACTCCTCCTCTTTCTCATACTTTCAACGCAGGGCTTAGTCTCCGGAATTTTTTCTTCTGCACTCACTATGTTGGTAATATTTCATCTAGTCTCGGGGCTTTAAGTACTTTCTATATACAAATGCTTCTTTAATTGATATATCTGACCGGACATCTCTCCTCAACTCCCAGCTAATATATACAACCACCTACTAATAGAAATAGTCTCAAAATCAGATTATTTTGTTCCCCTCTTCAAAACTATTCAGTGTCTTTCAGTGTCTCCCAGAGTAAAAGCTAGCAGCTTTTCAAAGGCCAAGAAGCCCTACACACTCTGCTCCTCACACCTTTCTAGCCTCTTCTCTCCCTTCAGCCCACACCCTCCCAAGACCTTTGCTCTTGCTGCTTCGTCTTCCTGGAAAACTCCTCTCCTGAGAGCCAGATACTCACCCACCTCACCTCCTCTGTCTTGGCTTGAATACCACGTTGTCGGTCGCTCATTTATCACCATCTGACATAGTCTATGTTTTACTTGCCTGCTCTGTCTCTCCAGTTAATGTTCTGTCTCTCCAATTAATCTTGTGTTCCACCAAGGCATGGAATTTTGTTCTGAATTTTGTTCTGTTGTCTTCTGGTCCCCACCTAGAACAATGTCTGGCACAGAGTAGGTGCTAATGGAGACTGGTTGAATGAATGAATGAATGACAAAAATAAATTGCTGTTTCTATTGCATGACCTTCCTCCTTCCTCCAAAGAGAAAAATTCAATTAATAATGTTAGTCTGTGTAGGCAGTTTTAAAGACACATTTTCTCCCCACTCATTTGTTTTTTATCATGGTTTTATCATATATGTTTAAAGACATTTAATTGTTTTCAAAAAATGAAGTTGATAAGGAAAACAATCTGATGAGAGCTAAGTTTCCAGGAGACTAAATATAAACAAAAATTTAAATATACAATGATTATAAAAGATTTGGGGGGAAAATCAAATTGGGGGGATATAAAAATGAAAGCAAGTATTTAAAGAATTAAACAAGTATATACAGATAGGTTTTTAAAAATTGAAGTCAGATGATAATTTTGTATTCCTATTGTTGATCTGCTATGAAATCTTTAGATTATGGATAAGATAGTAATTGGAGCCAAACCAGGCTTTGCTTAAATCAAGAAAAGCTCTACATCATCACATAATGCCAATTGGAAGAGTCCTGAAACTATTACATTCAACAGCCTCTGACCAACTTTAACACAGTGCGACAATACGTCTAAGACACCATTTTCCTACTAAAGCATTAATGATATCTACGGCAAGGCACTGAGCAAAGGAAAAGTTCAGTGTTAAATGGGGATATTCCACTGAAGTATCGATCACTTTAATTCCCTGGGGACAAGAAATTTTCTTTGTTAAATTAAAACCAGGTTAGGGAATAGCTTACCTAGAAATGAATTAAATTTGAGATTTTTTTCAAATATATTTTTGTAAAATATATCCTACGGCTTTTTTTTCTTCCACAAAGGGAGTATTTAAGATTATCCTCAAGGGACTGATTTTCAATAATATGAGCTTAATGCCAGGAATCCAGGAGACTGAGATGGTGGAAAGCAGGTTTAAATATGATAATAATGAGGAGGAACACTGAGGGGAAGACAACAGATAAACCAAAAGATAAATCCGTAAAAGTCTTTTACTGCCAAATCCATTGCATAATATTTGTATCTACCAACCTGAGGCTTCCAAGAGCTAAAAATACCCAAGGAATCCATTCGGCAGTGCCCTTCTTCCCCGTTCACCTCCTTTCTCTCAGCCTTGGCCTGCGCTCCTGGCATCTTCTCCTATCTCACTGGAATCAACTTCCAGAAGCACTCTTAGTTAAACAGATACAAGCATGTTATGCATACACAACCCCTTCCTTCACACGTACATGCATACACACACAGACACGTCTTATCCTATGCATCCTATGCGTGTACATTTTATACTACAGTGCTGCTGCTGCTGCTAAGTTGCTTCAGTCATGTCCGACTCTGTGTGACCCCATAGACGGCAGCCTACCAGGCTCCCCCGTCCCTGGGATTCTCCAGGCAAGAACACTGGAGTGGGTTGCCATTTCCTTCTCCAATGCATGAAAGTAAAGTGAAGTCGCTCAGTCGTGTCTGACTCTTAGTGACCCCATGGACTGCAGCCCACCAGGCTCCTCCATCCGTGGGATTTTCCAGGCAAGTGTACTGGAGTGGGGTGCCATCGCCTTCTCCATTATATTACAATATATGGTGTTTCTATAGACAACAGTACCAATAAACTAGTTTATAGACCTTAGGACCAACACTGGTGGAAGCTAAAAAATGAAACATTATTTAAAATTTTTTGCAAAATTTTATGTATTCATTTATTCCTGGCTGTGCTGGATCGTCGTTGCTGTGCAGGCTTTTCTCTGGTTGCAGTGAGCAAGCTTCTTATTATGCTGACTTCTATTGCAGAGCAGGGGCTTTAGGGCATGCAGACTTAGTAGTTGTAGCATATGGCCTAACTGCTCCGTGGCACGTGGGATTGTCCTGGATCAGGGACAGAACCCATGTGTCCCGCATGCAGATTCTTTACCGCTAAGTCACCAGGGAAGCTGAAAACTGAAATATTAAATCCACATCTATTACCATTTTGTCAATTATACCTCAACAAAGCTGTGAAAAGTAAAATACTTAATTTCAGATAGAAAAATAAAGATTTAATAGGATTGTTAATTATATGTAATTCACTGATGTCAAATAATTGAAGAAATGTTACATGTGAAGATACAAAAGTAAGTGATAGGCTCTAATATGCTTGAGACTATTATTTGTTGAAGGTATTTGAAGCTTCCCTGGTGGCTCAGATGATAAAGAATCTGCCTGCAATGCAGGAGAGCCAGGTTCCATCACTGGGTCCTGAGGATCCCCTGGAGAAGGAAATGGCAACTCACTCCAGTGTTCTTGCCTGGAGAACTCCATGGACAGAGGCTATAGTCCATTGGGTCACAAAGAGTCAGTCAGACACGACTGAGCGACTAACATTTTCTAAATTTTCCTTATCTTATTATTCTAGTTAATGGGATTGCACCCCCCACCCCCGCTCCGCGCTTTTTCCGTTGAATGTGTCCCTTGTCTCCTGGAGATTGTAGAAATGGATGTTTTATTCAATCTACAGTCCACGCGGTCACAAAGAGTTGGACACCACTGAGCAACAAAACAACAACCACAAATGTATAAATATATTAGCAAAGTGAAAGTCGCTCAGCGGTGTCCAAGTCTTCGCGACCCTATGGACTATACAATCCGTGGAATTCTTCAGGCCAGAATACGGGAGTGGGTAGTCTTTCCCTTCTCCAGGAGATCTTCCCAACCCAGGGATTGAACCCAGGTCTCCTGCATTGCAGGCTCTTTACCAACTGAGCTATCAGGGAACTTTTTATTGAATAGCTTGTGACAGAAAGGAGAGAATCACAGCAGGAAAGTGTACATAAGAATGTTTGTTTCTCTAAGGCAAAGGATAAGTTCTAACCTCCACACAATTTGAAGTTCCCTACATCCCTGGCACTGGGCTATAAGACCTGTATCCCAGTGAACGTCTTCACCCTTCAAAGAAAATGCAGACAGATTATTTTCACATCTAGCGACCCGGCTCCTTTCTCATTTCAGGTTTTTATAAAATTCCCTTTATTTTAATTGCCCAAATTAAAGTGTTAGAGGCTTCCCAGATGAAGCAGTGGTAAAGAATTCACCTTCTGATACAAGAGACACAAGAGACACAAGAGAGTCGAGTTTGACCCCAGGCTCCTAAAGATCGCCTAGAGGAGGAAATGGAAACCCACTCCCGTATTGTTGCCGGGAAAATTCCATGGACAAAAGAGCCTGGAAGGCTCAGTCCATAGGGTCGCAGAGTCAGACACAACGGAGCACACACACACACACACACACACACACACACACACACACACACACGAGCTAGAAAAGCAGTCATAAAAAAAAGTTTCCCACAAAATCATCATTCATTCTTAATTTTTTCACGCATCAAGTCTCCTAAGTTCTAACACTGTCTTTGATACATGAATTAGTTAATGTACAGCCAAAGTGGACTGTGTTTGTTGATTTTGTCACTTAAATGTATTTTTCTTTTTTTTAAACTCTTTGTAAACTCCTTTGAGTCTTTCACACACAGTGGCCATTTTTGAAAGACGTTGTCTAAAAAGAAAACTACTTTTTAGAGGAAGCATAAATGAAATAGCCATCAAAATTCTCTGTGTCCCTGCGAAGGGTTAAATTCAGAGACTTAAGTACTTCATCCAGAAAGTGTCGCTATGATGTGGATGAAATGAAATGAAAGTAATCTTTATATGAGAAAAAAATCTAGTCCCCTAGAAATCTTATAAATGCTTACTAGTTCAGTCTTTATGAGTCATGAGCCACGATTAGTGAAGTATTCCTCCTCGGTTTTCAGTAACCATGAAGGTAGTTTTTATAAAAGTAATTTTTACTCTACCCGTAGTGATAGCTAGAAAAGATAAACTCCTACACGACATAGTGGTGGGGGCAGCGTGGGAAGAGGTTCCAATCTCTGTGGGAAGCTGTAGGTGGTTGGGGACGCCTCAAAGTCCAAGAGGGTACTCCTTCTCATCTACTTTGGCAGTTCCCAGCTACGTTCATTCGCTTGGCTGGTCTGTTCTCTCTATGCGTGTCCCTTGAATTCAACACAGACATTCACGAAACACCTAACAGCTCTCACTAAAGCACTTGCGTTTGTAATCAACCTGCATCAGCAAGTGGAATAAATTATTAAGAGCTTATTCACACACATTTTATCATTCAAGCCACGTGTTCCTGTAAATTTCTTATTGAGTTGTTCCATTGAGAAATAAAGAAATAAAGATGCTGTGTCATTCAACATATTAACCTTAGCATTTCATCTGAAATTCTTCAAGGTCTTGGGTCATAGTGTTCATGTTGTTGGTTTTTTTTTTTTTCTTTTCTTTTTTTTTGCCAAGGACATAATGTCTATCTTTTGCATCATTCTATTTAAGATTGTGGCTCAAATTTACCTTGGCAGAGAATGTACCCTTCCACAGAAACACTTATTGAGCAGAAACTGGTATGCTGAATGTTAACTTTTACCTCTTAAAATGGGAAATTCTCCAAGGTCTTGGGTCAAAATTTAAAAGAACTAGTTTTTAAATCTTGATTTAAAATGTAAGTTAACTTTTATTCTATCAAAAATCCAATCTCGACCTTGTGTTTTATGTAAATGTATTTATATGTGTAAATTTCTATGGCTTTACATGTATTCTGCTATTCTGCATATGTAAACACACACACATAGAGAAAGAGAAAAGTAAATGAAATAAAAAATAAAACAGAAGTCAAATTAGGACATTACATTCTCACAACTTTTCTGTTATTTTTGCAATCCTACCACTCCCAGAAAAGATCACTGGTAGACATGGATAACTGACAAGATGGAGATGACTGCGTGTACCCACAGTTTCCCCAGAGCTTTGAGTGATGGTGAGGCCATGCCCCTCGGTCATAAGGGGCCGTCTTGCTCCTCATTAATACAGGGCATTTCGACTGAATACACGCTTCCTTCCTGACGTGTCGCACAACCTGAGGAGGTAAGGTGGTACTCCCTATTCGTCCACAATTATGGCACAAATTTCTTTGGCTTAAATTCCAGAAATTAGCTCCAATTACCAGTCCAGTTATATCTGAGAGCCCTAGGGAATCACGCCGCATGCCCTCCACAATGAGAGCCTCGGGTTTTCGATTCCGACAGAGTTGAGATCAGTCACTCCGCGGCCGTGACTGGGAGGCCGTCACAGTCCCGTGGTCCTCTGAGATCAGTCCTGCAGTGCAGCTCTGCCGGTGCTCCCGTCTCGGCCTTGGACGTGTGCTCCTCTCCCTAACTTGCAGCGCCAGTGAAGACCAAGATGTGATTTTTCCAAGAATCTCCTGAAGAGTTAGCGATAACAGAGGCATAACTCCCAACATGTTTTACAGCTGCCACTAGAGACCTCAGAGATGACCCTTTATAACTCTAGGGAGCCTGCTCTTGAGGACAGTGTACCCCCTGACTCACAGGAAGCTTCAAACATTGGGCACTCCAGGCTCCAGGCCCTGATGAAGGGACATGCTTTCTCTGGCCCAGGCTGGTTGACAGAATGTTTGCTGTGTTCTAATTACTTTTTATGCTCCATTTTCAATCCTCACAGCAACCATGTAATAATGACAACAGTAATCACCACCACCATAACAATCCTCTTTACAACAGAGGAAAATCAGGTCCAAATAGATTAAAAGTCATCTTGCTCAAGACCACAAAGCCAGGATTTGAAATCCAGAAGTGTCTGACTCCCACACTTCAGGAATCTAGAAGCAACTGCAGTTCTGGCAGTGTTCAGAGAGCTAACCTCAACATGGTTTATTGAAATTTTGACAGATTATTGGGTAATGGGGATGAGGGGAGCACTTGGCCATGAAGAGGGAGCCAGGAGAAGGGGAGAGGAACACCCTACACTCTGGATGGGCTAGGAGGAAGCACTGACTCTGAAATAGCACCTACTATTTCAGCCCTCCACTCTTTGCGGTGTTAAAGTATGCACTCTGAATCCAAAGGAAAAGACCTTCCTCCAGCCACACAACTGAGCGCCATCTGCCTTACCTTGTGACAAAAATCACAGCATATCCTAATATTCCACTCCCAATGTCATGAGTCGGAGAAGGCAATGGCAACCCACTCCAATACTCTTGCCTGGAAAATCCCATGGATGGAGGAGCCTGGTAGGCTGGAGTCCATGGGGTCACTAGGAGTCGGACACAACTGAGCGACTTCACTCTCACTTTTCACTTTCATGCATTGGAGAAGGAAATGGCAACCCACTCCAGTGTTCTTGCCTGGAGAATCCCAGGGACGGGGGAGCCTGGTGGGCTGCCATCTATGGGGTCGCACAGAGTCGGACACAACTGAAGCGACTTAGCAGCAGCAGCAGCAATGTCATGAGTATCCGGGAGGAAAGAGAGAAAGATGACAGGGTTATTTCTACTCTCCTTGAGAAAGCTTCCTTCTTGTTCCAAAGAATAGAAAGATACTTATAGGTAAGCAACAAATAAGCCACGATCCATCAGCTGGCTTGGACTATGAAGGTGAATATATGCGTAGATCAGAAGTTACAGTGCTATCTTGCAGAGACATGAAAAGTGATGTGGATGCTATAGGGCCAAAAACCAGATCCTGGGGACCCAAAGGCAAAGGCTGAGGATACGGTGTGTGAACTGCACAAGAGGATGTTCACCCCTGGAGAGAACAGAGGCCAGGGGTGAACAAGAAACAGGAAGTCTATGCCTGGTGGACAGTCAGGAGTCAAGCAATAAGATCAATCCAAATAATCATCAGTGACAGCAAGAATGGACACTCCCTCCTCCTCAAAAATATGAGTAGCAATTTTAGTTACTCCCATTTGGCATAATTAAATTCACTGGAGATGGTATTCTTTGTATTTTCATGTAGAGCATACAACCACTCTGAAAATATAGCCTTTTCAATGGTTCATTACTTTGGTTCCTCTGCTCTCTCAAATTAATTGATGCAACAGCTTTCAAGTCACAGCACTGTTACCTTCAAGATTTTGCAGGCACTGAGTGTCAACTATGGGGCTTCCCTGGTGGCTCAGAGGTTAAAGCGTCTGCCTTCAATGAGGGATACCCGGGTTTGATCCCTGGGTCGGGAAGATCCCTTGGAGAAGGAAATGGCAACCCACTCCAGTATTCTTGCCTGGAGAATCTTACTATAGAATTTGAGGAGTGTGTGCTCAAGTTAAAATCTGAGCTGAGAAAGTAGAATGCTTCATGAGATGTTATTGCAGAAATCTATCCTAACAACATAATATTTACTGCCTTCAAGATGATTAAAATAGTAACAAAATAGCACACGTCTTCCCCAGACAGGCTATATAGATTATTACTATGCATTGGAGAAGGAAACAGCAACCCACTCCAGTGTTCTTGCCTGGAGAATCCCAGGGACAGGGGAGCATGGTGGGCTGCCGTCTCTGGGGTCGCACAAAGTCGGACACGACTGAAGCGACTTAGCAGCAGCAGCCGCAATGATATACAGATATTCCTGAACAACATATTTTAGCTCTCCCTCTAAGTATAACTAAACTTGACTACAAATCCCAATTCTCAGACTAACAGTTGAAGAGCATCTTTCAAACAGCCAGGCAACAATCCTGCCTAAAGAAAAGTATCCATGACCTTCCCCTGGAATCTACCCTACTAAACTTTCCAGTCTGACTCAATACAATTTAGTGCTTCTGTTCAACTAGCCACATGCATGATCTCAAGTCATGCTTTCATTGGTCAAGATTACTTTAAAAAATGGCAAATGAATGAAATCATACTGAGAGAATTTCTCCAAGTCAGCGATAGACTGTGATTCTCATTTCATATATGTATATATATGCATTCTGTACATGCATGCTCAGTCATGTCCAGCTCTTTGAGACCTCATGGACTTTGTAACCCCCCAGGCTCCTCTATCCATGGGATTTCTGAGGCAAGAATATTGGAGTGGTTTGCCATTTCCTTCTCCAGGAGGTCTTCCTGACCCAGGGATGGAACCAGCATCTCTTGCGTCTCCTGCATTGACAGGCTGACTCTTTACCACTCTGCCACTGGGAATGCATATATATGTTATATATAATTGTTTACTTATTAGAAAATATATATACATATATAACACATATATTCCTAAAAAGTACATATGTATGATTTCTAATAAGTAAATATTTCATTGATCCCTTCCAAATATTTTCAACTCTATTTAACTGCTTCATTTATGTTTACCTTTATTCTTCATCATTTTTAGCCAACTTAGTTTTGCCATCTACTTATAACCATCAAATGAAGAGTCAAAAAAAGAATTCAGTCCAGGAGAAGACCTTTAAGCCCCAGCACTTCTGGTCCATGATTATGATGAGGTGGACCCAAAGAAAGGACCTGGGAACCGGATGATTACACTTGAGGCTTTGACCTTTTCCACCTTCTGCTCATGCCCAGCAAGCTTAAAGCCTCACCTCAGTCTCCCCAGGGGGCTTTCCTAACAGTGGGCAGGAACATTCGTTTAGCTCTGCACAACTTTCCACTCACAGATACAGATCCATTTTAGGAAGGAAAGAACCAAGTAAGAAAGTTAAGTGTCTCATCTCAATGAGGTTTGGATTACAATAGTTTTTCTTACTCCTGACCTTCATGGCTGATTCCAGAATGTGATAACGGACTCTGACCCAGTTCCCTATCTGAATACTTTGGCTTGTTTATCCTTTGGTTCTTGTTCCTGAATTTCTCCAGTAACTTAATATCCTGATTCGTTGTGTTGACTGAGTTTTTTCCTGTACTAATTGGCAAGTCAGACCTCCCAGTCTACCACAGAAACCCCCAATCCCCATAGCTCACCTGTACAGTACTCTAGTAGTACCAGTACTACCTGGTAGTATTAATACTGTCTAGCAATGCTAGCAGCTAAAAGTGAATCTACACTGAGATATTTCCATTAAATTCTGGCAACTACTATAACCACTGCTTTCTAATTTCCACTTGATTTGGAGATACTTTACCCATTTGAAGACACTATGCATTTTTAGTTAAAAGTGAAGTTGCTCAGTCAAGTTCGACTCTTTGTGACCCCATGGACTATAGCCCACCAGGCTCCTCCATCCATGGAATTTTCCAGGTAAGAATACTGGAATGGGTTGCCATTTCCTTCCCCAGGGGATCTTCCCCACCCAGGGATTGAACCCAGGTCTCCACAGTTGCAGGCAGACCCTTTACCATCTGAGCCACCTTAAAAAGTTATCTTCTATTTGGGAATTCTGTTTGCTCATAGCCTCACCTCACCCTTTTTTCCCCAATCAAGTTCCTAGTCTGGGTATGCTCTTGAGGGGTGACCGTGGCCATACGTCCAGCAGAGAGTCTAGCCAGCCCCCATGTGAAGGTGTGAACAAGTTTCCCACTTCCAGGCTCCTTCTACATCTCATCTCCAAATGTGGACATGAGGTGGTTTTTGGGAAACATTTTAAAGAGTCTCTCTGTAAGAAATGTCGTCAGAGTGAGGAAGGAGCCCAGCTTTTCCAGGAAGCCTGGGCCACAGCTGTCTCTGGGAGCAGGCAAGGACAGGAGGCAGGCTGCTGGGCCCTGGGGCACGGCTGAGCAGGCAGGGCAGGTCCGCAGTCACCCCCTCACTCACGGAGGGTGACTTTTTGAGAGACAGGAAATGAGGAACGTGGGTGGGCAGGGCCTTCGACAGAATTTTGAGGAGTGGTTTCAGAATGAGGCAAGAGGGGCTCCAGGTAGGCTTGAGGGACTAGAGAGCGAAGGATAGGGGACGGTTTGTGCTGTTTTGTTTATTTTTCTCAGAAGTGGGGCTGTGAGCTGTGAGTTGGATACCCTTTCATGTTTCTCAAAAGACAAAAATAAAAACGGAATTAAAGTTTAATGTTAGTGTACATTCTTTAGTATCTCATAGGCCAGTCTATCACTTAGTTTTTGCTGTGAAGCAAATCACTCTAAAACTTAGTGATGGAATAAAACGGCTAATTGTTTAATTCACATTGCTGTGCCTTGTGCTGGGCTCAGACAGGCGATTTTTGTGTCAGTGGGACTCGTGCATGTTGGCAGTCAGCCGCCGGTCAACAAAGGCAGTCAGGCTTCAGGGGGCTGCTGGTCTTAATGAGGCAGGAGATGGGGCATCTTGGATGCATGTCCCTCCTCTTATTGGGAAAGACTGAAAAGTTGCCTTTCTTCTCCCAACAGTAGGGTAGAATCTATTTCGCTGTGCCCTGCATCTGGACTGTGTACCTTGCTTTGATGATTTAATAGGTAGGAAGCCAAGTTGTATCATTTCTAAGCCTGTTTGCTCTTTTCTTGTAGATTCTTGATTACAAGTCACGCAAGTCACAGAGGAGCCTGGTAGGAACCTAGCTCCTCTGCCCATGGGATTTTCCAGGCAAGAATGCTGGAGTGGGTTCCCATTTTCTCCTGCAGGGGTTATTCCTAACCCAGAGATTGAGCCCACGTGTCCTGCGTCTCCCGCTTTGGCAAGCAAATTCGTTACCACTAAGCCACTTGGGAAGCCAATGAAATACTCACAAAATGTTACTGAAATCGGAATTGCAATTAGCAGATAAATGAATAGTTCAAAACTGGCTCCATCAGATAGAGAATAAAATTTACGTGATATCGTGTTGCTTCAATAACTTAAGGAAAACTCAGTATTTCTCTTATGAAATTGTCGAGCTGTCATCACTTTTTACCCAACATCCATGAAGCTCTGTTTCCTGAGAAGTGACGTATCCCTATGTGGGTATGCTTCTTGATTTGATGATCGTAGACCTGAAGCTCTGTTTCACTAATCGATCCCAGATTCTTCATGGAGGTGGCGATTACCATGGGACTTGTAATCAAGCAAGCTTTGAATTATGGGCATAAGATATTTCACCATAAACCAGAGAAATTCAGAGAGTATGTATCTCTAAAAGCCTAAGGAGAAGACTGAGTCTTGTTAAACTTTATCAGTGACCCAAGATAGTATGGAAGTCTCAGAGGCTCATGATCTCAGAGACATGAACACCATGTAGAATGATCTCAACTCCCAAGAACAAGTGATTCAAAGTACAGTGACTAGGATTGTCATGGCTTCAAATTCCCACTCCAATTGGAGGAGATTCAAGATAGAAAAAAAACAGGACACTGGCCCGAGATAGCTAAGGCGCACATCAAAGGAGAGATTTCAATGAGCCTAGGCTCTTGCATCTTCCATACATGTGTGTGTGCTTAGTCATTCAGGCTCCTCTCCCCATGGGATTTCCCAGGCAAGAATCCTGGAGGGGGCTGAAATTTTCTTCTCCAGGGGATCTTCCCGAACCAGGGATTGAACCAGGTTTTCCTGCATCGAGGATGGATTCTTTACCACTGCGCCATCAGGGAAGCCAACAGGGAGCTAGTTACTGAAAAGAATAAATGAGATAATGTGTTGTTTCTCAGACTTTCAGTTCAGTTCAGTTGCTCAGTCGTGTCTGACTCTTTGCGACCCCGTGGACTGCAGCACACCAGGCCTCCCTGTCCATCACCAACTCCTGGAGCTTACTCAAACTCATGTTCATCAGGTCGATGATGACATCCAACCATCTCCTCCTCTGTCATCCCCTTCTCCTCCTGCCTTCAGTCTTTCCCAGCAACAGAGTCTTTTCCAGTGAGTTGGTTCTTCATATCAGGTGGCCAAAGTATTGGAGTTTCAGCTTCAACATCAACCCTTCCAATGAATATTCGAGACTGATTTCCCTTAGGATGGACTGGTTGGATCTCCTTGCTGTCCAAGGGACTCTCAAGAGTCTTCTCCAACACCACAGTTTAAAAGCATCAATTCTTTGATGCTCAGCTTTCTTTATAGTCCAACTCTCACATCCATACATGACTACTGGAAAAACCATAGCTTTGCCGAGACAGACCTTTGTTGGCAAAGTAATGTCTCTGCTTTTTAATATGCTGTCTAGGTTGGTCATAGCTTTTCATCCAAGGAGCAAGCATCTTTTCATTTCATGGCTGCAGTCACCATCTACAGTGATTTTTGGAGCCCAAAAAAATGAAGTCTCTCACTGTCCCCATTGTTTCCCCATCTATTTACCATGAAGTGGTGGGACTGGATACCACGTTCTTCATTTTCTGAACGTTGAGTTTTAAGCCAACTTTTTCATTCTCATCTTTCACTTTCATCATCTCAGATTTTATCATTCATTAATAAGATTCCCTCTCATCCCTACCTGGATATCTTGTTAAAATGCAGATTTTCATTTAGTAACTTTGGAATGGGGCCTGAGATTCTGCCTTTCTTATAAGCTTTTTGATGGTCCAAAGACCTCACATTAAATGTTTGTAAAGCATGTGGGAAGTAACTGATTATTTGAAATTACTACTAGTCATTATCCCAATTATCCTCATCGAACTCATAAATGTAAACTGCTTCCATTTATATTTAACTATCATGCAATATAATAAAGATAAGTTATCAAATTATCCAAGATAATTTTTCTTATAAACTTGGCTTAATCTCAGCAACGGTCTCTGTCTCTATGTGTTTATTTTCATATTACATGGCTCACTATGCACAATTTTAAAAACCAGAGAGAATGACCATGAAAATATCTTTAACTTAGAATTTTGTTAATTATGTATGTCCATTTTAGTATATAAAGAAGAAAATATAATTTATTGAACTGCAGGAAGTTCAGTTCCTACTTTACCCAATCAAAAAATATTATTGTCAATAGTAATACCAGTTGATTTCATTCAATAACAAAATATTATGCTCAGTAATGACACCAATTGTTACGTGTACCAACAAGAAAAAAATTGGAGGAATGTGGCCTAAATTATCTTAAAATGCAGTTATATTTGGAAATCACAGCCTTGTATCAGGAGTTACTTCTCCATTTTTTTCTTTCTTTAATGTAGTTTTATTACCCTTAAACTTTACATAAGTTGTATGTTTGACATTTGTAACTTTTAAATTAAAGGAAAAATTATTATTCGGGGCCCGTGTTTACTCTTGACTTTCTCAAATTAGCATCTTTGTAAAATAGAGAAAATATCCTTCAAAGTGCAGTGCTTTCCTTTACAGTTAAACATTTTTACAGAACAATGAAGGACATGATAAGTTTTTCCCAAGGCCTAGTTACTCCTTGGCAGTAGATTATGCATTCCAGTATAAAGCTTTTTAATTGTGCTGGGAGTTCAATTCTTCTTCTTTGATACTTTAGTTTAAGAGCTGAAAGAATTAATATAATTCCATGAGTAAAATAAACTCAGAGTAGACACATTGCACAATAGGAGGGTTAAAATTTTGTAATTTTTTTCCTCAACTATACAAGAGAATTGAAAAAGCATAAAACCAATCAAAATGGAAATGTATTGTTTACTATTTAGGGTGATATCAAATTATAGTATCTTTGATCTGAGTGGGATTTTCAGACATCATCTGGTTCAGTCTCATTTTTAGGTAAAGGAACTGAAATCTCCAGGGGTTAAATGAGTGCAGTTTGTAGTGAGGTTGTTAGGATGAATGCCATAGAATAATACATTCACTTAAATTAAACTTCTATAAACAGATCTTAGCATTTCATTCTTTTGTGTACAAAATTATTTCCAATACAAGCTTCAAAATTATTTTGTGAGTTTCAAAGTGCTGAAGGTAAAGTCCTACATTTGTTTATAACCTTCTGAGTCCTATGGGATAAAACACTTATGGCCTCTCCCAAACTTTAGCAAAGTAAATGACTTTTCCTTGAAGCATCCATTTTAGGAATTGTTTCCACGAAAGTTCCTGTCTATTCCCAAGTGTGTGAACCCCATGACGCTATGGATTTGGAGTTAAGATCTGAAGATCACATGAGAACAATTGGCTTTAAGTGAGGGTCACAGAAGGTAGAAATCAGAACTTATGATCAGAGATTATTTTTCTGTTTTAGATTTTCAACTGAAAACAAGAAACTGCTATCAGAAAAATGTCTCTTCAATAGGACGTGTAGGCCTAATACCCAAACTCAGCTTTTGCACAGATGGAGAACGTATATTCACTGTTGGTCTTATAAACTTGGTCCAAAATGCCTGACTTCTAAGTGATTGCTGTTTGGGTGGTAATTCCTGTTAAGCTAGGAATGATCAAAGCAAGTTTAATGTTGAAAACAGGTAGGATTCCTGAATTTGGATGAGAAATTTTATACATGAGTATCAAAAACAGAAGGGATACAGTCTTGTTGAGGGTAAAAGTCTAAGGGGTTGAGTGTCAAAGAGTTCCCTTGAGATGTCTCTGCACTGTAACCTGGGGTTGCTCTTTAAAGACCATCACGTCTTTAGGCCTGGTGTACAGCAATAAGGAGACTTAGGTTCCAAACAGCTGCATTTCTGATTTATCTAGCTCCATGATTCATATCCATTCTTTCATTGTCTTTAGAAATTAGATTTATGCCTCTTCTCCCACCCAATTGTTTGCCTGATATATCTTCTTTTGGGCAGAATTTTTTTTTTAAGTTGAATCTCAACCTTATGAAAAAGTAGATCTGTGATATTTTAATGATTTACATTATTTGCTGTTCAACCCTTTGTTATCTATACTGGGGTCTTTTTTTAAAACAGCATGCAAACACACACACACATGCACACGATAATGAGGAAGAACTCAGTGAAAATGTATGGAACTACTCATTTTCTTAAAATGATAGTTTTATTGAAAAAAAAAAAAAACAAGAATGTACAAAAACCAAATTTTACCAGTATACCATAACTGTTCCTAGAGCTTTATGGACAAGTATTCAATTTTACCAAGTGATGACAAAAATTGTTTGTTTTCTGTGTCAGTTTTTACCCAGGTGAAATTTTATCAAATTTCTAATCAGCTCTGATTTCAGCTCTAACCCTGGTTGTTGTGGGAATTTGAGAGGAAAAAATGCCATCTTGTATGAAGTAGAAAGCTGTGGGGAGAGAGCGAATTAGCGAAGATGGCATGTTCAGGCTCTCTCCCCCCAACGTTCTGTAGACAATTATGCAACGGCTGACATCGCTTATAGCACTATGGTGAGGAGCTGCTTTGGGCGATACGGATATATGAGCTCCACCCCTAAAAGGGCGGGAACTACTGCTGCCTCACGGCTGCGTCCCTTCCAGCAGCCACAGAGGAAAGAATATAGCGTGTTTACTGTTGCGTCTGGCGTCAGCCAGCAGAGAACACTGCTGTGGCTGCTGTGCCAGCCAGGAGAGAGGTATTGTTGTGTCAGGGTGTGCTGTGGCCGTTGCCAAGAGAGAACAAACGTGTCTGCAGTTCCTACAGCTCCTCTAGTCTCCTCCCCAACCTCTTAGCTCACGCCTTGCCCACCCTAGGTTCAACAGTTCGAAGAGTATAAGCAGTGAGACAATTGGCATCAGGAACAGAATGAACAGAGACACAAAAGCCCAAATTAATACTAATGTCTATTCTTCATAAACTACACCGCTGCTCCTGCTCCTGCTAAGTCTCTTCAGTCGTGTCCGACTCTGTGCGACCCCACAGACGGCAGCCCACCAGGCTCCCCTGTCCCTGGGATTCTCCAGGCAAGAACACTGAGGTGGGTTGCCATTTCCTTCCCCAGTGCATGAAAGTGAAGAGTGAAAGGGAAGCCGCTCAGTCGTGTCTGACTCTTAGCAACCCCATGGACTGCAGCCTACCAGGCTCCTCCATCCATGGGATTTTCCAGGCAAGAGTACTGGAGTGGGGAGCCATTGCCTTCTCTGATAAACTAGGCTAGGAGGCAGTAAAGCAGAAGTCATGTATTACTCTTCTGGTTTGATAGCCATCCAGCTGAGGCTCCTGGCACAACCATCCCCATCCTGTAAGTAATATCGCAGGTGACGTCCTGAAGTTGTAATGGAAATACACTCTCTGGCTTGAATCCCTCAGGGAAACGATGACCAAAGTTTGCCAAAAGGCCATGGCCTCCCTCTTGAAGGACTCTGGAGAACTATCAGAAGTCTCCAACCTGCAGAAAGCTCTCACCCAACAGACAGAATCTAGTTTGAACAACTCCCGAGGACACTGTATTTTAAAGGGACAAACATTGCTGGGTTGGTTTTACCACATTTCTTAAAAAACCTTATGACAATGAAGCCTTCAGAAGTGAATTTCTCAATGGTGGTACCTACATGAACTGTCTCCATGCAATCGCCAATCTTACGATTGAGAATCTGGGAAATTAAGAAGTTGAGAGGAAAAGGAACCTGAGCAAGTGGTAGAGAGGGAGAGAAGTCTGGAATCACGCCAAAGAGCAAGCATGTGGAAACGCTTTGTCTTCCTGAGGAGGCCTGTGGATGGCTGCAGGAGGCGCAGCTGAGGTCCAGGGGAGCCTGATTGAGTGACACATTGAGCTCATCTTTAAAGATAGATTGGACTTGCCCTTTCTCAAACCTAAAGCTGGAAAACTTCCTTTCCTTAGCCTCTTTAATACTCTTCATATTACTTCCGGACAAAGAATGAAATATTGAATACGACTTTTCTTTTCCCAAACTCAACTCTCAATGGCCTTGTCTTTCTTAACCAAGTCTCATTTTCCCCATTTCTCCCCTTTTCCCTCAGACACTTGTGCCCTCAAACCATGTGAAATTAATTTTGGATCAATCACTTTAGGTACTAGTCTAGCTCATTTCCTTATTTTTCCCTGAAGGTAAACCTCTAAACAAAATGGTCTTTTGTGAACAGTAAAAATCGTTTGGTCAGCAGATCACCAGCTTTTGCTTGCAGTTGATGTTAACTGGCTTAGATGTGTACCCAAAGCAATACAGTGCTTTATGGACCAGTAATACCTTTACTTCAGGACAGGAATCTACAGAATGTCCAGCTTCCCTTTCACAGTCAGAGTGGTGGGAGCTCAAGATAAGAAGATCTGTCCTTGTCTTTTAGAGATTTTCCCTTCTCCAACATTTTCATGAAGTAAATGAAAATGATGTCTACTCCATCTTCCATTGACTAGAATCACCACCGCCATTGTCCATCTCATAGTCTTGTGTGTGTGTGTTTTCAATTTTTAAAAGAATTTACTTAGTTAGTTTCGGCACTCAGGCTCAGTTGCAGCTTATCTGCTTAGTTGCCCGGAGGCATGTGGAATCTTCCTACACATGGAATCTTCGAACCCATGTCCCCTGCATTGGCAGGAAGATTCTTAAACACTAGACCACCAGGGATGTCCTCTAGCCCATAGATTTAAATGGAAATAATCTTGCTTAATCTTCAATAAATTCTGAAAGAAACTTCTATGTTCTCTCCACATACTTTAATTTATAGGATCATCCCAACGTTGGTCCTGAGATTCATTCTGGGAACACTTCAAAGTTTTAATAGCATCAATTAATAGCAGCAATTGTGAGTGACTTCACTTTCACTTTTCACTTTCATGCATTGGAGAAGAAAATGGCAACCCACTCCAGTGTTCTTGCCTGGAGAATCCCAGGGACGGGGGAGCCTGGTGGGCTGCCGTCTATGGGGTCGCACAGAGTCGGACACGACTGAAGCGACTTAACAGCAGCAGTGTGTGCATTGGTATAACTCTCTGTAGTTTTAAAAGAAATTTCAGAAAATGAAAATATCAGTTAGATCTAAAACTTCCAGTCTATAAGAATAACTTGACTTTCCACCTTATTGCTGTCAGCTAATAAATGTCTCCTTGCTCTTTTGGTATTACACTAAAATGGCATACTCTTGTGAAATACTAAGTAATTATTTTCTCACATGGAAAGAAACTGACTGGGTAAATGTAATTTTGTGTTAATTCAAAAGACCTTTTAGAAGACATGTTATAAAGACTTTAGGAGATCTTAAAATAACAATATTGGTATTTTCATATCAAATATGTTTACTTTAGTAACTCAGATTAAAGACAGATTGCATACTTCTTAGTTTCTGTTTAGATTTTTTTAAGTTGATGGTATATGCAATCTACATTGCATTATAGATTGTTTTCTTCTAAAAATTTTTGAAAATACAGGGGAAAAAAGCAAAAAAAAAAATACAACAAACACTCGTGATTTTGCCACTCAAAATTGATATTTTTAACATTTTTGTCATTAAAAAAGTCAAAGTCCACTTTGAAATTCATTGACTTTCTAAAGTGTGTTTGTAGAAGTGGAATTATAAAAGTGGGATCTTCTCATGATGTCAATCTGTTTTTATGAAAACAGTCAAACTCTGACACAATCTGACTTCTCCAATATGTTGCCCACATGCTATTGGCTATTACTTACTCTCACCATGACTACCAAATAAATTAATACATCAACATAATCAAATGATATAAATAACCACTAATGATACCTGTTGGGTATTTTATCCACAATGATTTCATTTCTGAACTCATACAGATTTTGTATTACTTTGGAGAGGTTTGCCACTGCTAATAATTATATAAACTATTTTCTTGTATGATGAGAAAAAATATACATAATTCCTATCCTATAATGCCAGTGAAGCAACACAGAGGCCATAAATACAATTTCCCCTCTAAGAAAACACTCAGCAACTGCTTTTTTTTTTTTTTTAAAGGGAGTAGGCTTATTTCTAAATTACTTTAAAGAAAGAGTATTTAAATGTTAACCTGGGTGCTAGCTCTCTCAGGGAAAGAAATAGGAAGATGAAACAGAGGAACATTCCTAGAAATGAGTATGTGACCTATGTGGTCCTTACAGTAAATTATACTAATTCTACACTGATGTTTATGTGTTGTGGCCCTATTAAGCTGATATAACTTTTCCATTAAGTGGGCAGGTGGATTTCCTGTAGTACCCCAAGTGCCTGAAGAGGTATATTGTTTTCTTGTGTTTCCATTACAACATAGCGACTCAGAGGGAATCCTCTGTGGTATTTTCACATAGGTTGTGAATCTTTTATCTGTAGGTTGTGTTTGTATCTGAGAGATGAATATTAATAGCCTCTTGGCAGCAGAGTGACTTTCTTAAAACAGGGGTTTCCCTGTGTATGGGTGGATTAACCTTTCAAAATATATGTTTCTACTTAAACCACTTGGTTACTGTTTGATTCAAAGGCTGCCATAAAGACACCCTCTCCTCGTCTCTATTAGACCTTGTAGTACACTTCCCTAGATCTGAGAGGAACTTTCAGTATAGAACAAGGTAAGTAACGTATCCTCCTGCCTGTACTTTCATTTTGCTTACTTACCAGAGTTTGCTGTAACTTAATTTCTTTTTAAAATGCCTAGAGCTTTCATGTTAAAATGGTGTGTACGATTGATTTTTGAGTTTGGTAGTATTAGCAGTTAAGATCTGGTTTCGTGTATTCCAGGGGAAATGAGATAGAATTTATAAAATGTAGTATTGTGTGATGTTCTCCTTCAAAATTTTTACAGCTTTCACCCATTAGTCCTTTGGTGCACGTCAAGTAAGAGAAACTTCTGAAATGACACATTTAACTAAGTGACGGTGTCCTATTTACTATTTCTAACAAATCTTTAAATAATAACTAAATTTAGGCACTCATGAATAGTTTTATTATGTTTGTCCTCTTAGGTGATATTGCAGAGTTCAGCAGTCTTGAGTATGCTGTAATCAGTGCAAGGATCCAGGCAGTGTGGGTCACTGTGGTAGATAGCCTTCATTATACATTTCATGTATGATTCATGTAGCATCATGTTGATGGAAAGCATAAAAAGTTCTAAATATAAAATCACTGGGTTGATTTATTTAGTCAAATTTTCCAAAGGAGAGTGGAAAACAGACTTTCATAGGTATAATTTTAATGTCAGCAATCAGATTGACATCCCAGGAACATTCATTCTTAAAGCCAACAGTGAACAAATGTACTCAAGATGACTATGACAGAGTGATGATTTTTTCACTGATCTAGCAATATTAAGTGTCTGGTTTAGTCACAAAATTTTCTACTGTGAAATACTAAGGGACTTCATTCTTGGGAATCTCAGGCAATGCCCTGTTGCAGAAACTTGGAAAGACCTTTTTAAAATGGCAAAGCATCCAAGGACTTGCTCTCACAGCAGAAGGCCTGCAGAGCATCTTAACGTTATGAGTGACAAGCAAGTCTTTGTAAAATGGATCAGTGTTAACACAGGCAATTTTCAGAAATGTTGTCCTCAAATTTTGGAATCTACTTTTTAAAAAATAAGAATTGTAATACATTTTTTAAATCCAGAAAATGAAGAGAAACAAATCCTCTGATTTTCTCCTTTCTTTTTCACTTTCTTTACATCTCTCTCTGACTCTTTCCTGTCTTTTGGTCTCTCTCTCCTCTGTGCCTCCTTCTCAGCTGGTTTCCCTCACTCTTCACTAAGTTTACATTTTAATTAGTACATCATTGGCTTCCTGTATAATTTTTCCATTGAAATTTTAAGCCACTGGATAATTTCCCAATTTTAATGAGATAAATGAGGCATGAATGGGAAAGAAATAGTATTTCTTAAACATAGGAAATTTAGTTTTAAACTCAGTTCCTCCTGCTAAAGGAACCCAAAAGACAGACGTCAAAGGGACCCAAGGAACAATGAAAAGATAGGCACCATCCTAGATGCCTCATCAGTCAAGGTCCTGACTGATGCCTTGACCACCTTCTTCCACTGGGGTTAAGCGTCTTTACCTACACAGTGAGGGGGTAGGGGGAAGAGGGGATGAAGATGCTTACTAAGTTCTTTGTCAGCTGAATACTTCCTGCCAAGGATAAAGCCTGAGGCCTTATTTGAACTGTTAGCTTTAAAAAATTGCTTTTTAATGTTTTACTCTTAAGTGCTTTAGCTATCAATTTGTAAACATTGCTTCCTCATTAAGATTAGATAATGAAGAAATCTCAGAGGAAAACCTGTTAGTCACAGTTGTGCTGCCATCTGTTTGGAGTTGTGACAGTTTAGATATTTCAAATATTGTTTTCATGAAGGAAGAAGGATTTAAAATAAAATAAAACATATTTTACACACATATGTCCTCAAGTCTTTAAGAAAGAGGACAGAATTTTAAAAATGTCTTTCTACTGAAATTGCCCAGAGAATGAGTAAAAAATCAATTTTATTTGAAAACACTACCAACATGAAGCATTCCCAGGTTTTAAAATAAAAACAACATATGAGTGGAAATTATTCTAGTGACTGCAAAGCACAGTTCCAACAAATGGATCCCTTAATTGATCTAAGAATGTGAAAAACCTTGAGTGATAGATAATGAGTCACAGTGGGGCAGTTAGTCTAGAGTTAGTAGATTATTATGGTAAGTAATCAAAGGTAATTGTTCTATGCTTTTGCTAATCTGACGCACTAAATTCTGCAAGAAGAAACATATTAAGTAGAGTAATTCATAAAATACATTTGAAAGTAAATTACTTTTTTCACAGTTTTAAAATATATCTTAAGTTACAAAGATGGTGAAATGTTTCCTTTTGATGTGAATAAATATTGATAAATAGTTATGTCCAGATGACAGATTATATGCTTACAAGGTATATCAGTAGATTCTCAGTAGTTTGCTGTATTCGCTATTTTTCCTTTGGTTTTAAGTAATACATTATCACTTTTTAACCAACTCTTGACTAGGGGAAAAGTGTTCAAAAGTGTTCTGGGAAGAAAGCTTACTTTTTTTTTAACTACAAAAGGCAAAACAACTGTAGTTATTAAAACATGCAAAAAAATGTTCAGTCTCAACTATAGGAAAATGTGCTCCCCTTTTGAATTTTTCTTGTAGAGAAGAAAATAAAATATTGGAAGAATATAAAAAAAATCAAATTTGATTTATAATTGAAAAATGTGAGTGCGAAGATTCTTAACCTTAAGATGTTTCATGTAGACAAATTTAATCCTACTTAAATGTGCGTTAAAAATAACAGATTTCTCATTAGAGATTATTCTGTTGCATATTTAAAAACAAGAAAGAATATAAAAAAATAAAACCATAAATATTAACATTAGATAAGGCTATAACTATATAATTAGTCTGAAAGGATCTTGAATTTCATAGTGAGGATAGATTCTCTCTATTTGAAATCCTGTGTCCAGGGGTCAGGTTTCATCTTAACTTCTTATTAAATCAGAAAGTATTTATTAAAATCTCAGAACTGAGCTTAGTAATTATTAATTTTTATTATACATGTATTTTTGTTAAACAGTAATTTATTTTCATTTGAGTCATATTAGATAGCATTTTATATATATATATACATATACATATATACTTTTATATATACATTTGTTAATCTGGTGATAATTACCTGAATTTTAAAATTCCAAGGTAATTTATATGTAGTCACGGATATTTAGAATTCCTTGATGTTAATAATAATGATAATAACATGTTATTATTATTCTTTTGAAAGTATAGTCACTGATATGGTTTCTATTGCTAAAAATGTGGTGCATATTGCCGTAAAACAATACATCTTTAATCTCCCACTTTCATGATTATCAACAAAGCAATCAGCCTTCATAAATAATAACATACATAAAACATTCATGTCCCTTTAGAATCACTTTCTCTGCCAGTTTTCTAGTGAGTTTTGAATGTTAAAGCATATTTAAATTCTACAATATTTATTTAGAACTTACTATTCACCACACAAATCAGGGCAAATCTTGTAGTGGAGGCAAACTGGCAATGCTTTCAAGAGTAACCTCTTGTCTAACCTTTATGTTTTTCCGTTTGAAGATAGGAAGTATTACTGTTACTTCACAGATGAGGATACTGGGGCTCAGAGAGTTTAATGTGCCAAGAGTCGCAAAGTTTGTTGAGTGTTAGACTGGAACTCACATCTTTTGACATTTACTTAATCTAATATTTTTTGTAATAGGCTCAGATGGTAAAGAATATATGTGTTAAGAAAGGTGAATTTATAAATTAGGGGACCTCAATGAAGTTCTTCAACAGAAATCCAAAGTTTGAGAATAATTCCTTAGACAGAATTGGATAAAGGCCCAGAGTAAGCACATCTTTGTCCTGCTGTAGAATGAAGGGTCATTCTATGGACAACACATTCCTCTCTATGGGGTAAGAATTGGCCATTGGTCACATTTCAGCAAGCCTTTAAGATTTATGTGTCACAAGTGATACTGCAATATATGTCATTCTAGGATGACCAACTTCACAGCACCTAAGTGTTGGAAAAACTCTTAGCCATTATGATAGCCTGGAGAAGGAAATGGCAACCCACTCCAGTACTCTTGCCTGGAAAATCCCATGGACTGAGAAGCCTGGTAGGCTACAGTCCATGGGCTCGCAAAGAGTCAGACGCAACTGAGCGACTTCACTTTCACTTTCACTTTCACTATTGTGATATCCAATCTCTTCAAATTTGCGGGATCAACTTATCCAGGGATGAGCGAGTTTAGTGACAGACTTGGTGACAGAATCTTGGTCTCTTGACTTCTGATTCAAGAACTTTTCCAATTTCAGTCCTCAAATGTTAGTTTTTCATATAGAAGTAGTGTAGGTGCCCTGAAGTGCTTGAACAATAGAGAATCTGTGGTTGTGAAGAATTTTACTTTACTACCATAAAGCAAAAAAGGCTTCTTAGAAGGAAATAGATGATAAAAGTCCCCTAATTTGGCACCTTTCTCAGAAATATGAAGTGGAAAAAAAAAAAAAAAAAACAGCCCTCCATTTAAGGTTTTTTTTTTTTTTTTGGTTTAGCCAAACAGTGGGTACCCCAAAATCTCTTTCTTTTTTTTAATTTCCCTCATCATTACTGTAAATGAGAGTAATGTGTAATTTTCCTCTCTTCCAATTTCTTCCACATCTACAATCAGAGGGCCTTAAATACTTGTTTAGATATAGGAATCTTTCTTACCAGAGAAAGTAAATGAATGAAAATCTAGAACAAATACTTATTTTTTTTGAATGACATTGCTGTATTCTTTAAAAGCCTTGAGCATATGTCTTATTTATTTATAATTTATAGAAATTTTGTGAAATATTTCAGTGAAATCTTAGCTGTTTGCTTATAAATTTAGGTTGTTCTTTTAAACACCTGGTATGCTTTATAGTCCCTTTTCCAGGCTAAGGGAATTCCTTTTTCAATATAAAATGGTTTTAATAGGGAGCTCTGGGGGTAACACTTCTTGAACAGAAAAAGGTTTCAAGAGTGATTTAGACTAAACTAAGGTTGTACTCTTGCCTGGAGAATCCCTTGGACAGAGGAGCCTGGTGGGCTACAGTCCATGGGGTCACAGAGTCGCACATGACTGAGTGACTGACTCACACACACACACGCAAGGTATTATTAGGAAATCTTATTCAATATTTTGTATTAAAAATGTTACAGTTCCATGTACAACTAATTGCTGGCATAATTAATATTCTTCAATTCATTCAAAAGTGTGGTGCATTTAGCATATTATAGGCACTGTACCAGACACTGGGAATTCAAGGTATGCAAAGCACATGAAAAAATACAGAATTTACAGTCTAGTGGAGAAGAATGGCCTTAAACAGATGCTTGCTCACACACCAAAATAGTCAAATTACAATTATGCTAAATGCTCCAAAAGAGCGATGTATACAGCTGTAAGAATCATGCTAAAGAAATCTGTGCAATAGAAGTCAGGAAAGATTTACTTTGAGGGGAAGAGCCATCTAAAAGGAAGCAACAGCAGCTTCAAAGTTTACAGCAGAAGGGAGAACAGCACCTTCAAGGAAGTGACAGAAAGTCTAGGGGGTGATAAGAAAACTGGTTGGAAGGTGCTTCTGGGTCAATAGGGGAGAGGGGAGCATTTCAGTTATCATGATTGGGTGCCGGTGATGTCAAGCATCTTGCAAAACTGGGAGATTTGCCCCACAAGAAAGAACCATCTCTTCCTACATCCAATAGTGACCAGTTTGAGACAAGCAGAGCCTTTTAATGATGAAAAGGACTTTGGTCACTGTAATGGAAAGCCATGAAGGTGGTTTATTTTAGGGGTGGAGAGAAGGGAGATGACAAGCTCAAATATGTATTTTGGAAAGATCACTAGGTCTACAGTTTAGAGAGCAGACTGAAGGGAACCAAAACTGGGATGAGCCAAACTAGTTAGGATGCAACTTTAGTGGTCTAGGTGAAATATCATCAGTGGTTTGCAAGCATTTGGTAAGAAGCTATAAAATACTTGAAATAATTTCTTACCAGCCAATGTAATAGAATAGTAAGCATAAAGAGAAGTTTATTTGGCCCCTTCTTTTCCCAATTTGTTCTTGAGTTTTGTACAAGTCACTTGATTTTATTTTAAGGAGAACCAAACACAGAAGACTGGCTTCCAAGGCGCTGCAGTGATAAAGAATCTACCTGTCAATGCAGGAGACAAAAGAGATACAGGTTCAATCCCTGGGCTGGGGAGATGCCCTGGAGCAGGAAATGGCAACCCACTCCAGTATTCTTGCCTGGGAAATCCCAAGGGCAGAGGGACCTGGCAGGCTACAATCCACGGGGTCACAAAGAGTTGAACACGGCTAAGTGACAGCACACACACACACACACACACACACACACACACACACACACAGAAGAGCAGCCCCCCATCCTCTTCCCACTACAGAGGCTAACCCAGCAGTGATTCTGGTTGTCGTCCCCAGGGCTGGCCACACGTATTTGGCAGTGATTATCACAGAATTTTAGAATTCAAGGGACATTAAAGGTAATCTAACTGGGCCCTGATTCTGCAGAAGAGGGTTGAAATCTAGACAAAATAATTAAAATGCTTAAAATTTTACATCTAGTTAACTAAGGAATTGGGGCCAGAAAAAAATAATAAGAGTTCCATCAAATTCTGCCTTCTAATCTAATGTTTTTCTTATGTTTCTTTCTTACTAATAATTGCAAGTATCTAAAAAGGTATGCATGATTATTTGCATATTGGGAACAAATAAACTGATGCTTTGAAAATTATAAATGGCTATGAAGAATAGACCTAATAATTGTGGAAAGTCAACAGAAATATTTTTAAGAGCATTTTTTTTTTGTTTGTTCACTTTGCTTTTGTGTGTGTGTGTGTTTTAATGAATTTTAAAGCCTTTAGGCAGGACATTTATTTGCTTGTTCTCCACAGGCCCTTCCACCACCTAATGTCACCAATTTATCTTATCTTCCTGACCCTGCAGGCATTTTCCCACTCCTGACTGAAACCATTGCTCTTTTTCCAGATTCTACTTAACCAGTTCAGCATGGACTAACCATGCGGTCTATTCTCTCTCTAAAATGTAGACTGGCACTCAAGGCATACTGCATGCTCATAGCTAAGGACATTCACTTATTTCCGCCTCTAAAAGTTCAGTGGCACATTTACCAAGAGTAGGTCTTATTTGTCCCCCCAAGTGATGTGTGACTAGTTTAATTTTTTTTGTAATTAAATAATTCAAATAAAATTTATACAAGCTGATGATTCATGAGTACAAAAAAAGATAAAAGAATTGTGCAGTGCAAGCTAATTTGAGTACCTTGGAAACATCCAATGAAGGTAACTTGCCAAATTTAGATTAAATGTGGGTGAGGCAAATTTAAAAGATTGGAAAAAGATCATAGAGTTCTAAAAGCATTCTATTTTCAGACAGCATTGAAATGGCTTACAATTCGAGTTCCCTTGTAAAGAAACTAAAACTAGAACTCACGGAGGGTTTGCTGTGGGCCTGAATGTCTATATGAAATACCATCAGTAGACCCCTTTTGAGAAAAGAAGGCTTGGCAACTCATGTACACTTGTGTATCTTAAGTGACAATGAATGAATATGGTATTAATCTATTATTCTTCATGAGTCTCAGTTTTAACCAAGTTTTTGGTCCACTGAGTACCTGTAAGCCTCTTATGTGATGATGAAAAAGCATTTATGTATATTAGACTAAAATATATCATTTCTTTTAAAATCAATATAACTGATTTAAAATATGTAAGTATGAGTGTATATATGTATGTGTATGTTTTTCAGCATACTATCTTATAAAATATTATTTATCACATATAGATATAAGGATAATAATTTTCACGATGGTTTAGTACTTGCCTAAGACATTTCATCCTAAATGTATTGAACCTGGTTAACATTTAATTTTGAATTTAGTCATGGTGGCCTCTGGAATGAAACAGATTTTCTGGCTAAGTATTATGAGTTCTAAATTGTATACCCCAGAGGGCAGAGCATTTTATGTTGATAAAAATCACTTGTCAGCTTCAGATTCTGTTTTAAGTAAAACTTTCATGCCTTTAATTGCACATTTATTTTGACACATTTCAATGCTATAGCATAGTCTTAATCAACAAAACAAACTTATACAGTGGTTGAAGAATTCTTTGCCAATTTTTTAATGTGATATTTTCAAGGTCTGTAAAACCCGTTTCTGCATTGTTTACTATGACTAGTAATGCTCACACCCTAGTCCTTGAACCCGACTTTAAAAAAGCCAAGTGTATTAAAAGCTGTCACCACAAATGGCAAAACATTCATAAAACTTGGCTTACTTCCAAAAGTAAGTTTATCCTCTAAAGTTGGGTTATTTTGGAACTGTGAATTCTGTAAACTTCTGCTTAAACAATCATTTTATGATCTTCACTGAGGTACTGAAATCCATCCAAGAATCCAAGACATCTTTTGGTTTAGTTAAACAGAGAGCAACAGCTGTTTCTTGAGCAGTAAGAAACTCCTTGAAAAGAGGAAAAACTGGTAGGGGAAGAGAAGAGGAAAAAAATTAACCAAATGATGTAAACAAATGTTTTCAGTTTTAGCCAAGAGGATGCTGTAAACCAGTTAGGTACTCTAACTTCCGTGGTCTTTAATTGTAAATCTTTTGGTTTCCAGAAATTACACGTGCCTTATACTAATGTTCCCTCAGGAAAACAAAATATAAAACAACTTTAAGTAAAAATTTAAGTTATTTTGTTTTCAATTTTCTTTCGTGCAAATGGTAAAAATAAATACAAATAATCCACCAAAAATATCTGAACAACTGCTATTAGCCATAGTAAAACCTATTACCCTCAAACTTTTACTTGTCAATATCAGTTATTTTTTATTTTCACATCTCTCTCACATTTTCACATTTCACACATCTTTTATACAATTAGGTATCCTTCTTAATTCTACTGTTAAAATATTTAATCCTCACTGTGATACAAGTACCAGGTGGGATCCTGGGTATATGAAAATAAGAAACACCTCTAAGATTTAGCATCCTATTTTCTCAACCAGATGATGAATTCTTTGAAAGCAAATACCTATTTACTTGGAATCTTAGAAGAGAGAAGCTTAGAGTCAAAATGAACCTTAGAAGATACCATCTGTACCGATCCCCATACCCCAAGCTCTCCCAATATGAGATCCTTTCACCTACTATGAGTCAGGGTGGTGAAATGATCACAATTATTTGCCTCCTTCCTCCTAAGACTCCATTACAATGACACCCATAAACAAGTATAGTGTGCTAGCTACACACCAGGCCCCACTGTATAAACACTACATGTATCAACATATTTTAGCCTCATTATAGCCCCAATGAGGCAAATGCTATTATTATCCCCACCTTACCTAAGAGGAAACAAAGACATACAAAGGTTGTAACACCTCGGTCAGCTAGTCATCAGAGGGGAAAGATTGCACTTGGGCAGTCTTGTTTCCAAGTCTGCTTTTAATCATCATGCTCCTCTAGATGCAAAAAGAAAAAAGTTTGTAAAATTTTAAAAGTTTAAAAAAAAAAAAGAAAAGTTTACAAACTGATAGTTTTCACCCTATATATTTAAACCACTAATATCACTTAGCTTTAGTCTTCACTTTATTTACCAAACTTTTAAAGGCCAAAATAATTTAGGCCTTTTCCAAAAATTTCCAAAAGAATGTGCCATGGATTCTAGAAGTAATTTCAGAAGAGAGGTCTTAGTATTTAATGCATAGTAGCTTTGTTTGCAGGGAGCAGTCATATTATAGTTACACTTCTCATCTAGAATGATAGTGTAAGGTTCTGTGTCTCATGAACCACATATGTCAACATATCTGGGAGAAACCATGGCTTCTCAGATGTCCCTGCAGGGTAGAGAAATGTCACAGTATGAAAGAAAGGAAAGATCTGTTAATTTCTACATGAACTTTAACAGAAATAAGAGTATAGCAAGCAGACATCAAAATCAGCAGTGTAAACTTGACTGGCTTACATTTTAAGTACTTCAGGACAAGCTATCTGAGAAATTCACTTTGAATGGGCCAAGACCAAGGTTAAGAGGTAGTCTATCTTTTCTTTATCTTTTCACTATTTGATAGGTACAATTCTCTTTAATGAAAGCTCACCATGCTCCATGTCTGATTTAGTTTTCCCAATTAGGGTCTGCCTCAAATATTGAACATGTTTAGCAAAGCAAAAAGTTTGAGTTACACCCTTTACAAGGAATGAATGAAGCTCAGCTGAGCTGCAGTAGGATGAGGTGTGCTGCTCGAGAACAGGGAGTTCTGAAGGCAGTGTCTCCTAGTTCCATGTGACAGATGCCTCGTTCCTGCCTGTTCTCAGGCCTCCACATTAGCCAGTTCAAATCCAGGAAGTCCATGCCCTCCCTTCTAGGCTGATTTTGTGAAAAATTAAAGGAGCAAAACTTTAGTAGAATTCCTTATCTTATGGTTTAACGCCACCATAACTTGTAATTAGTAAAGTGCAGAGAGGCACACACATATTTGCTAAGTCTTATGAGACTTCTCAAGTCTCATCTTCTCTACAACTGAAAAAAAGTGAGGCATTGATACTGAGAAAGACCCTGATGTCTTCAGGGTTGACTTGGTTAATTTGTTTCCACTTGAAAGAGAATCCGTTTAATTGCTGAGTGTCTTTCTCTGATTGTCTGTTTTTGTTCCAGTGGAAAAATACCCACCATGGGAGAAATGGATGAACTATTGGAAATTATGATTATTCCCATAATAGTGACTTTTCTGATTATCACTCTTTGATATTTTGACTTCCTGGGTAGAAGCATAAGAAGTATAAAATTCCAGCCTATGAAAAGGCTCTTTAGAAGAAAACACAGTGTTCAGTAAATTACACATTTGAGACTATCTATTTCATCTGTTTCTAGTGCCTTGCAAGTGTTATCTGTGAGTTTTAAACTATAACATTTTTAAGTCTGGAAATTGCCCTCCACAGGCTGTTTTGGGGTTTTCTTTTTTCACTACCAGACTTCAAATAATGCAATGTCCTTGCCTAAGAAATGTTTTTTTAATAAGGTTTCATTAATATATTACTTTTTAAATATTTTAACATTAACACAAGATCTCCCTTATTCCAAACTTAAATTACATATGGCTTATGCCTGTATAGTGTTCACTTGTGGGACAGCAATATAAATTCATGGACTAGAGGTTGAATTGTTTAACATCTAATCCTAGGTCAGTCATTAACTAGCCAAATCATTTGTCCTCTTTGAGTTTCTGTTTCCTCTGTAAAGATGATAGTGTCATAATTCTCTGTATTCTCCAATGTCTCAAATTCTATGATTCTCTAAAACTCAGACTCCATGTGCCATTTCAGGTCTGTTGGGAAATGAACATTTTAAAAAATAATAATTTTAGGAATAATGAAACCATTGAGGATATTTTTTAAACCTTAGTTCAATTGTAATTTATTAACGAATTAACTTTTACAAACTTCATCTTCCAGAAATTTCAGAGTGCACCCTTATTGCAAGTCATGCTTTGTCAGGCAGCATATCACTTGCATGCCTTTTCAAGCGTTTACAGAATTGTATGGTATTTCCAAAATGCCACATGACGAAACGGGGCAATTTCACAATTTTATATAGATAAAAGATAGCTGTACTAGTTGGTGGCCTGATTCCTACAGCAGTCCTGAAAGGCATTTGCTTTCATCTAGTAACTGGCTGCTGCTGGTAAGTCGCTTCAGTCGAGTCCCACCATGGTGGTAATGGATGACTTTTAAACAGCTGTCACAAGCTGAAAACAAAACAAAATTCAAAGCCACCCTCCCACACTATGTAAAGACAGCTTGCAGATACCTAAAACAAATCCTTCTTGGAGCATTTTAACAAACAAACTTTTTTTTGGTTGTTGTTACACTTAAATAGAAACTCATAAAACTCAAACAAAGGGGCTTCATGTTTCCCACAGACCTGAACCGCCTAACATTTCTAATGGGATCTCAGCAATAGTGGTTTCCAGATGCATTTCAAATGTGTTAAGTGCCTGCAGGAACTGGCTTTTAAAACATACACAAGTCTTCCAGTGCTTCAGTCTCAAGAATCCACTTTAATCCCCACAAGGGACTATGATGTCTGTATAATGTTTGGCCACAGTTTGGTGCTTAAATTACAATTAATATTAAATAAGAAAAAAAGTGGAAAATGGAAAAAGCGTTGTGTCTTACATACATCTCTAAATTTCCTACTTCTTTTTTAATAATCACATTACTAGTTCTTTGTACCCTGAAAATCATGGAAATAATCACTAACTCCTATGGGAGAAAAAGTTGGAATGAATGTAGCTCTGAGAAGAAAGCTCTTGGTGTCACTGGGTCATTAGGCTCTCCTGGAAAACTCATTCATAGACTGTGGCTAACTGAACTACAAACATGTCAGTCTGACAACATTAACAGTTTATGACTCGTGCATTGGAATGTCCAGCTCTCTTCACTTGCTCCTGGACAACTTCTCCCTGTCATGAGATTCTTCCTTAACTGGAAGACTGGGTCCTTATGTTTACACCCAGTATTTTACCTCTGATGGAAACTAGACAGAAGGCAAGTTCACAGTCTGTCTTCTCATAACTGGCAGTGCTGAAAACAAGACATGAGAATAAAAACATGGCTTTTGGGAAATATGTGTTTAATAGGTGGTTTCTCCTCCAGTGACGGATATATTTATCTTCCCTTGAGATATGGCCAAGTCTCAAGTCCTTCATTTTTTTTTTTCTTTCAGATTCCATGTGGACCACTCTTAAATAAAAACGAGAAACACAAAGAGAAACTGGTCATGTTCAGCAATCAGTCAGAAGATTCTGAAAGGTAATTGCAGATACTTTATTTATAGAATGTATGCCTCTAATAGAAATATTCTAATTGGAGCACTTCAGCTTTCAGACAAAAGGTTTGAGTCTACTAAGAGTAGATGAGAACTTTTTGGTGTTAGTCACTCAGTCGTGTCCGCCTCTTTGCGACCCCCATGGACTTTAGACCGCCAGGCTCCTCTGTCCATGGAATTTCCCAAGCAAGAACACTGGAGTGGGTTGCCATTCCCTTCTCCAGGGGATTTTCCCAACCCAGTTATCGAACTGGAGTCTCCTGCATTGCAAGCAGATTCTTTACCATCTGAGCTACCAAGGAAGCCCTGGAACTTATCTGGGTACAGATATCCAGATACAGGTATCAACTCTTTAGTTGATAAGAAACCTGACATTGTGGATAACAGCATGGAGCATTTGAACAGATTTGATATTTTTTAACATGCTTGGTAAATTTCCCTTGACAAGTTTGGATCTTAAGATAATTTCCCTTGAAGAGCACACAGTTTCTGGAAGCAACCTATTTCATTAATAAGATGAAGAGTAGCTATATCTTCTCTCCTGAGTTATTAAATCCTTAGCTCAAGTATAGGGTGAGAAAGTTACCAAGCCCCTTATCAAAAAACTCCTTTTTCAGTCACCTGCTCTATTCTATGATCGTTTCTGGCTTTTCTCAAGCTTTTCTCAAGCTTCACTCTATTCATTGACTCATATAGTTATTTCTTTGACTTCTTATTTGGCACAAGATGTTGTGCCAGTCGCTTCTAGATGGTGAATTGGATCCAGTCCTTTTCCTCTAGCTGTTTGCAGTTTAGAAGTAAAAAACCATGCATACACACACACCCCTAAGTATAATGTATGTTGAATGTTTTGCCTCATAATAGAGGCACAGATAATCTGCCCTGAGATATGAGAGGAAGGTAAAAATCCTATTAATGAGCATTAAGATGTGTCTGAAGGATTTATTTGACTTAATTTCTGGCAAAAAAAAAATAGGGGGATAGATGAAAAAAGAGAAAAATGAAAGAATATTCCAGGCTGAAGTCACAAAGTATACAAAAAAGTCACATAGGTAAATTGAGGACTGTATTGGACCAGTGAGTAGTTCAGTTTGACTTCCACATCCAGGATGGAATACAACCTACGTATTGAGTGAGAGACTAAATAGCTGAGGGTTAATTATACAGGCCAATGTTTCTCTGGCTATGAAGACAACTTCTTTCAAGTGAAGGGTGATTTAAAGAAATAATTACCGTCAGGTTCTCAACTCAGGAGTAGTCAAACTTGGATTCTCATAACCTGTGGATCTGGAGACATGGTCTCAGGATTCTTAGATTATGAAATTTTTTCATTAAAAGAAGCTCATGTGTACTTCCACTGTGAAAATCACAACTGTGCACAAGGGAAGCCATTACAATTTCTGAACAAGGGTTCACAATCAGCTAATCTGGTCAAAGTGTCTGAAATTGGCAGGGTGGGGGTGACCAGAAGTTTGAATATGTGTGGAAATGCTGATTTCTCCCATTCCTCTCTACCAGTTGTATTCAGTATCAATAAGCATTTTAGCCTTTAATTATATAACAAACATTTTACTATGTGCTACTCTTTATTATTCTATAATTTGTGCTGTATGTATAAGTCTGTCTTCTTAATAAGATTTTATCTACTTCAAGAAAAGAAACTGGCATATAACCCACTTTAGCAGTAGGTCTACAATAAGCATTGATCAATTTCATATAAATTGTTATAAAATGTGTAAGTAAAATAGGAATTCACTTCACAGGAGTAGTTTGAAGATTAACTGATTTTATTGACAACCTCTAAGATAGTGTAGATATTATGGAAGCGTAGAAGACAAAATACGACATGGAATGATTTCTAAGAAAAATAATACCCCATTCTCCTTTGATAGCAAAGGTCAATATTTGGCAAATTTTACCAGTTTAAAATGAAATGAGTGAAAGAAAGAAAAGGAAAAAAGAAGAGAGGAAAAAGGGAAGGCAGACAAATCTATTGTTTCTGTGTTTTGAAAATGCGTATACCCTACATATCTTTATATACCCTACAAAGCTTTTCCTTCTGTATAACCATGATGCAAAAAGGGAAGGATCTCCTTTTTGGGGATCCCATCTCCCCGTCTTCCACACACACACCATTTTCTTCCATGTGGAGAATTATAAAGACTGTAAGCTCCTGAGTCCCATTCTATCGCCTCCTCTCCTCAGCAACCCAAATTAATGTTTAGATTCTCTCCATTTACCTATGATGAAAATTACTCAGAATTTAGTAGTTAACATCGTTTTTTCTACAGTAGTAAAAGTTTTGTTTTTCTAAGAGAATGAGAGAGATAGGTCCTTTGACAGTAATTTAAAATGCTCAGGAGATGGTTTTCAGGTTACTGTTTTTAGTGTATATGACTTGGGGTCCAGAAGAAGGATAGATGGATGAAGGCTGCAGCCCATGCCTTCATCTCAGAGGAGGTGAGAAAGACAGGAAGAAAGGAAGGCTGTGAGAGACCACAGGGTGGGAACTGAGTAGTGAGTGCTGGTCATCTTCCCCTACTTCTCTCCTAAACCAACCCCTATTTACTTGAACCATTTTAGGTTCTGAGAGGGTAAAATTTGCCCTCTTGAAGGTAGTATCATGGTTGTCCTACCAAACTTCTTTTTAAAGTAAAGGAGCGGAGGAAACAACTTTGATCCCAGTGAGACACTATCACAGTAAATTAATATTTTATGGTTTTTATATTTCCTGTTAACAGAACCTCAAGTCACATTATTTAAAAAGCAACCCAGGGACTTCCCTGGTGGTCCAGTGGTTAAGACTTCATCTTCCTATCCAAGGAGTATAGGTTTGATCCCTGGTCAGAGAACTAAGGTCCCACATGCCTGCAGGCTGAAAAACTAAAATATAAATCAGAAACAATACTGTAACAAATTCAATAAAAACTTGGAAAGAAATGGTCCACATCAAAAAAAAAAAAAAATCCCACTCAACGTATGATGATCCTGGGGTCATCCTGGCTTTGATGTTCTCTTCCAAGACCAGCTCCTGTTTGAATTTTTCTAAAGCAGATTTTTTCCCCTTGTTCTAATGTTCATTTTAAGAAATGTAAATATTTTTTTAATAATGTATTCAGAAAATTATAATTATTACCTAGCAAGAAAAGCTGGTATGATTCATTATAGACTCAAGTAGAGGTAATCTCAGTAGAGTAAAATGAATGTTAAATTACCATGACGTACGCCCTTTAACTGGCATCAAACCTATTTACGTTAGCACTCGTTCATCCTATGTATTGAACATGGTTGACTACAATCTCTGTTGTTCATTGTCTTCTGGGAACAATATACTGGTTTTGAACAATATACTGGTTAAGGACCTCCTGTGTCTTTCCTCATGTTCGAAGCATTTAAATGTCTTTATGTAAAACACTGGTGGGCTTAAAGAAAACTAAACAATAAGCTTTTTCGCCACATGAATAGTACACTCCCCTCCAGATGTAGTATTTGGCAGCCAAACAGCTGCTGACTATTAAAGGTCCCTAAAAAGCTTCATTTTTTGCTTATAAAGGGAAGAGTAGTGTAGAGACATTTATGGGGTGATAGGCAGATGTTTTGGTTGGAGCAAGACTATGTGGTAAGCAAGAGCTAACACGATCATTTTTATGATATTATCAGCATTTTTACAATTCTTTTGGCCTCTGTTTTTAACCTACTTCTTACCTGACTCTAAATTAAACTGTTCTGGAAGGGCAGAATAAAAGCCCAGTTATACAGCTGCTATCCACATGGTGAAGTGAGAAGTTAATGGTATCATCTACTTGCTCAGGCAGACATATTTTCTATCCATTCAAATTGGTTTGTTAGATAAAAGAGGAAATTAATTTTGAAGTGCTGAATAAGTATTTTAAAGACTCACTGAACCTCACAGATCACCATCTATTTTTTTTCTCATAAATTTTGCTAACTCTTAGTCATGCTTTAATTTAAATAGTTTCAGTATTAAAATTCATGAGATAAATCTGTCAGTTTTTCAGAAATTATAGTTCTTCAAACTAATAAACATCAAAGTTACATTGGGCTCCTAGACAACAGTCTAATTAAATCTCTTCTCTTTCCAAACTAAGAAAGTAGCATCTTCAGCATGTGTTTATGTGTAATATATTGCATAAAATTAACTTTTATTGGATGGATACATTCACAGAGACTTAAGACAGGGGGTTTTTAGAAAACTTGTATTCTCAGCCAGATTCCATTAAGCACATTTCGGAAAAGGTTTTTTTCTTCCGTGCAAACAGCACCCATGGGATGAACATAGACTTTCCATTTACTAAGGCCCAGCTTAAACAAAATGCCCAAGAAGACATCCACAGGATATCTTTCGTTCTGAATGTTTTTAATACTTTATGCCTACATAACTTTTTGTTTGATTCAATGCAACAGTCATTCCTAAAGTTCCTACTATATGCTAGGAGGTGTTTGGGGAAATACTGTTGGAAAAAATAGCAAGTTAGAATTCTCCAAAGGAACTACTTGTCAGTTATCTAGGAAGAACTGATACTACCTCTCAGCATGAAATTTTGTCTCTGGAGACTGAATATGCCAGAATTTACCTCAGTGGAAACATTTTTGGTATTCATTGTTGAGACACAGAGCTCTCTTGGAGGTGTCAGGCCACAAAAAACATACAGCCAGCTGAATGAGTTACAAATCTGTACTTTCTGTGTGTGGCAGCTCTTAAGAGTTGCCTTTTTTTTTTTTTTTTGCAGAAGGCTTCAGAGTTTAAGCTAATGGCTTGTCCTCCGATGTGGTTATTAAATACATGGACCCTTCTAAGGCAGTACATTTAGTTTTCATGGCTTGAATGTGACGCAGTTCAAAGGCAAGCAACAGGATGGAAGATATGTGTTAGCAAAATTCCAGTTTTCAGGGCAATTTAGAAGTAGTGAATTGACAACTGTCTTTATGCTGCCCTGACAGGAAGTTGTATCAAAACACTAAGAGAGGAAAGAACACAGGAAAATGAAGAGACTTGAGTTTGGAAATTTTGATTAGGTTTTGATTTGGGTCTTTCTCTTTTATTCCTTCATATAAATGAAATTTTAAGTTTAATGAAGTGAAAGTCGTTCAGTCGTGTCCAACTCTTTGCAATCCCAGGGACTGGAACCCACCAGGTTCTTCTGTCCATTAAGTTTAATACCCTTAGTGAATTGGGTTTTTTCATTGCTGGTAGGCTTCTATTAATATTTCAAACGCTACGACATCTCTGTTCAAACCTAGGTTTACTTTAGAAAGTAGGGAAGTTATGTTCTGAATTTGTTTGAAATAAAATATTTTTCCCTGCTCTTAGTCATTTATGTCATTTGCTAATTTTTATGTTGAAATGCTGTGCTCACTTTATATTCTGAATACATTGCTTTGTTAAGGAAGGATTGTAATTACTTAAGTTGCATCACCTCACTTTCCAAGGCAACTGCAGTATAGAATCAATTTTCTGTTTTATATCTAGGATATATTTCTAAGCTGGAGATATCTGCTTTCCAAACTCAATTACTTACATTGTTCTAACCATGTAACTTCCATTATTTTCCTTATATTACCAGCTCAGTGTTTTCAATTATTGCAGAAAATATTAAAGTGAAATAAAATTTAAGACTCCAATCATTTGGATGATTTGTCTTTTAAAAAAATTTTATTTCATTCTGTACACTTAATTTTAGAATATAAACAGGAAAGGAAATGTAAATAATAGCAACAAAACTTAGATGAGTTTCTCTCTACACTGTTCTTGTTATCAATATTTGAATATGACACTCGTGGGGTGCCCTTATTCATAATCAGATTTATACTACTTAGTATTTTATGCAGCTTGGATAGTCCTTTCACTCTCATATCTAAATTTAAAGTAGATTACAAACTACATGGAAATATTAACTTCAGCATATGATTCTTGGTTATTTCCAATAGCTTCTGTCTTACCTGCCTAAAGGTTAATTGCTCTTTATAGGAAAAGAGCTGATCATAGTGAGTAAATGTGGTAAATGCCCTCAAATATTTATTGAATGACTGAGTGAGTAGAGACTAATTTAGCCTGAAAGATCACTCCTCTGCTAAACGGAAAATTTCTCTGACCATTAACCTGCTGCCATGCCATCTTCTTATTCTTCTTGTCTTGTCTCTTTCTTTTTGAAAATAGTTTCTATTTTCTAAATATAACATTAAAACATGAGTTATAAGTCAGTTCTTTCTGTGTGTGTCAACTTTAACAGTTGCTGCAATTATGCAGACGGCTTTAATGTTGGCAAATACAGATGAAAAGAAAGAAAAGAAAACTCAATTTTAGTACTAACTCTCGAAATGTCTACTAATTGAAGTTTTCAGATCTCTCTCTACTTTTTTATCCTTTTTCCATAAAAATGAGACTATAGAGAAAAAGTTGCTTATGAAAAATTTTAAGTAGGTATATCTTTCTGAGTAAATATTCATCTCTACAGTATTCAATTATTAAGTCATATCATTACTGATTTAACTGATTTCCTATTTGAGACATTCTGGTTGTATTTAACTTTTTACTATTAGGAACAGCGCTGCCACAGACAGGCTTATATTTAAATCTTTGTACACATTCACTTTTATATTCTTAGGGTAAATTCTTAAAAGTGGAATATTGAGTGAAAGTACAGAAAAACTTAAAACTTTTGATATGCATTCAAGCAAAATAACGCTTTCCCTCCAGAAATAGAGTAATTTTTCTACATTGTTATTATTGCTCCAGATATTATTCACTGTTGAACCAAGTAATTCACTCCAGTCAAAATGTCTTTCCTAAGAATACTATCCCTTACTGAAGTTAAAGTTGCTCTGCCACTTCAGTTGCTCATCTTTCTAGAAGCCCTTCTCACAAACTGAGAAAACCTACCCATAGTAGGCTTTTTGCTCTACAGTCAACGCCATCAGTTACTTTTTACCTAACATCTTCTCTTCTTGAGTTCTCTGTCCTTCTCTCCAATCTGGATTGTTGGCCAAAGGGCCAACCATACAGTCTTTTTCCTAGAACCTACTTTACTACGTCAGAACTTCTAATCATTGGTCTTTTCTGGCTGTTCAGTTTTTCTAGTAAGGGTTTTTCCAACTAGCAGTCTTGAGATATACGAATGGCTGTACTATTTAGAGCAAAAGTGAGGGAACAGCTCTCAGACTATTTACAGCTTATTTACTATGTAGATTTTCATGCAACCCTTCGCCTCCACCCCAGACTTCTTCTGTGCCTCTTGTCCCTGAATCCAGAGACTTTGGGTTTCATCTTCCCAAAAGAATCAGCCTCTGGCCATGTGTGGGTATTAAGATAGTTGCCTGGCTGCCCAGGTTCTCCTAAAAACAGACCTCAGGGATTCAGATGCTCCAAAATCAGAGAGCAAATCAGTTCCCTGTTTCAACACTTTGTTCACACTTTTCAAATGCTCAGCCTCTCAGAGATTCTATGGCCACAAATTGGTCTCACTTCTTGGCAGCGTCTCTGTTTAAAGACGTGGGTTTTAACTTCCTCTGCTCCAGTTGTTCAGTTACAACTTCTGCTTTTCTTTTTCTAAAAACTGATTGGAAAAAAAAATTTATCTAAGTTGTCTTCTCTCCCAGTTCTCTGTGTTCTTGTGGATTAATGATGGTTTAAAGAGTTTGTTTCTTGGTATTTTAACAGGGATTTAAGAAAAAAAAGTGAAATTCATATGTGCTATATACCTGATGGAATACCTGTCCATTACTGAAACAGTAAGTCAAGATCAATTTTGAGAATAATTTCATAAGTGAGACTTGGTGTTTAGATACTGAGGCTTAATGTTTTCTGACATTTTCAATTCAATGGCCAGAGACTTGGTATGTCATCAAGTGTCTTTATATCCAGTTAACTTCACAGTTAACTTGTCTCCTTTAATAATTGGCACCTGAATTCTACCTTGCTAAAATCAACCCCAGCACTCCTACTGTTGTTTTTATTTGTCTCTTAGCCCAAACCCTTACTGTGAGCCTCCCAGGATCATTTGGTTTTGGAGTGTTTTTTCTACTCAGCACAGAGATGGATTTTGCTTTGTAAGCCATGATCAATATCTTGTTCATGAAACAGCCAAGTTAAACCCATTTACATTTGTCGATATGATTAGTATGTTTGTTCTCAGTTCTGTCTTATTGCTTAATATAAGTATTAACTTTAGATTTACTGTTTCTTTCCTCACTTGATCTGTCTATTTTGCTTATTTTTAGTACTTACTTTTGCATTTAGAAAAGCTTGTATTTTGATTCTCAGTTCAGTTCAGTTCATTTCAGTCGCTCAGTCATGTCCAACTCTTTGCAACCCCATGAATCACAGCACACCAGGCCTCGCTGTCCATCACCAACTGCACTCAGACTCATGTCCATCGAGTCGGTGATGCCATCCAGCCATTTCATCCTCTGTCATCCCCTTCTCCTCCTGCCCTCAATCCCTCCCAGCATCAGAGTCTTTTCATGAGTCAACTCTTCGCATGAGGTGGCCAAAGTACTGGAGTTTCAGCTTTAGCATCATTCCTTCCAAAGAAATCCCAGGGCTGATCTACTTTAGAATGGACTGGTTGGATCTCTTTGAAATCCAAGGGACTCTCAAGAGTCTTCTCCAACACCACAGTTCAAAAGCATCAATTCTTTGGCACTCAGCTTTCTTCACAGTCCAACTCTCGCATCCATACATGACCACTGGAAAAACCATAGCCTTGACTAGACAGACTAGTCGGTGCCTAATTCTTTGCTAATAACTCAAAATTCCCTTGATCTCTTTTCCCCCTTAGTTAGGTTTCTTCTCCCTGGTTTGTTAGATTTAAATAATATTCTTTGACTCCTATCTATAGTCTATGAACTATAAGCAATGAACTTATTCTAATTTTTACTTTTTTCCTTCTCCTATAACTTTTAAAATTACTTTTATTTTGTCAGAACCCATATTTAGATAATACTTTTCCACACTTGTGCTCACTTTTGTTTTAGTGTTGAGTATATTCTTAGATCTACTATTTTAATATTCATCATCAGTCCTTTTGCCAAATTTGCCTTAAGTTTTGATACATGTAAAACAGCTTAGTTGGATATAAGATTCTTTACTCATATTTTCCTTATTGTTTTTTAAATGCTGTGTCATTTTTGTCTTTCTTCTTTTGTTTCAGTCAAGAAACTAGTTTCTTGGTATTTCCTTTTTCCCCCAGAGGACTGATTCTTAAAAACTGAATAGTCTTACAAGACTCTATCTTGTAATTTTGAAGGTATATGGTGGCGGGGGGAACCTTTTAACAATAAGATTAAGACTTCATTTTTTTACTTTGATTATACTTTTAATGCTAGTTTTATTTCATTGTTTTATTTTTCTTGTTCAGAAAAATCAAATATGTACTGAATTTTTTTTCACTGTTCTCTATCGAGCTCTTTCTTTCAGATACTACTTATTTCATTATATTTTTGTCTCTCTACTCAAAATCTCTTATGAAACTTGTAGTCAGATCTATCCCTCCTTGGATACCATGTAATTTGGCCTTTACCTATGAGATAATTTTTATCTTATTATTTACCAATTTTTTGTCCTGAGTTTGATCATGTCTCACCTTACACTGTTATTTTGCTCACTTCTATTCTGGGTTTTCTTGAATTCATGATTTAAGGTCCATTTTATATCTAAAAATGCTTATTTCAAGATGTTTAATGCTTGTTTGGATAGCTGTTTTATTACAGTTTTCCTGAACTTCATATTTGGCATTTTAGAGAATATTTTGATCAGCTAAAATCTGTTGATTCTTACTTTCTGTTTTTCTTCTTGTAGTTTCTAGTGGTTGTCAACTGTCCATTTTATAATCATTTCATGGACTGGGAATAATAGTTGTCTATATATAGACTTGCTGAGAATGTCTTACTAGGTTTCTTAGCTCAAGAGGACCCTTTGCTGATAAGGTAAATACTTTGGGTTTTTTGTTTTTTTTTTCTAGTTTATGTCGTCAAAGTTGATGTATCTTCTGGTTTTGTTTTTATAGCGCTGAACTCCACAGCCTTCTTTCTTATATCTCTTCACCACTAGACTCTACAGAATGTTTCCTTCTTCCAAGTCTCATCCTCTTCACAATGGTGCCTTCTCAAGGCTGTCACTGCCAGGAGACAATTCTCTATGAGGCCCCCACGTTCATGCATGTCTTACAAGCAGAGGCACTGACTGCCTTTGTTCTGGGCTACCTTTCCAAGCTTTTCATTTTAAAAAATTTGTAGAAGACCACAATAATGTCTTCTCTGAACTAAAGGGCACAATTGCTTATAGTTTTAGATTATAGGGTCTCTCTTAATAGCAGGGGCAGGCATATTTACTGTCCAATATAAACTAGTCACTTTTGGGCTTCCCTGGTGGCTCAGAGGTTAAAGCTTCTGCCTCCAATGCGGGAGACCTGGGTTCGATCCCTGGGTCGGGAAGATCCCCTGGAGAAGGAAATGGCAATCCACTCCAGTATTCTTGCCTGGAGAATCCCATGGACGGAGAAGCCTAGTAGGTTACAGTCCACTGGGTCGCAAAGAGTCGGACACGACTGAGCAACTTCACCTTCACCTTTCTAGCATCAGGGCTGCTCCTCTGTAGTGCAATAAACTTGCTCACAAGTCCAGCTTTGCATGTAACTCTGAGAACTGGGCTTGAGGGACTAGCCCGATTTGTCAAAAACACTGATACTCTGGGAGCTGATGTTTCTGTGAGCACTCAAGGCTTTTGTTTCTGAAATAGAAGTCTCATTACTGCTATATCCATGAAACACTGACGGGCTAAAATAGCCTGCAAGCACAAAGCATCAGCCTCTTCACACTTCTTGATGGTGGCCTTTTGATCTTTGGGTGCCCAGAAACCAGTTCTCAGACACATTCTGAGTATTTTCCCATTTGGAATGGGACTTTCGCCTCCTTTTTTTCCTCAAAATTCTGATATATTCCATTCTAAAATATATTATGAATATTTCCTAATATATACAAAAGCAGAGAAAGCATTATATTGAAGCCCTTAATCATCATAGCAGTTTTTATAATATTCAGTCCATGGAAAATCTTATGTCAAACTCTATCCACACCTAACCCCCAACTTTGGATTATTTTGAAGAAAATTGAAGATGTCATTTCATGTCATCTGTGAATTTTCTGAAAGATAAAACTTTCTTTTTAAAAAGACACCGAAAATATCTTTATTCAGTTCAGTCATTCAGTCATGTCTGACTCTTTGCAACCCCATGTACTATAGCACTCCAGGCTTCCCTGTCCATCACCAATCTCAGAGCTTGCTCAAACTCATGTTCATCAAGTCGGTGATGCCATCCAACCATCTCATCCTCTGTCATCCCCTTCTCCTCCCACCTTCAATCTTTCCCAATATCAGGGTGTTTTCTAATGGGTCAGTTGCTTGCATCAGGAAGCCAAAGTACTGGAGCTTCAGCTTCAGCATCAGTCCTTCCAATGAATATTCAGGACTGATTGCCTTTAGGATTGAGTGGTTTGATTTTCCTTGCAGTCCAAGAAATGCTCAAGAGTCTTCTCCAGCACCACAGTTCAAAAGCATCAACTCTTCAGTGCTCAGCTTTCTTTATAGTCCAACTCTCACATCCATACATGACAATTGGAAAAACCATAGCTTTGACTAGATGGACCTTTGTTGGCAATGAAATGTCTCTGCTTTTTAATATGTGGTCTAGGTTGGTCATTGCTTTTCTCCCAAGGAGCAAGCATATTTTAATTTCATGGCTGCAGTTACCATCTGCAGTGATTTTGGAGACAGAAAATAAAGTCTGTCACTGTTTCCATTGTTTCCCCATCTATTTGCCAAGGCGTGATGGAACCAGACGCCATGATCTTAGTTTTCTGAATGTTGAGCTTTAAGCCAACTTTTTCCACTTTCCTCTTTCACTTTCATCAAGAGGCTCTTTAGTTTTTCACTTTCTGCCGTAAGGGTGGTATCATCTGCATATCTGAGGTTATTGATATTTCTCCCAGCAATCTTGATTCCAGCTTGTGTTTCCTCCAGCCCAGTGTTTCTCATGATGTACTCTGCATGTAAGTTAAATAAGTAGGGTGACAATATACAGCCTTGACATACTCCTTTCCCAATTTGGAACCAGTCTGTTGTTCCATGTCCAGTTCTAACTGTTACTTCCTGACCTGCATACAGATTTCTTAGGAGGCAGGTCAGGTGGTCTGGAATTCCCATCTCTTTCAGAATTTTCCACACTTTGTTGTGATCCATAAAGTCAAAGGCTTTGGAATAGTCAATAAAGCAGAAGTAGATGTTTTTCTGGAACTCTCTTGTTTTTTCAATGATCCAACGGATGTTGGCAACTTGACCTCTGGTTCCTCTGCCTTTTCTAAATTCAGCTTGGACATCTGGAAGTTCACAGTTTATGTATTGCTGAAGCCTGGCTTCAGAGAGAGGGAGAGAGAATTTTGAGCATTACTTTGCTAGCGTGTGAGATGAGTGCAATTGTGCAGTAGTTTGAGCATTCTTTGGCATTGCCTTTCTTTGGGATTGGAATGAAAACTGACCTTTTCCAGTCCTGTGGCCACTGCTGAGTTTTCCAAATTTGCTGGCATATTGAGTGCAGCATTTTCACAGCATCATCTTTCAGGATTTGAAATAGCTCAGCTGGAATTCCATCACCTCCACTAGCGTTGTTCGTAGTGATGCTTCCTAAGGCCCACTTGACTTCACATTCCAGGATGTCTGCTTCTAGGTGAGTGATCACACCATCATGTTAATCTGGGTCATTAAGATCTTTTTTGTGTGTAGTTCTTCTGTGTATTCTTGCCACCTCTTCTTAATATCTTCTACTTCTCTTAGGTCCATACCGTTTCTGTTCTTTATCGAGCCCATCTTTGCATGAAACGTTCCCTTGGTATCTCTAATCTTCTTAAAGAGATCCCTAGTCTTTCCCATTCTATTGTTTTCCTCTATTTCTTTGCATTGATCACTGAGGAAGGCTTTCTTATCTCTCCTTGCTATTCTTTGGAACTCTGCATTCAAATGTTAATAGTTAACAATATTAACAACTCCTTAACATCACAAAATATCCAGTGGTAAGATTTCTCCCAACTAACTTGTTTCTACTTACAGTTTATTGAACTAGGATCAAATATTTAATTTTATTTTTATAGCTTTTAATTATCTTTTGGTCTATAGCTTCCTCTATCTTCCTCTTCTTTAATTTTTCTTGCAGTTTTGTTGTTTTGTTTTACTGTTGTTGTCTCTTGAAAGAACTGGGTAATTTGGATAGTTTGCCAGTAGCAATCATGTTGATCATATAATAGATGTTCCTCTGTCCACTGTATTTACTATAAATTGCTCCCTAGATCTAAAGGCTTGGTCAGAATCAGATTTTATTTATTCATTTGACTCAGATGGTAAAGAAACTGCCTGCAATGCAGGAGACCTGGGTTCAATCCCTGAACTGGAAGATCTCCTGGAGAAAGGAATGGCAGCCCACTCCAATATTCTTGCCTGAAAAATCCCATTGACAGAGGGGCCTGATGGGTTACAGTCCGTGAGGCTGCAATGAGTCAGACATGAGTGAGAAACTAACAATTCCATCTGGCAAAATTTCTTTACTTTATAGGTGACATTACACACTTCTACCAGAAAATAGTTGCTTGCTCACCTCTTGTTTGGATTACTATCAACCTCTGATACTTGTCTAGATGCATTCATTTATCATTATGATTTTAAAATAGCCATAGAACATTTTACCATTTCTTCTTTATTTTGTAGAATAATTCTATCTAAAAGTTTCCCCCAAAACTATATGACTGTTCTGAAATACAGATCATATAGGAGCGGCAATATAAACAAGTTGAATCTGTCATGTACTTGTTTTTTAAATAATGAGGACTTTTTTCCTCGGGAAGATTTTATTGACGTTCATCCCCACTAGACCCCAGTGCTCCTGTTTTCAACACATCTTTCACCAGATCCTGATCTGGCATGCTTCCCAAACCTAGCTCTGTTTGTTTGAGGTTACAATTTGTAGTATTCTCTGACCTCTATTGCTATGGACTGAATTGTGTTTTCTCCAAGTTCCTATGCTGAATCCCTAAAGCAGTGTGACTCTATCTGGAGATAGGGCCCTTGGGGAATAGCTACGGTTCAATGAAGTCATAGGGGCTTCCCAGGGGGCACGAGTGGTAGTGTGCCTGCCTGCCGATGCAGGAGACGTAAAAGGTGCAGGTTGGACCCCTGGGTGGGGAAGACCTCCTGGAGGAGGGCACGGCAACCCACTCCAGTATTCTTGCCTGGAGAATGCCATGGACAGAGGAGCCTGGTGGGCTACAGTCCACGGGGACACAAAGAGTCAGACACAACAAAAGGAACTCAGCACACAGCACACGCAAAGTCATAACGGTGCAGCGCTAGTGCAACAGGATCGGTGTCCTTATGGGAAGAGAAAAGCTGGCTTGAGCTCTCTCCACACACACACGCAACGAAGAGGTCGAGTGAGCGCCCAGCAAGACGGCACAATCTGCAAGTCAAGAGAAGAGGCCTCAGAATTAAATTCACTTCACTGGCACCTTGATTTTGAACTTTCCAACCTCCAGAACTGTGAGAAATACATTTCTGTTGTTGAAGCCACCTCGTCTGTGGCATTTTCTTAGGAAGGTTCGAGCGGCCTGAGACACTTGCTTATGCTACAGATACCTATTTTGGGTTTTATTTGCCCTTCTTGTTGATCTGTGAGAACTTTGGAGGATGCATGAAAGAATTTGGATTGGGCAACTGCTAAAATATAACAGCAAGCTAGAATTACAGGCAATGTATTAACAAATATTGCCCTAAAGAAACACTGGACTTGTATCATCAAAACTATAATTACCAAACCTGGTTCAATTTAAGACTATTAGAAATATTCTAGATAGAGTACAAGGATTTAGTTAACCTCTATATAGGGGCGAACTTTTTAAATTTCTTTTTTAATTGGAGTATAATTGCCTTACAGTGGTGTTCAGTTTCTGCTGTATAACAACATGAATAAGATATAAGTATACATATATCCCCTCTCTCTTGAGCCTCCCTCTCACCCCCCATCTCACCTCTCTAGGCCATCAGAGATCACCCAACTGAGCTCCCTATGCCACCCAGTAGATTCCCATTTGCCATCTATTTCACACATGGTACTGTGGATGTGTCCATACTACTGGCTCAACTTACCCCACACTCCGCATACAGTAGTAATCCTTCTTTATTACATGGCGTAATTTATTAGAGGATGATGAGACCCCTCATCAGTGGCTCAGGGAAACTCCTACCTATCCTTTGGAGCTCAGCTGGTAGAAATTTTTATTTACTGACAAGTAAAGAGCATCCATTATCTCACTGACACCTTTTAAAGACAGGTTTGTGGTTAAGAGTGTGGTTTCTTGAGTTAGACTGCTTGAGTTCAGATCACATTTTTTAGGTAAGTTACTTCTCTCTCTAAAAATCTTCATTTTCTCATCTTTCCCATGGGGATAATAACTGTTGTGGGGATTAAATAAGATAATACATGTAGAGCTTCTGACACATAGTAAGCATTCAGTCATCCTTCAGATGTATTTAAACAACCAGCTTAGGTATGTTACATAAAATGTTTTGCCTTAAAAATATTTTAAATGTCAATAATTTTCTCTATGCTTAGAAGCAGTCATGTAAAATTAGGTCTAAGTCTATCTAATACTCCCAAATGTGTCACTGACTTTTTTCTTACAATAAGAAATATAGTACTTGGCCTATCATAAGTTTCAATAAGTATTTGTTGAGTGAGTGAATTAAAATCACATAATGAATTATGTAAGTGATCTTTATGTCACCCCATTTGGGATGAAAGTACAGAGGACCTTGATTCTCCTGCAATTATTTTATAGAGCTTCAGAGCCACACCTGAGTACAGGTAAGACTTTCCATACTTTCCTTTCCCCAGCGGCTCACTGGGTAGAGAATCTGCCTGCAATACAGGAGACGAAGGAGACACGAGTTCGAACGCTGGGTGAGGAGGATCCCCCGGAGGAGGAAATGGGAACCCACTCCCGTAATCTTGCCTGAAAAATCTCAGGGACAGAGGAGCTTGGCGGGCTACCGTCCAAAGGGTCGCAGAGTCAAACGCGACAGCACGAGCGCGCTCCGTAACTTTCCAGATCTGAACTCACGGGGCTGATTTGGAGCTTTGCTATTTCCTCTGGGCTCCGTATTCCTTCCGTGTGTAACGCTGCTTGTGTTCATACAAGCATCACTTATACCCGTGTAGTAACACTTTCTTCTGACACCAAATGAGTGACTTTTTCTATAACCAAATCTCCAACACCAACTGAGTGGAGTGTCCAACAAATCAAATCAATCTGACCCTGGATACCTGGAGTTGGAACTGACCCCACAGGTTAAAGGCTCAGTCCCACAAGGCTGCTCTCACTTTGAATCCAGTCACAGAGGCCAGCTGTACTTCCGACTGACTGGTTTTCAATTGGGGGGGAGGATGGAGGGGGCGGGGGGGTGTTGAGGGGGGTCCCATAACCCTCTCCTCAGGTTCCTCAATTTGCTAGAATTTTAACTCAGTGTTAGAGCAGTTAAATAGAACATTTTAAAATAACTAGGCTTTTGAAATAAGGTAGAGAGATTTAAAGAAATATAGCATCTACATACAATTAGTTGCTTAACTAATTGACATTTAATAAATCATGTACAGAAGTCTCCAACTTATGATGATTTAATTTAGAATTTATTTCATTTATGATGGAGCAAAAGCAATATGCATTCAGTATATTTTGAGTTTTGATCTTTTCCTTGCCTAACAATATGTGGTGGAGAAGGCAATGGCACCCCACTCCAGTACTCTTGCCTGGAAAATCCCATGGATGGAGGAGCCTGGTAGGCTGCAGTCCTTGGGGTCAGGAAGAGTCAGACACCACTGAGCGACTTCACTTTCGCTTTTCACTTTCATGCATTGGAGAAGGAAATGGGAACCCACTCCAGTGTTCTTGCCTGGAGAATCCCAGGGACCGGGGAGCCTGGTGGGCTGCCGAACAGTATGTGATACCACGCCGTCTTGTGAGGCTGGGTAGTGGCATTAAGTGGCAGCTCCCAGTCAGCAATGTGATCATGAGGATAAACAACCAATACACCTATAACCATTCCATCCCCATACAATCATTCTGTGTTTCACTTTAAGTATTCATTAAAATAAGCTTTGTGTTAGATGTTAGATGATTTGATTCAACTGTAGAGTAATATATGTGTTCTAAGCACCTTTAAGGTAGGCAGTTCGGTATATTAAATGTATATTCAATGCTTTTTTATGAAGGGTTTATTGACATGCAGCCCCACTGTAAATTGAGGCAGGTCTGTATTAGTATACGCTAATTGGTTTCTACAAACGTGAATAGATTTAATGTTAATAAAATATTTTATTTTCCTGAGACTTGTAAATTAATTTATCTTTGTGATTTAGAAGTTCTTGCTGTCAAAGATAAATGTCTTCTTCATATTCTCTGTCATATCCCATTGATTTTTTTTTTTACTTATCTTAAGGATGTTTTACTCTGCTCTTATGAATAATTCTCTGAAATTCCATGATCTCTTCATTTTTTCAGTTGTGGGTATTTAATAACACCAACAAGCAAACAACAAAAAAATTTAAAAAAAAAACAAAACTCTATTCTCACTAATGTGGCTCTCCATTTTTCCAGTGAGAAGATTTTCCTCTACCTAACCACTGTTTTATGCTCTTAGCTCTTTGCCCTTTGAAGTCAATGCTTAAATTTATTTCTATTTTGAAGTAAAATGTTAAGAAGCAACCTGCATATATATAAAATTAGTTAGCTCTGTACATTAAGGGGCTTCAGTTCAGTGCAGTCACTCAGTCGTGTCCAACTCTTTGTGACCCCATGGACTGCAGCACACCAGGTCTCGCTATCCATCACCAAGTCCTGGAACCTATTCAGACTCATGTCCCTCGAGTCAGTGATGCCATCCAACCATCTCATCCTCTATCGTCCCCTTCTCCTCCTTTCACCTTCAAGCTTTTCCAGCATCAGGGTCTTTTCTAGTGAGTCAGTTCTTCGCATCAGGTGGCCAAAGTATTGGAGTTTCAGCTTCAACATCTGTCCTTCAAGTGAATATTCAGGAATGATTTCCTTTAGGATAGACTGGTTGGATCTCCTTGCAGTCCAAGGGACTCTCAAGAGTCTTCTCCAACACCACAGTTCAAAAGCATCAGTTCTTTGGTGCTCAGCTTTTTTTATAGTCTAACTCAGGGGCTTAGTACAAGAAAAAAATCCAGATCATATCCAAGTCTAACATTTCAACACCTTTAAGTAAATTTGTATTTAAACACTCAGAACACTAAGTAATGTGAGTATGATATAGTGCCTCTGGCAAAAATGAATAATTTGTAGACTTCTCATTTCTCAAGCTACCCAAATTTGCTCCTCTGTCAGTCTTCTGTCTCAGTAAAGAGGGACTGTTAATACCATCTCTGCTAGATTGCTGGCTAGCTTTCTTAGTCTCCATGCATTTATCCTTGCCTCCCTGCAGGCAACGCTAAACCCAGCAACCAGTGATCTTTCCAAAATATAAGTCACATCCTATTACTCCTTTGCTCAAAACCCTCATATCCTTGAAGTAAAAGTCGAGGTTTTGTTCATACCCACAGACCTCCACAAGCTGGCTCTCTTTTACCACTAGTATTATTGACTGCCACTCCCCCTTCAAGCTCCCTCTACTCCAGGCATGCCTTCCTCCTTGGTGTTCATTGTACACCCAGGCAAGCTCTAGCCTCAGAGTTTTGGTACTAGTTACCTCAATAGAGAATGAAATATTGCTTTCCAAGTAAACCACAATGGCTCACTCTTATACTTCCTGCAAGGCTTGCTCAAATGTCACCTCCTCAGTAAGTCCTGCCTTCGATCACTCTATATAAAGTTGTGATTCCTACCTCCCCAGGCCAACACTCCATAGTTCCGACCCCACTTACCTTGATTTGTATTATTTTCTATAACGCTACTTGCTGTTAAAATGATGACTAGACAAAGAAATACTGCAAATGAGAAAGTGAAAAGATACCCACAAGGAAAAGCCAGTCAAGAACCAAAACCAACAACTAAGAAGAGAACAAGCAAATAGAAATAAATATACTGAAATATGATCGACATCATTGGCAATTAGGAAAATACAAATTAAAATAACAATGAAACACTCATTGTTGGCAAAGATATAATATATCTAGAGCCAATGTCAATAGTAGGAAAATAAGAATTCTTACATATAGCTGTTAGAAATGAAAATTGCTGTAACCAATTTGGAAAGTAATCTAGAAGCATTGTTAGAAGTTTATACTTCTATACCCTTTGACTCAACAACCTAACTTTGATAAGTCTATCCTGTGTAAACAAAGTACCAGTGTATAAGAATATTTCTAGACAAGTATTTCTTTTACTGCACTGATTATTGTGACACTTAAAAGAAAAAACCATTAGAAACAACTTGATATTCCATCATAGAGAAATAAATAAATTTGGCCCATTTATAATTTTCAATATTATTTGGCTATAAAAATATGTATGAACCTGGAGAAATGCTCAGAAAAAATACAAAATAACCAAATAATTGACAGAGTAATGTCTGACTATATTTTTATTTTTTTTAAAAAAAGAAAGAAATATATGGATAACTATAATTAGTAAATAATTAAATTAATCAAATACAATTAAGTATAATTCATATTAGTATCATACACATATTTACATGAGCATAGAGAAAAATGTGAAATATTGGTGCTAATACTAATTATCACAGTACAGTTGAACTGAGGGAAGAGTAAGATTATTATTTTTTAATCTTCTCTGTTGTTGCCTTGTTAAAGTGAATAAACTTTTACAGTGTGAAAATATCCAATAAAGAAAAAATAAAATGGACTATTAGTTGAAAATACATAGGCTAATCCTTTGATAAATGCAGAATAATTGTATGTACCATATCAGAGGACCTAGATTTTTATCACAGTTCTCCAAAAAAGGCGACATTTAAAATTAACTCTATGATCCCAATGCTGAGTTGATCGAGGGTAGTTCTTTTAATTTACATATGAAGAAAATGAGATTATCACGCACAAGGTAGGTTCCCAGTAGAAGGCCACTGAGTAAATGAATGGATGCAGCAATCACTAGACAAAGCTAAGCACTGGCCTAAACCCCAGCTAGTTAATGGCAGAGGTGCATCTAGAATACAGATCTTCAGATTCCAGTTGCAGGGCTCTTTCCCTTGGGACATAGACTTGGGAAAGCATCTTGAGAAAGCTGTGTGTGTATTGCCTAAGGCAGTGATAAACTCTGGCTCCAAATTTGCCTAAGGTAAAAATCACGGTCCATGACAATCTTTTCCTCTTAGAAAGCTTATTACTCTTTGTTTCAGGCCTTTTGTTTCTACTTTTGTGTTTTGCTCTTTGAAGCACATGAACAATGCTTTGGAAACTCCTTTTAAACACAGGAGACACAAAACACCGCCTGACAGCCAGCTGCCGTGCTCTGGGGCCTGCCGCTCTGTGAGAAGCAGGCCAGCAGAACAGCCTAGTGGTTTCTGTGTTGAGTCCTCCTCTGATCCCTCCAAGCGCTAAATAAAGCATCAGTGTGGCTACCCAGTTGTTCCCTTTTGTGGAACATTTGATTAGCGTGTTTTCTGGACTTTCCTCCCACCCCAAAACTTCCTTTCTTGCCCTCTATTCATTCAAGCTTGTCAGAAGTGTCCACTGACGTAGCTTAGAGTCCATTCATAAATTAACCCTAGTTAATGCAGCCACCAAATTTCCCCCTTGACCTTCAACTCCTACTCTTTTCCCTAACACATAGTTCTGCTTTTACTAATATTCAGAGCCTCTTACCAAAAAGTGACCTTTACTTTCACTCTCACCTACCAGATCCAAAGAACTGGTTTCACTTTGTATTACTTCCCTCTGGGTTTAGTTCCACCTAAAGGTACGTTATTTTCCAGTACAGTTTTGTTTTGTTTTGTTTCTCTAAATGGAGTCTGAGCAGAGATCTTAAAATGGCCAGCTGGGCAGGGCGTTCCAGAAATCTTCTGGATGAAAAGGAACCAAAGGCTCTCCGAGGGAATAAAAGCAAAAACAAACAAATACAAATCTGTTGAGAGAAAAAAAAGATAGACAACAGCTTGTTCACTGGCAGTAATTCCCTGATCATTAAATCAACCACACAGTCAGTGTCAGCCACAGCTCTCTTTGAACTGGATTGTTCAGTCATAGGAAAAGGATGTTTTTTAATCAGCAGTTGGTGGTGGTTACTACAGCACCACAGGAGCTGGGAGCCTGCTGGTCAGGGCATGTGTGTTCAGGGATCCCCTTTGGCATCCAGAGACTGCCAGTGATCCAATAGCTGCCAACTGCCAGAACTTTGTGTAAAGATGAAAAACGTTGCTCAGAAGTCTGGAAACCCCCCTGAGCCTAGCAAGTTCTAACTAGGTACAGTTTTGAGAAATTGGGTCTAAATAAAGACACTTGAGGCCCCTACTAGGAGGTTTTTGAGAAATCTTGGACTCTAAATTGTCCTCTTCTTAATTTGAGATTATGCAAAGGGAATTCATAATTGGGATAGTATCCCCTTCATCAAAACCCTTTTCTGCTGTTGTCCCAGTAAACCAATTGTTTAATACTCTCAGGTGTGGTTTTTGTTGTTGTTCAGTCGCTCAGCTGTGTTCAATTCTTTGCCAGCCCGTGGACTGCAGCACGCCAGGCCTCCCTGTCCTTCACTATCTCCCAGAGCTTGCGCAAACTCATGTCCATTGGGTCGGTGATGCCATCCAACCATTTCATCCTCTGTTGTTCCCTTCTCCCGCCTTCAATCTTTCCCAGCATCATGGCCTTTTCCAATGAGTTGGCTCTTCACATCAGGAGGCCAAAGGACAGGAGTTTCAGCTTCAGCATCAGTCCTTCTAATGAATATTCAAGATTGATTTCCTTTAGGATGGGCTGGTGTGATCTCCTTGCTGTCCAAGTTGTCACCTATTTGGGTGAGAATAAAGGCAAGAGGATTCTCCTTTAGTGTGCCTGTCCATTTGGGGGCAGTAAAGGAACTGATTCCAAGTGGTTGCCATGTCTTAACACACAGAAGAAATGCCAAATGCCACCCCAATTGCCAGGTTAAGGGCTTGGCCTGTGACGATGGTTTAAGAGGAGACAGGGTTAGCAGGGCACCGCTAGCCCAGAGACTGCCTCTGTGTGATTGAGAAACAGGGACTCGTTCTTCTGGATGTGTGCAGCCCCACAAAGAGGTGCCCAGAGGAGGACGGGTCCTCACCCACCCTCCCAGGGCCTCCCAGGTGCCCTGAAACAGCCACCCGTGCAGCTTCTGTCACTGAGCTGCCCTGCAAGGTACCTACTGTATCACCTCAAAAGAAGGAAGCAAGCTTCCTGTCTTATCTGAGGGTGGCAGAAGGCTGTTTCCACTCCAGACGCTGTGACTTGGGTTGACGTGATCCATTCCTCTTCCCCAGCCATTGCAGCGTGGTACACACAAGGAGTTCCAGTTCAGCGTAGGGGAATTTGGAAGATAGAAATCAGTTCAGTTATTAGTGTAGTCTCACATCTCTCAGCTTGTCATGGTTGAAATCTTCAATCAGTGGTTCCCAGTTGCCACTTCCTTTTCTAATCCATTGACCTTGACTTGTGGCCAGGGCACCTGGAGTCCTTGTTTTCCTTGAACACTTACTTCTACCAGGCAGGGGTATTTCCAAGCTACGCAAATAGCACGACTCCTTTCTTGTAGGCCCCATGCCTGACTTCTTTTACTTTTCAGTGGAAACTGCTGTCAAAGTAACAATGAGCTTTATCTGTGTATCTTTGAGCTCAGTATCCTACCGATGTTACAAATATCTTATTAAACTTTTCCTGGCTTTTGTATTCATCACTTACTGGGTCCTTAAGTTTGTGCCAATGTCTGTCTCCCTGATTGCGTCTCGGGTTTCCTTTTCTCTGGATTGCCTCTAGATTTTCTTCTCCTTGTTTGTTGTTTTGAATTTGAACTATCTCCTCTCCCTGGTCCTTGCACAGTGCTCTCAACTGGGCCTGTTGTGTGGCATCTGGATTCCCTCAAGTTCTTTGTTTTCCAGTTTCACTGAACTTTCTAATTTTTTTTCCAACTTTGTATCTCTAGCCATCATAGAAGATCTACACCCTTTCCAAAAGACCTCTTTAAAAATGTTGCATGTTAGAGATAATCTCTTTCTTAGTATTCTCCATAATTCTTTTTTTTTTTTCCCCCCATTTCAATACCTCAGATGTGCAAGAGTTCTTTTATGAGGAAAAACTCTAGGATCACAGAGCTGATGTCACTTTTGAGAGGATGGGTTCTTCTCATAACATATTCCATGATTTTGTTAACACTCTCTCTGGACCTACTCATGTTTTTTAAGCAGATATGGTGGTGGTGGTTTAGTCACTAAGTCATGTCTGACTCTTTCGAGCCCATGGACTGCAGCCCACCAGATTCCTCTGTCCATGGGATTTTCCAGGCAAGAATCCTGGAGTGGGTTGCCATTTCCTTCTCCAGGGGATCCTCCAAATCCAGGGATCCAACCTCAGTCTCCTTCACTGCAAGCAGATTCTTTACCAACTGAGGCACCAGGGAAACCCTAAAACCTCACATTTTTAAGCAGGTATACTGGACTGTTGATAATCTTAAGGCATCTTCTTGATCAGCATATTTGGCCCTCACTGGGTCTTCTAAGCCATTTTTATTAATGAACTTAACAGCAAATTCTCTACAGTTTGTTTGGAGGCAGGAAAAGTTGCTATTTTAAAGAAATCCTAGAATGTAAGCTCCACAAGTGTGGGCATTTTTTTTTTTTTTCTCTTCTGCTCCTTTATATCCTGTGCCAACCACTAGAAAGAATGTCTGGCATATAACAGATGTTCAATAGTTATTTGTTGAATGAATAAATGATAAAATTGGGTCATTTTTTATTTCACTTTTTTACCTCTGTAGAACTGTGAGGATGATTTCGTAGGCAAAAAATCTTCAATGCTTTTGATGCCATGTAAACCTCTTTGTAACTAAAAATTTAGGCCACAGATATCAAATTCTCAGGGCTTCCCTGGTGGCTCAGATGGTAAAGAATCTTTCTGTAATGCAGGAGACCCAGGTTCTATCCCTGGGTTGGGAAGATCCCCTGGAGAAGGGAATGCTTACCCACTTCAGTATTCTTGCCTGGAAAATTCCATGGACAGAGGAGCCTGGTGGGCTACAGTCCGTGGGGTCACAAAGAGTCAGACATGACTGAGCAATTAACACACACACACATCAAATTCCTATGTTTTGGGTTATAGTTTCTCTGAATGTGATTCTCTACAATGAAGGTAATATACTACTTTTCAGCCTATTCCCTTAAATTTATGTATCTTTCCCCATAGTCCGTTCCTTTTGTTTTAGCATTTTGGTTTGAAAAGGCTCCTGTATTGTCATTGTTATTGTTAATCTTTTCTTTCCTGTAGTTTACAAGAAAACCAAAATGAAATCTTTCCTAGCCCAGATCCTAAGAGAAACCAGATCCCTATGCTCACCCAGAATGTCTATAATCTTACATCCTTTAGTTCCTTTCTAGAATCTATTTTTTAAAACATGACAAAACATTTTTACATGTACTCAATTTTTAAAATTGCCTTTGCATATAATCTTAGTGAAGAGATTATATGTGTGTATTTAATCAATCAAGCAAGATCTGTCCTTACAGAAACTTTTCTTTCCACAGCTTGTTACTTTCATGTTATTAAAACTATATTATAAATTATACTACTCACTGACAAGGTCTTTGAAATTCTTATTAATTAAAATAGTATTAGCAATCCTTGTGTCTCTGGTGGCTAACATATATTGAGGGAAAATCCTAAATTTGTCCCATATTCCTTCAGAATTCTTGGGTGAGTCCCACTATCATAGCTAGGCTTAAAATAGATCCTATGTGTACTTAAGCTTGGACCTAGATGTTAAGGAAGACTCAAAATCTTTAACAGTTAAGTCAAAAATCAAATTTCTTAACTCTGAACAGCCATCTACTTGATGAATATAACTTTTACTTTTATCGTACATCAGTACAATGTCCTGATAGCCTCATTGCTTTCTTTTTTCTTTCCAGTCTTTGGTGTCCTTTAAATGCATAGTATTTTATTAAAGTTCATTAAACCTAATACTTTGAGCCAAGTCTGTTCATGTTTGTTCTTGAATGTTGTACACTGGATTTCTATTCTACCCATGGATCTCTTACTAAAGGAAAGGCCTTTAATATTTTGACTAGAAAAAATAAAGTACTTTATATACCCCTAGTCCCAATTTATAAAAATATATATGTACATATAAAGGAAAAGGGTAAATTTACCACAATTTTATACTAATTTTCTATATTAAAGCTGTTAGTATTATAATAATTATAAAAAATACTTATTACAGAAAAATTTCCTAGATATGCATACTTATATTTGATATGAATGAATATTTAAGCAATTATTAACTACTAAATTTAATACTATTAATTATTAATTTTTCCATCTTCAGAACTGGAATATAAATACTGGCTATTTATAATCCCATTTTTAAAAAATAAGTCTGACCAATGCTTTGGTTTTTCAAATTTCACTGCCATTTTGAATTTAATTGTGTTATGATCTCCATTACACTGTCAAGCACACACAATTACTTCCTGAGCTAGTTCCTAATTTTTAGCTTTTAAAAACTGAACGTTGTTCACGGTCCTTTTTCTCTTACTTTTTAAAAAAGTCCTTATTAAAGAAAAAAGAACTACTTATTAAAAAGATCTGTCTCTTCCAGTATTAGAACAGTTGATATGTTCTAATTCTTTACTTGTGGCAATCTACACAAAAGCTCTGCTCAAAGAAATGCAATGAGAAGAACCTTGCCTTGAGCAAGTTACCTGTCTCTGTGAACCTGTTTTCTCACCTGAAAGACAGCAGAAGCAGTTCCTAACTCAAGGAGGCTTTCTATGAGGTGAATGGAATCAAGCATCTGCTGTGCTTAGTCCAGTGCCGGGCTCCGTAGATCCTGCCATCACCATCGGGGACTGCATGCTTGTACAGATTTCAACAAGGCAGCTGAGCAAGAGTGAATGTCATTTTTTAGTAGCATGCCACTGTTTCCATCTCTTCTGTCATCACTCCTAAGAACAATGTCACCTCACCCACCTGCTGGTCTTATTTTCACTAAAAAATGCTACCTGGCCTTTAGAGATGATTTTTTTTGTTTTTCACTTGATCTTGGAAATGCCAGTTAAATGTGAGATTTGCTTCTTCTGTCAGATATTCCAACTTACCAGTTTTAGGAATTCCTCCTCTAGTTTTTGTATGGTTGCATTTATACAAGCACCTGAATTATTTTTATGTCAACCTTGTAAAGACTTTTGAAGAACAAAAAACAATTTTATACCAAATAACTGTTTCACTTTACTGGTTTCTCACATTATCATGACCCTTGATAATTTCCACTGAATACAGTGGTTTGATGTTTTGTAACAAAGAGAAGCCAGTGTTTCTTTTCCCCATTTCACTCAAGGATAAATGATCCATTCTCTATAATCAAAAATAGACAAGGTCAACACTAGGATTATTTTATAGGTTTTGTATCTAAAAATAATTCTGTGATAAAAATCCATTTTAAATCCCTGTGATATTCTTCAATGCTCAAAGTCATATCATTGTGTTTTTAAAAGGTAGTTAATAAAAGAATAAAAATCTTTTATGCACATTTCTTTCTTTTGGAATCTCATTCAAAATCATGAGGTCATAGGCTTTTGAAAGTTAATGGACTTTACTACATAAAGAAATTTTAAAGAAATAATTGTTGACTTAAATGAGAAGAAAAGCCTTTCTGAGTTTGAGGTTTTGTTCTATTGTGCATAGTATGCGTGCATGTTCAGTCACATCCAACTCTTTGCAGCCTGTGGACTGTAGCCCACCAGGCTCCTCTGTCCATGGGACTTCCCAGGCAAGAATACTGGAGGAGGGTGGCAGTTCCTCCTCTAGGGGACCTCCCCAACCCAGGGACTGAACTGCATCCCCTGCACTGGCAGGCGAATTCTTCATCACTGAGTCACCTGGTAATCAATTTTGGCACTAACCTATATCTCCAAAAGCAGTCTTCTACAATCTGAGTATTTTAACAATTTTCAATAAGTTTACTATGAGAAGTCCACAGGGATATGAAATGTCAGATATTACAGAGTAAAGATGAAGACATTCAAGATTTGGGGGTTCTGTTAGTTTATGCTGTGTATTTTCCTAACTGGGCTTTAAATATTATGGTGAAAATAGCTCATTTAATTTTTGGAATCCTTGGGCTAGAAGAGAATATCAAAATCATTTGATTCAGACAAAATCTTTTCCACATTCTTTTAGGAAAGCAAAGCAAAACACTAAATCATCTTTGCTCTGTTCTGGTTCGCACTAATTTTGCAAATCTCAGAGATTTATTGGCCTGTGTCTTAGTTTCTGTACCATAATGAAATGCTAATTTCATTTTCATAAGATGATTTCTATATTGAATATAAGATAACGTGTCAAATCAGGTTTTTTTAGGTTTAATATTTATGTATTTTTACTTTAAAGTAATTTCAAACTCTCAAGAATTTCTAAGTATAACAACATTTTATATTTTTACTGAATTACTCAGAAATAAATTACTACTAGATTGTTTAGTGTGCATCTCCTACAACCAAGGACATTCTCCCATGTAAGCACAAGAAAGAAAAAACTGCCTTTACCCTCTCAGGGTCAGTGTCAGTGGGCCTGCTGATTTAGCTGACAAAGACTGATTAACGGAAGAAAAGGAATACACACATTAATATTTTTATTTGCATGGGAGTTCACAGAAAAGAAATGAAATTCAAAGAAACAGACTCAGGAAGTTTTGTACCCTTCTTAGCAAATAACATAAGGTTTGGCTTCAGGGGGCAATAAATTGTAGGGCAGTAATTAGGAGATAAATGGAGTATTTATATAAGGTTTATTTACGCAGGCTCATTGTGCCTGCTGGTGCTTCATCTCCAGAGATGAGCTGTTCTTCTCATTCTGGTACAGAAAAAGGACCAAATTTATGCTACCTTCACAAAAGGAAATTGATACCCTGCTTTCAGGGAGATCATAACAATCCTTGTATCAGAGTAGCGTATTTTTAGGGTGGTGTATTCTGGTCCCCTTCACATCAAAATCAGAAAATGAACCCTGCTAAAATACTACCATCTAATACTCGGTCATTCAATTTTTTGCCAATTATTCTGTTCATGTCCTTTCTAGAAAAAAGAAGGATAGAACCCAGGATCAGAGACTGCATGTAGTCTTTCATGATTTTTAGCCTCCTTCAGTCTGGAACAGCTCCCCAGTCTTAATTTTCTTGACCTGACAGTTTACACATTTTTAGCACAAATGTGAAGTTGTGTTTCTGAAGGCATCTTATCAGATGTCTGGATTTTTCTCACTATAGGTGATTTTAATCTTGATCATTTCATTAAGGTGGAATCTGCCAAGATTCTCCAATGTAAAGTTATTCTTCAGTATTTCTTGTAGTATTCACTAAGTACTGGAGGAGAGAGATCCTGTGAAATTATGTAAAGATCCCATTCCTCATCAAAATTTCAGGCACGAGTTTTAGCATCCATTGAGATTTCTATTTAAATTATACTGTGCTGGCTGCCAAATAGTGATTTTCTAATACCATAATTTCTTCTACATTTATTAGTCACTATTCTAATGTAAAGAAAAGATCTCTTCTGTCCCTATTTATGTCTATTTCTAAATTTTTATCAGTATACATTAACCAATCCTGTTTTATTTAATGAGTTACAATGCATTTTATTATTACTCACTTTGATGCTGGAATTGTCCCATATCTAACCAGTTCTTTAATATTTCCTAATTCTGGCACAAAAAGAAATTCTAGGCTCATCATTTTCACCTGCATATGAACATTGTGGAAGAAAGAAAGAAATACAGGAAGGAAGGAAGGAATATAGACCATTGCAATCTTTAACAAAATTTATGTACCACTATAGGAGGAAAGCTATTTGGAGTAAGTCTATTATATAAATGTTAAACAATGACTGCAAAGTTTAAAACCATATTAAAAAAATAATTAAAATTATTTTTAAATTTTAAATTCAGTAAAAAAAAAAAGGAAGCAAATTACAGTGTGCACACCACACATTTCTCTCTCCTGAACTCAAAATTCAAAGTCCATTATCAACAGAAAATGTGGGCAACATCAGAAAACTATAGTTTCTACCTGAACTGAATGCAGACTGCCCTCTAGAGGCACCATGTAATCAATACAATCCAATGTTTCCAGCTGCAAGTGAACCTATTTGTATCTCCGGGTAAAGTTTTCAGAAGCAGTTCTCTTTAAATATGTAGGCTTCACTCTACACATGAGCTTCCCTGGTGGCTCAGTGGTAAAAAACTCACCTGCCAACTCAGGAGATGTGGGTTTAATCCATGTGTCGGGAAGATCCCCTGGAAAGGGAAATGGCAACCCACTCCAGTAATCTTGCCTGGGAAATCTCACGGACAGAGGACCCTGGCAGACTGGAATTCATAGAGTCGCAAAGGAATCAGACACAACTTAGCCACTAAACAACTGTACACATACTAATAACTCATGATTTCCATGTATTGTGTGCCACCTCTAACAAAACTAATGCAAACAATCCAGCAAAAAAAGTGGCTTCCATTTTATCAGCTAGACAAAAAAATGTGATCACAAGAGAAGACATCAAATTGTCATATGTTAGTTTGTGACTTTTGGTAAAGCTGTTAGCAAACTCAAAATCTCCCCAAAATTTCATGCAGAAGAAATGTCTCCATAATTTATTCCATTATTTCTTCACCATCTGTAGATGAATCCAGTGTGGATTCAGCTTGGAAACTGCCTCACTGGGCGGTCTTCACTTGGCTCTGAACCTTCATATGTGCTGCTGCAAACTTCAAAACTGCTGGTGAATTAAAATCAAGAACTGTAGTCACGTCTTGAAACTCCAACACAGGTGTAAAAAATCCACATTTAAACCAATAGAGTTTAAATAAATAATACTTAATGAACAATCAAATAGAAAGGTAAACTATTTCTCTTATCATAAACATTTTATATAGCTCTCAAGAATATGATGTCTAAATTAGTCAATACTTCAGATATAGTTATTAGAAGTATCACTTTCTCACTTCCTTTGCAATAATTTAAAATAATTTGAATAAAATTTTTTTGCCAATGGCTGTTCCTTAAGAAAAAAGTCGTTTCAAATATTTGTCCCAATGAAATTCAACTTTAACAATATAGATTTAAGAGAATAATTTTAAGATCATATTGTTTTATTGATGATATTTCTACCTAAATCCACACAGTCAATATTAAATAGCAACGAGATACTGAGGAAAATATTATAATTATTGGACATGACTTAAAATTTAGTCTTCCAATCCTCCTAGAGAATGTCATAACTTGGTATTATGTACAGATCTGAGCAATACATTTTGATAAATTAAAGGAAAATTATAGTTGACACCAAAATGTGGTTATATTCATATGAATATAACCTGACCTAATTTTCTACTTCGTTTTTTGATATAGACACAATTATAAAATGTATAATGTTCCTGCTGAAATGCTTATTTCCAAGAACAGTGTAGAGGAGGAAAATTTTTGTCTGGGCTCTGTAAGAAAAAACAGCTTAATAAGACACAAGCTCACAGGTTTTCTGTGACATGGGAACCCTCTTAGGAAATGAAGACCTGAAGAAGTGGGAAAATCTAAATACTTTTGTACTAAACTGATCAGAGAAAGACAATTGTGGAAAAGTAACTGTAACATATGATGAGGCTAAAGGAAGATAAGAATTAATGAGGTCTGTTCACATGGATTCCTCTTCTTAATTTCCCATCCTTGATAATAAAAATGCTTCTTTCTTCCTAGTATAGGGAGGGCATCTTTCACAAGCTAATTTTATCTCCTGTTTGCAGGAAGAAAGAGGGGAGGTCAGAATGATTTTTTGTATCTGCTGTTTTTCAAGTATCTTTTGTTCAAAATAATCCTTATGCTGAAGTGACATATTTTGGGGTGGCATACTCTGCCATTGTTCCACATTCACAATAAAATTTATAATTTTGCTCTGCATGTTCAATTTTGTTTTCAATAAATCAATATGAGCATATTTCCTCTGCAGACAGTGTGCAAAAGCATTAACCACATGATACAAATGTCAGAGTAAGTGCCAAGGATTTCTTGACATAAAAACAGAGGTTTAACTTATTTACAATGCTGGTTGAGAAATACGTTTCCTATCACCTGAATCTTTAAGAGTATTCACTTTTTATATTCTCTGCTTCTTTAAAAGAATGGAATTTCATGCAAATAAAAAACAACCTTGATGGTAGTATGCCATATTAAAACAACAATAATAACAAAAACACCAAGGAATCTACTCCTATTGACCCATAAAATTCTCAAGCTATGTCCTTCCTGTAGCCCTGTTGCTGCTGCTGCTGCTGCTAAGTCACTTCAGTCGTGTCCGACTCTGTGCGACTCCATAGATGGCAGCCCACCAGGCTCCTCTGTCCCTGGGATTCTCCAGGCAAGAACACTGGAGTGGGCTGCCATTTCCTTCTCCAATGCATGAAAGTGAAAAGTGAAAGTGAAGTCGCTCAAGTTGTGCCCGACTCTTAGCGACCCCATGGACTGCAGCCCACCAGGCTCCTCCATCTATGGGATTTTCCAGGCAAGAGTACTGGAGTGGGGTGCCAATGTTAGAGGGTGTTATTTTGTGTATTTTCAACCCTGTAATAAATGGTAACATAGCAATGTTCGGATGGCTTCTTTGCTCTTCTGCTGTCCCTATAGAGAAACTCACATCGTAACAAACTCTGGTATTCCAATGTCAGCCTATCCAGCAGATCTAAGATCTAAAAACGGGGTCATTTCTCTTAAAAACTCAGAGCTTGTTAGGAGAGGAGAGAATCATGCTTACTACTTGCTCTTAGACAGGATTTTATCCTTATTTATACTTCTCAAGCATCTACCTGACCACAGGTTTGATTCCAGGGAATTGGAAAGGATCCCTCAACTCGGAAATCCCTCCAGGACCCTGCTTGCTGGGGGCTTCCCAGGTGGCACTGTGTGTGTATTAGTCACTCAGCCGTGCCCCACTCTGTGCAACCCCACAGACTGTAGCCCTCCAGACTCCTCTGTCTATGGTATTCTCCAGGCAAGAATACTGGAGTGGGCCGCCATTCCCTTCTCCAGGGGATCCTCTCAACCCAGGGATTAAGCCAGAGTCTCCCTCTTTGCAGGTGCCTTTACCATCTGAGCCACCAGGGAAGCCAGAAAGAACCTGCCTGCCAGAGCAGGAGGTGTGAGACCTGGGTTCGATCCCTGGGTCGGGAAGATCCCCTGGAGAAGGGAATGGCAACCCACTCCAGTATTCTCGCCTGGAGAATCCCATGGACAGAGGAGCCTGGCAGGCTACAGCCCATAGGGTGGCAAAGAGTTGAACACGACTGAAGCATGTTAGCACGCATGCACCCTGCTTGCTGATGCCTAAAGCTCTATGGCTTGCAGCAGAAAGGTCTCCTCTTACAGTCTTCATAGCTGTTAGGACTTCCTCAGCTCCTTCTCCCACAGGCAGAAGTATTGAGATGAGGAGGGAAGAAATCACATAGACTCCGTGGAGAGAAGGCGTCTAGAGAGAATTGATGAGCAACCTACCCATGACGTTGTACTCCAAGCATCCCCACCTTCAGGATTCCCTGGTATCCTTGTTGACCTCAGTCCTAGTTGTTCCTGATTACTTGTTCTCTTGTCAAACATTTAATGATCATTGTGAGGCTCTGGAGGCGCAGTGATATCAGCAAACTAAAGGCGTGCCTGCCTTCAGGGTTTCTAATCTAAAAGAGCAAACGCGCAATTAACATCAAGTGTAATTAGCAGCCTAATTAGCAAATGTAGGTTGCTATGGAAATACATAGTTGGAACATTTTATGTCACCCTCCCATACTTAAGGTGAGAACTGCACGATGGCTAACATTTAGCCAGAAAAAAAATGCCAAGGCTTGCATGTTTCACAGTGTATATTCATCGATGCTGTATCCTGTCTCAACCTGTCACTCTGCACTTGTCAACGAGAATGTTTCACTAGCTCAGAGCAGTCCCAGTAAGGAGGCCAAACCTCATCGCTGCAGGATAGTTGTAAGAGGATGTGGTTTCTCCAGAACCGTGCTCACCTGTAACCTTTCGTGGTCTGAACAGCACCTGCAGCCGCACTTTATCTCTGGTCCAATCTGGCTCCCCTGCCCGCACGCTTCCCCAGAGCACCGCCGCGAGAGTTTTGGCAAAAGGCTGTGGCATCAGCTCAGCGACTTGGTACATCACAAAAGCAGCGGTGCAATAGACAGGTATGCAGGCTGAGGGCAGTCACAGAGTTCACGTGTATAAAGCAATATCGCCATTCTCTAGGCTCTCTTTTCAGACATGCAAAGACCACATTTAGACACTTTTTAAAATTATTAAGCTACATAGCCTTGGGTTAAACTCTTGAAATATTCATTCTTGCCGGAGGCCAATGCTACTTTGAAAATTTTGTGAGCAGAGCTTTTCTCTTCTATTACCTCCTTAAGCCACAACTGTTAGAGCTCCCAATTACTAAAATAATTCAGATACCATGCCTTATGGATCTAAAACACATTTACACAGAGTAATTTCTTTATTGAGTAATTTCTTTCTCCCACCAATAGCCAGGAGCACACTCAGACTACTAATCACAGTAACAAAAAGGAAAACCTAAAAGTCACTGCTTGATTGTAGTATTTTAGACAACACTGCTCATTCTGTGTCTCCAGAGGTTGCAGTCCTGGTCTTTGAACATCTGGAAACTTTTCCATTATAGAAGAACACGCTATTGATTTATCCTTGTCTTATATTTGAAAATATGCTTTGTTCTCCAGAATCTTCCCTAAAAAGACTTGGCTTATGATTTAAGATCAAAGCATAACATGCAACCTTGGTGGGAGGTTGGGAGGGAATGTGGACATTTGAGGGAAAAAGAACACTAGTGTCCTTAATTCTTGCCTTGGTGTTGCTATCTGCCACTTAACCCCTCTGAGTCTCATTTCTCTGTCTTCCAAATGCAAGAGAGAAATTAAGTGATCTTCGGGTTATTCCCAAGATTGTGGCTTCTGTTTTCTCTGTTGAGTGTAATTGTTTTCCTTAGGAGTTTATACTTCTTGCGTGAACTAATGAGGCAACTATAGCATGTAACCATAAAAACCAAGTCTGGGGCTTTGGGCTTGTGTGCCCACCAGCAGTGACTTTTGGTGACTGGACATTCCATGGTTTAAAGTATAGATATCCAGCGCTGCTAATGTACCAGGCACAAAGAGTTAAAACCACAACTCTTCTACAAATATATAATGAACATATGTCCACAGTTTTAATTCAGCTCATTGATGAGGTTTCCATTCAAAGAACATTTGAAGAGTTGGGTATTTACAGGCAATTTAATAAAGGAATGTTAGAGTAAGATGTTAGACTAGATACGAAAATGGTAATGCCCTAAGAGGCAGTAAGCCATAAACTTGAGATTCTTTTCTACCAGAGAGGATTCTACAAACTAACAATGTCTTGGCTGTAATCAACTAGTAGAATTTAAATAATTAAGTAATCCTTGAATGAGCCTATTAAACAATGGCATAAAAAGACTTTATCAGATAATTTTTTGGGGAGACATTTGCACTGAAGACCCTTGAATGTGTAATAAAAGTCTGAGGGCTCCAAATATACTTTCTCTGATACACCTCTTTCTCTGATTCCTCCAATTGCTGGGTTACTGGGCAGATTGTTAACTCTCAATGGTAGTCTAGGGGAAAAACAGTTCAGAAATCATGCATAAATTAGGGAAAACTATTTGTAAAATAAGCTTCATAGTCACATTGGCCTAACCTACTATCCTATTGGTAAAAAATAATTCATATTAATATCATTTCTATTAACTTTCTAGGCTGATTTATTCTTTGAATGACAGGTCAGAAGGAGCAACAGTAACACAGGAAGTTTATATCCATGTAAGTTTAAAGCAAGCAATGAGTAAGCAAAGGGTCTAACAGGGATTTACTAGACTTCTTTGTCACCGTCAACTTGGAAAACTCTTAGCCCAAGAATACTGCCTCTATAATTCTCTCTTCACTTGAAATGTCACAAGGAGGCCACCCCAAATAAAGATTTACTTAACAGTATTTAATTCAAGGAGTCACTTTTTAAATTTTTCATAGTTTTTCCATGGTAAAAAAAAATACATTTTTAAAATCAAAGTGTACTCTTAGACAAAGAAAGCCACAGTAAGATTTGAATTTAAAGTGGCCACTCGTGGCGATAACTTAAAATGGGTCAGTGATTATTACCTTTTTCAGTTCAGTTCAGTTCAGTCACTCAGTCGTGTCCGACTCTGCGACCCCATGAACTGCAGCACGCCAGGCCTCCCTGTCCATCACCAACTCCCGGAGTGAGCCCAAACCCATGTCCATTGAGTCAGTGATGCCATCCAACTATCTCATCCTCTGTTGTCCCCTTCTCCTCCTGCCCTCAATCTTTCCCAGCATCAGGGGCTTTTCAAATGAGTCACTTCTTTGCATCAGGTCGCCAAAGTATTGGAGTTTCAGCTTCAACATCAGTCCCTCCAATGAACACCCAGGACTGATCTCATTCAGGATGGACTAGTTGGGTCTCCTTGCAGTCCAAGGGGCTCTCAAGAGTCTTCTCCAACACCACAGTTCAAAAGCATCAATTCTTTGGTGCTCGGCTTTCTTTATAGTCCAACTCTGACATCCATACATGACTCCTGGAAAAACCATAGCCTTGACTAGATGGACCTTTGTTGACAAAGTGATGTCTCTGCTTTTTAATATGATGTCTAGGTTGGTCATAAGTTTTCTTTCAAGGAGCAAGTGTCTTTTAATTTCATGGCTGTAGTCACCATCTGCAGTGATTTTGGAGCCCCCAAAAGTAAAGGCTCTCTCTGTTTCCACTGTTTCCCCAACTATTTGCCATGAAGTGATGGGACTGGATGCCATGATCTTAGTTTTATGAATGTTGAGTTTTAAGCCAACTTTTTCACTCTCCTCTTTCATGTTCATCAAAATGTTCTTTAGTTCTTCTTCACTTTCTGCCTTAAGAGTGATGTCATCTGCATATCTAACATTATTGATATTTCTCCCCACAATCTTGATTCCAGCTTCTGTCTCCTCCAGCCCAGCATTTCTCATGATGTACTCTGCATATAAGTTAAATAAGCAGGGTGATCATATACAGCCTTGACGTACTCCTTTTCCTATTTGGAACCAGTCCAGTTTTGTTCCATGTCCAGTTCTAACTGTTGCTTCTTGACCTACATACAGATTTCTCAGGAAGCAAGTCAGGTGGTCTGGTATCCCTGTTTCTTGAAGAATTTTCCACAATTTATTGTGATCTACACAATCAAAGGCTTTGGCATAGTCAATAAAGCAGAAATAGATGTTTTTCTGGAACTCTTGCTTTTTCCATGATCCAGTGGATGTTGGCAATTTGATCTCTGGTTCCTCTGCCTTTTCTAAAACCAGCTTGAACATCTAGAAGTTCACGGTTCGCGTATTGCTGATGCCTGGTTTGGAGAATTTTGAGCATTACTTTACTAGCGTGTGAGATGAGTGCAATTGTGCAGTAGTTTGAGCATTCTTTGACCTTTTTAGGAAGGTCAAAAAGATTTTGACCCTCTCTTCAGAAATATACATTGAACATATAACAGATATAATATAGTTTTGTAGTTAATTTGACTTAGAGTGACTCATAGAACCCCTGCATCTCATCCTGGATCCTAATCTATAATTCCCAACTGAGAAAAACAAGGAGCCACCTAAAAGGCCATTGGTGAAGCAAGTGGTCTCCATAGTTTGTCTCCCAAGCCTCTCTTGATATCTGACTCTGTAAGTCAGCTAACTTTCAGTGCAGGCAATGATAGGTTGTTTTCTTTGGAACTGAAGCAGAAATGCCTCTCACAGTGGAAAACCTGAGCCCAGTTATTTGGGAATAACACAGTCCTCTATAGTCTTGCTGTAGTGACAATTCACTAGCAACTCAAAAGTAGATTAAAAAGTCATAGGTCTCAGAACACAGTCTTATCCTGCCCCTTATAAGTCAAGTGACCTTAAGAAAAGGTATTTAACTTCACTAAGGCTCAAGTTTAATCGAAAAATCAGGATGATTAAGGGGTAGGGCCCTGAGGAAAGACATCTGGAGCCATACTCCTGACCTAATCAGCTAAGTATTACAGAATCAATGAGCAGATCCCGGGTGAGGATAATACATACCCAGTGAAACTAATGCAAGGTTTTGAAGGCTTTGTTCTGTTTGTGTTTAAAAGTTTGGTAGCATGCTTTTCTTTTTACTCTACTCCAAACCTTGGGTCATAATGTCATATTAAGACTATAATTTTGTTGCATGCAATTATTTAGTGATCTATAGAGGAAAGCCTTCCCTAGCAGCTTAGATGGTAAAGCATCTGCCTGCAATGCAGGAGACCTGGGTTCAATCCCTGGGTGGGGAAGATCCCCTGCAGAAGGAAATGGCAACCCACTCCAGTATTCTTGCCTGGAGAATTGCATGGACAGAGGAGCCTGGCAGGTCACAGTTCATGGGGTCGCAAAGAATCGGACATGACTGAGCGACAAAACATGCATCTGCATAGGTTAAAGCCTCTGTTAATGCTTCCTTTGTGTCCCAACTTTATCAGTTCTTTGAGGTTCAGTTCAGTTTAGTTCAGTCGCTCAGTCGTGTCCGACTCTTTGCGACCCCATGAATCGCAGCACGCTAGGCCTCCCTGTCCATCACCAACTCCCGGAGTTCACTCAGACTCACGTCCATCGAGTCAGTGATGCCATCCAGCCATCTCATCCTCGGTCATCCCCTTCTCCTCCTGCCTCCAATCCCTCCCAGCATCAAAGTCTTTTCCAATGAGTCAGCTCTTCACATGAGGTGGCCAAAGTACTGGAGTTTCAGCTTCAGTGTCATTCCCTCCAAAGAAATCCCAGGGCTGATCTCCTTTAGAATGGACTGGTTGGATCTCCTTGCAGTCCAAGGGACTCTCAAGAGTCTTCTCCAACACCACAGTTCAAAAGCATCAATTCTTCGGTGCTCAGCTTTCTTCACAGTCCAACTCTCACATCCATACATGACCACAGGAAAAACCATGGCCTTGACTAGATGGACCTTTGCTGGCAAAGTAATATCTCTGCTTTTCAAGATGCTATCTAGGTTGGTCATAACTTTCCTTCCAAGGAGTAAGCGTCTTTTAATTTCATGGCTGCAATCACCATCTGCAGTGACTTTGGAGCCCCAAAAATAAAGCCTGGCACTGTTTCCACTGTTTCCCCATCTATTTCCCATGAAGTGATGGGACCAGATGCCATGACCTTAGTTTTCTGAATGTTGAGTTTTAAGCCAACTTTTTCACTCTCCTGTTTCACTTTCATCAAGAGGCTCTTTAGTTCCTCTTCACTTTCTGCCATAAAGGTGGTGTCATCCGCATATCTAAGGTTATTGAGGTTATTTGCATACATTTTAAATAAGCATCTAATTTACTGTTAAGTTTGAGTTAATGTTTTGAATTAAACTTCATCACACAGTCATATTTATTCAACAACAAATATTTATGGAGAGAGGTCATACTATGTGCCAAGAAACAGGGCAACAAATAAAAGCAGACAAATGCCCTTCTTTCATAGGACATATATTAAGCCTGTATGGGGGCTGGGGAGAACAGTAAACAAATAAGAGATAAAGATCATAAAAATTTCTAAGGAGAAAATTAGAATTAAAGGCCAGTAGTGATGGGTATGAGAAAGCCATTTTAAATAAGTTCATCAGCAAAGGTTTTCTTAATAAAGTAACATTTAAGACAGACTCTGAAGGGCATGGGGGAAGCAAGACATGTGGAAGAAAGTGCAGACACCAAGCTCCTGTGTGAGAAGCACACTGGCGTGTTCTGTGATGGGCTAAGTGTGCCTGGAAAGGCAAGGCGGAGGGAAGTGGGTGATACGAGCTCAGAAACAGAGCACAGGAGCTGGTCATTTGGGGTCTTGGAGGTCACAGAGGGTCGTATCAAAATGATCCCCTCTGGGGTTTGGGCTCAACAACATGTTTATCACAAAGGAATGTAACACCAGAAAGTATTGTGACCTCTTGGCAGGCAAGTCTGATTCAGAATAGGTCAGGAAAGCTGCCTCAGAGGCTTAACATTCAGTCTAGTCCAATTCCATTGGACTAATTAATTAATTGGTAATCTAATTAACCTGAAGGATTTGGGGCACTTATTAAAGGAATTTTGAGACTCTTCTCAGAGGACTGCAGGAAACGCTGGGCATAGGCTAACAAACTTGATACTATACATATATAAGCTTTGGGGCCATGAAGAGATTACTGTATACCCAGTAGCTGCATATGGTGACATCACATGTGGGCCATGAGGCCCAGATATTCCACAGCCTGAGGAAAGTATAAATGGAAATATGAGGGTTGAGGTGTATTATTCAGAAATTTTTTCCTACTACAAATAACAGACACCGAAAAGCTAGCTTAAGAAAAGACAGATAATTCATTATAAAAGATATGGGGTAATTAGCAGAATATAAGGGTAGGAAGGCAGTCATGCCTTAGGGTTGATTCAAGACTAGAAAATTGCAAAGACTTTCCATCCCACAGCTCTGCATTTCCCTACCCAGCTGCTTCATTCTTAGCGCCCTCTGCACACAGAAGAGAATCTCACTGGCCAAGCTGGAATCAGTTATTTACTCTTGGTCCAATCAGCTATAACCAAGGAAATGAGGTCAAGTAGTATCAACAAGCATGGCTGTCAGAGCCTTTGCCTGGGAGCCACGCTCAAAGAATGTAGAGGGTTGGACAGACAGCCCAAGTAACCTCTGCCACATCATGTGATTAGATCATCCACCTATTTATTTTACTTGGAGACAACTTTGAGAAGTATTCCTGAAAAAAATTCCTACCCCAATTCAAGGGGTTGTTTTCAGGAGATGAAAAATGATGAGGAAGACAAAACAAATGTAAAGAAAAATAACATAATGAATACCTTTTTCTCTTGAATTATGTTTTTAATAAGAAGATTTCTCCATCATGTCAGCATGATACAATCAAAAGAAAAATGGACGAGAGTCAGAAAATCTGATTTAAAGTTTTACATTATCAGTTAATAGTCATGGGAGTGTAAGCAATTCATTCTGTTTCTCAGATAAATGATGCAGGTTGAACTAGATCCTTTTTAAGGTAACTTCCAGATACCCTTTGACTCTGATATGATATTTCCATTTGGTGGCAAATAATCCTAGGGATTTGTTGTCAGTTCATTGAAGACATAGAGCAAAAATGGCCAAGAGACAAGCTATAGAATCCTACACATCTGAGTGTGATCTTGGCCCTGCCACTGTTTTGGAGTTTGACTTTGCATAAATCAGTAAATTAGTTACTAAATCCAAGTTTGCTCACTCATAAAATGCAGGTAAATGCTGACTACTGTAATGAATTGTACCCACTGAATAAGAAAATGAATGTAAAGCACCTGGCATACTGGGAGTGTTTAGTTCTGGTCATTGTTATCAGCCTATGAAAATCCCTCGACTTGCTTATATCTTACTAGATTACTTAGAATAAATGTGCGGGTAAGTGAAACTTAAACTTCAATACTCTTTAAAGTTCTCTAATGGCAGCAACTAATGAATATGAGATTAGAGACCTGGAAATTCTAGGGGTGGGGGTATCATACATAAATAACACCTCCATGTCATTCACGAATATAATAATTTTTAATTACCTTTGTAAAATGTGGCTTTCCCATGTCCCCCGGGGGCAGGTGTGAAAGCATGGAGCTGGATAATAAAATCCTCGGTCTGATTGAGAGGAATACTTCTGATCCCAGAGGGGTCAGCCCGGGGGCCACGTCGAGTCATAGAAGTCCCTGTTCTGTGAAGGTAAGGAAAACCTTCTGCTTTTTCTCAATACACCCTTCAGCAGCATGGTCACTGAGAAGAACGCACCGGGAGAGTCCCTGAATCGTTTCCAGTAAGGCACTTCCTTGACGACTGAGAGGACAAAGTGAGCCTGTGCAAACTTCTCTTACACAGTCACTTCCTGTTACTAAAAAAACCCTCCACAGAAGCTCCTTCCAGTTTAAAGTGTGATGTCAGGGAACCGTCATTACAGGAAAGGGAGGTGGAGCTCAAGCTATTAGAAAGAGTGCTTAATGCAGCAGCAACTCTTATTGGGAGGGAGGAGCTAACCTAATGTATGCAAACTCACTTACACTGGGTTACTAAAATCCACACAATTCATGCCCATTTTTTAAAGGAAAAAAACAAGATTTTCCTGATAAGTTCTTTGAATTTTCTCTTGTTTCAGGATATTTATCTATGGTGCTTTATGTAACAAATAGAATTCAAGGGTAAGCTCAAGCTAGGAATTTTGCAGATACCTTTCTAGAAATACATCATGAATGACATCACAAGCTCTTAAGCTCAGCAGTCCTTCCAATTAGAAACCGTCTCTAATGAGCATTTCAAAATAAATCTAATGTAAGTAAATTAGAGAATGTGACTGACATTAAAAATATTTACATAACTTCTGCTTTGGTTTCTTAGTTCTAAAATGATCCAGGCTCGTTGTGGAAAAGCTACACTAAGCATAGAGAAAACTATAGTAATCATGTATAGAGAGATTTATTGTGGAGCTAATGGAGTTTGCAGTCCCCCCAACAAATATTGTCTTTCATAACTAATTTGCAAGGTTCTAGAATTGTGTAAGCCTCAGGCCTCACCAAACATGAATCAGCCTCTGAAATCCCCTCCATGCCTACTGCTCCTAGAGAGCCTCGCTTAGCATTGAGATCTGTGTGTCTCCTTCTGGGCCTCTCTCTCTCCCTGACACACACACATGCACACACACACACTCACATTCACACTGACACACATACTCTCACACACACACTCACATTCACACTGACACACATTCTCTCTCTCATACATACACACTCACATTCACACTCTCTCTGACACACATACTCACCCACACACACATTCACACTGACACATATACACTCACATTCACACTCTCTCTGACACACATACACACACACATTCACACTAACATACATACTCTCTCACACACACACACATTCACACCGACACACACTCACATTCAAACTCTCTCTCTCTGCCACACATACACACACACACATTCACACACATACTCTCACACACACACATTCACACTGACACGCATACTCTCACACACACACACATTCACACTGACACACATACACACACTCACATTTACACTCTTTCTCTGACACACATACACACACACACTGTTCTGTCAAACACTGTTTTCACTTAGTAACTCGTTGGGGATCCTCCTGTACCTCTCTCATTCACTTTAATGAACAAATAGTATTGTGTACATTCTTTCCACTTCTCCCTGAAAAAGAAGCATTTGTTTTCAAAGTGAGAAATGCCTCTCTGCTAATGATGAGGGGCCAAAAAGGCTTTTCTCTCCACTTCCTTCCTTCTCTTTTCATCCCCACCCCCACTCTCATACACATACGTCTAACTCCCAGTTAAGACTTGCTTCCTTCATGGAAATGTGTGCTTTTTTGTCGTGGCCATCTACTTTAACCCCAAAAAGAAACGTAATGATGAGAATTTGAATCCCCTCCAGAAGCCTGATCCTCGTTTTCTCTATTTATCAGCCCCTAAGACTCATTTGCTCATGACTGACTTCCCTGCCCATTCTGCTCACTTGTTTTCTGGGTCCCTCCTTGTATGGTGAAAACCTCACAGCCCTCTTGGTAACTAGTCCCTGTCTTCTGGGGACTTGACTGGAACTTCTCTGTCTCTTTAAGATATTGTTTCCCCTATCTCTTCCTTGATGACATTTTCTCATCTTCCTATACATTTCCAAGCAAAGGCGAGCAGGCATGTGGCTGGTTCTTGTTTTGTTTTGTTGGCTTTGTGAAATGTAAGGTAAAGGCATCTACAGAGAATGAGAGAGTAAAGGTGAAGTCCAGTGGTTAAAACAGGGGAAGATACCCAGGGGGCTCTGGCGGTAGAGAATCTGCCTGCAATTCGGGAGACCGGGGTTCGATCCCTCAGATGGGAAGATCCACCGGAGAAGGAAATGGCAACCCACTCCAGTACTCTTGCCTGGAAAAATTCTATGAGCAGAGGAGCCTGGCAGGCTACAGTCCATGGGGTGATAGAGCGTCAGACACAACTGGGTGCCTGAGCACACACACACATGAAATGGCCACTGAGAGACAGAGACGGGAGAGAGGGGCAAAGCCAGAGTGAGTTCCTGGGGAGCACTGAGGACCGCTGTATAAGAGCAGCCACTAACGAGTGTTTGGGCTCCTAAACCTTCAGTCTCTCCATCACTTCTTACCAGCTTAATTCTCTTCTCTTCAACTTTTAAATATTGAGACTTCATACTATTTTATGGGTAATGTTCTTTGTTCACCGTTAAGTATGATTTTATTTTACTTATTAACTTTTATTGAAGTGTACTTGATTTACAATGTTGGGTTAGTTTCAGGTATACAGCAAAGTTATATGTCTATATTGTTTTCAGGTTCTTTTCCATTATAGGTTATTACAAGATATTGAATATAGTTCCATGTGGTATATTGTAGGTCCTTCTTATTTATCTATTTTATATATAGCATTGTGTATCTATTGATCCCAAACTCCTAATTAATCCCTCCCTCCCTCCCCTCACATTACGAGCAATGTTCTAATTCACTCTTTCACATCCTAGCCAACGTTGATCATGACATCCAAGTTTTTCCAACCACTTGCCATACCACTCACAAGCTCTACCTTGATAAATCCATGGCCATTTCACATCTGACTTTTCACTTGTCCTTTCATTTGCATTTGATACTATTCACTAACTTTCTTAAAATGTCTTCCTCCATTGACTTCTATAAAAGCACCCTTCAACGCCCTCCTTTCCCCTCCGCTCTTTCCGTTTCACTCGCCGTCACCGGTCTCTCTCGTCACTGTCTGTGTTACACCAGTGTCACCCAGGGATCGGTACGTAGCGGGTGGCTCACCAAACTTCAAAACATGTGCTGCTGGCTTCCGACACATACACTTACTAAACGTGGAGTTCTTTTCTAGATTCATATCGACTTCACTCAGCATTTTCAAAGATCAGTATCTTTCCTGGTAAACCTGTTTGTCCTTTCTCCACTCTCCATCTCCCACTTCCCAAGACGCACCCATGTCCCACCACCCCCCCCTCCTTCACCAGACCATGCAGTTTCGCCGTGCTTTTTCACATGCTGTTTATCCTTCATGGAAACCCTTGCCTCCTTGCCCCTTGCATGAACTGTGTCTCCAACTGTGTTTTCATGTGAATTACTGTGAAATCATAGTACCTCCCTCTTTAGTCTCACAGAGTTCTCTGGTCGCCTTTTGCTCTGTCCTAAATAAATACGTTCTTTAAACCTCATTCATAGGCTTTATCACCCTGGTTTGGTAATCATTTATGCATAGTCTTCCCTACTAGTCACAGATTTCCTGAGGATGGAGTATGAAGCGTCACATGAATGTGTCTAAAGTCTCATAACATAGGTTTTTCTAGAAGGTACGCGTGTTATGCAGCACGTTTGGTTTCATGAACTATGAGAAAAGTAGACTTATAATCACCTTATCTCTAAGAATCCTTCACAAATAATCTCAAAGTCTACAGGAGGGATATTGAATATACACTTAGAAGCTCAGCTTCTCATCCTAAAGCTTTTGACTGGCAGTGATTGTCAGATGCCCGCCTACCACTGCTGCTTCGAGATGTTAGCTATACCACTCCCAGGGCACTTTGTGGTACCACTCATGGTGACAAGTAAGCCTAATATGCGGATGTGCTCTCCAGAGCCCAGACAGAGCTAAACACTATGAAAATGGAGAGACCTTTCTTTCCCAACTTTAGCTACACAGGCCCCCAGTACTACTTTACACATCCAGTGTTTGCCAGAAATATGTGTGACCGTCTTTTTGATTTTCATCCTTCTGCAAATGGGGAAACTGAGGTTCAGTGAAGCTAAGTACGTTTCTCGTGGTTTCTACTATAGCTAGTAGGAATTGCATTCTGGACCTAAACCCAAATCTGTCTGGGTTGCTCTATACATCCTGCTTTTAATTACCTCTTCCTAAGATAAGAATCATTTGAAGTGACTGGGCCTGAGTTCAAGGAACAATGTTACCAGGAACAATGCT